>NC_141874.1:210910139-211213169 GCF_056163025.1 Triticum urartu
TAGTGTATATGGAGATATATAGGCCGAAGAAGTACGCCAGGGGAGCCACGAGGGGCCCATGAGGGTGGAGTGTGCGCCCAGGGGGGGTGGGCGCGCCCCCCTACCTCGTGGCTTCCTCGAAGCTTCCTTGACGTGGACTCCAAGTCTCCTAGGTTGCTTTCCTTCCAAAAATAAGTTCCGTGAAGTTTCAGGTCAATTGGACTCCATTTGATTTTCCTTTTCTGCGAAACACTGAAACAAGGGAAAAAACAGGAACTGGCACTGGGCTCTGGGTCAATAGGTTAGTCCCAAAAGTAATATAAAAGTGCATAATAAAGCCCAATAATGTCCAAAATAGAAGATAATATAGCATGGAGCAATCAGAAATTATAGATACGTTGGAGACGTATCAACCAGTCAACACCTCTGTTGAGTGTTGATGTCATACTGACATCAACATGCACTGTTCTGGATAATGTTGATTTAAAATAATTAAGTAAATGCTAAAAATGATTTAAATCTTTTAAAATCAATATAAAATAAACCGTAACTCGTATGGAAAAACTTTGTACATGAAAGTTGCTCAGAATGACGAAACGAATCCGGATACGCAGCCCATTCGTCCGCCACACATCCCTAGCATAGCGAACACGCAACTTTCCCCCTCCAATTCATTTGTCCGAAAACGCGAAACACCAAGGATATTTTCCCGGATGTTTTCCCCCTTCACCAGTATCACCTCATACCGCGTTAGGGTACACCTAGCACCACGCATTGACATGTCTTGCATCGTCACGCTTATGTTTGATTAATATTTATTGTTTCTTCCCCCTATTCTCTCTCTAGACACCGAGACCGATGCTACTGCTACCCAGTACGACTACGGTGTTGACGACCCCTCTCTCTTGCCCGAGCAACCAGGCAAGCCCCCCCCCTTGATCACCAGATATCGCCTATTCTCTCTCTACTGCTTGCATTAGAGTAGTGTAGCATGTTACTGCTTTCTGTTAATCCTATTCTGTTGCATAGCCTGTCATTGTTGCTACCATTGTTGATACCTTACCTGCAATCCTAAATACTTAGTATAGGATGCTAGTATTCCATCTATGGCCCTACCTTCTTGTCTGTCTGCCATGCTATACTATCGGGCCGTGATCACTGGGGAGGTGATCACAGGTAAATACATACATATATACATACTATACATGTTATGACTAAAGTCGGGTCAGCTCGTTGAGTACCCACAAGTGGTTCCGAAGTTGGGGGATGAAAGGACAGGTGGCTCCATCCCGGTAGAGGTGGGCCTGGGTTCCTGAAGGACCCTGACTATTACTTTGTGGCGGAGCGACAGGGCAAGTTGAGACCACCTAGGAGAGAGGTGGGCCTGGCCCTGGTCGGCGTCCGTGGTTATTTCAAAATAACACGCTTAACGAGATCTTGGTATTTGGTCTGAGTCTGGCCACTGGCCTATACGCACTAACCAACTACGCGGGAACAGTTATGCGCACTCGACGTCGTGGTATCAGCCGAAGCCTTCTTGACGTCAGCGACTGAGCGGCGCGCACCGGGTTGGACTGGAACGCCTGCTCTTGTATAAGGGAGGCCAGGTCTGCTCACCGGCTGCGTTCGCAACATGCAGGTGTGCAATGGGCGATGGGCCCAGACCCCTGCGCCATAGGATTTAGACCGGCGTGCTGACCTCTCTGTTGTGCCTAGGTAGGGTTGCGACGTGTTGATCTTCCGAGGCCGGGCATGACCCAGGAAAGTGTGTTCGGACAAAGGGGATCGAGCGTATTGGGAAATGTGGTGCACCCCTGCAGGGAAGTTGATCTATTTGAATAGCCATGATATTCGGTAACAGGACGACTTGGAGTTGTACCTTGACCTTATGACAACTAAAACCGGATACTTAATAAAACACACCCTTCCAAGTGCCAGATACAACCGGTGATCGCTCTCTCACAGGGCGACGAGGGGAGGATCACCGGGTAGGTTTATGCTATGCGATGCTACTTGGTTAACTTACCATCTACTCTCTTCTTCTGCTGCAATATGGAGGTTACCAGAAGCGTAGTCTTCGATAGGACTAGCTATCCCCCTCTTATTCTGGCATTCTGCAGTCCAGTCCACATACGTTACCCCTTTTTTCATTTGATACCAATGCATACATATGTAGTGTAGCTCCTTTCTTGCGAGTACTTTGGATGAGTACTCACGGTTGCTTTGTTCCCCCTTTCCCCCCTTCCTATACCCGATTACTGCGACCAGACGTTGTTGTCTCGGAGCCAGACGCCACTGTCGATGACGACTACTACTACTCGGGAGGTTCCTACTACTACGTGCAGGCGCTGATGACGACCAGGAGTAGTTTAGGAGGATCCCAGGCAGGAGTCCTACGCCTCTTTCGATATGTATCCCAGTTTGTGCTAGCCTTCTTAAGGCAAACTTGTTTAACTTATGTCTGTACTCAGATATTCTTGCTTCCGCTGACTCGTCTATGATCGAGCTCTTGTATTCGAGCCCTCGAGGCCCCTGGCTTGTAATATGATGCTTGTATGACTTATTTTATTTGTAGAGTTGTGTTGTGATATCTTCCCGTGAGTCCCTAATCTTGATCGTACACGTTTGCGTGTATGATTAGTGTACAATTGAATCGGGGGCGTCACATTTTACTTCATGCAATTTTTATTTTTGAAATCTGAGTCTCCATCTTCTCTTACAAAAAGCACCAACTAGGAGGCAATATGATCATGCTCAATTATTTGGTGTAGTTAATATTCAAGTGTGTTTCATGAATGGATCAATGTTTGAGCATGATGGGCTAGGGATAACTTACTTTAGCATTGATATTTTGAAAGACATGGTTGCTTGTTGACATGCTTGAGTATCTAAATTATTATGTCAAAACTAGACTATTGCTTTGAATCACATAAAAAGTCCAAATGTCCATGCTATAAAGAAAAGAATATGATATGACTTGATGAAAAACAATCCACATCAAAAATTCTATTTTTATCACTTACCTACTTGAGGACGAGTAGGAGTTAAGGTTGGGGATGCTTATGCGTCTCCAACGTATCTATAATTTTTGATTGTTCCATGCTATTTTATTATCAATCTTGGATGTTTTATAATCATTTTATATCATTTTTGGTACTAACCTATTGACATAGTGCCCAGTGCCAGTTCCTGTTTTTTCCATGTTTTTTACATCGCAGGAAATCAATATCAAACGGAGTCCAAATGGCACACGAAACTTTACAATGATTTTTTATGGGCAAAAAGGAAGCATATGGGCCTTGGTTGCACCTGGAGGGTGCCCCGAGGGGGGCACAACCCACCAGGGCGCGCCAGGAGGCCCTGGCGCGCCCCGGTCGGTTGTGCCCACCTCGGGTGCCCCCCGGACCGCCTCTTTGCTCTATAAATACCCCAAAAATCCTAGAACCCTAGGGGAGTCGACGAAATATTCATCTAGCTGCTGCAGAGTCCAAAATCACCAGATGCAATCTAAACACCATCACGGAGGGGTTCACCACTTCCATTGGTGCCTCTCCGATGATGCGCGAGTAGTTCTTTGTAGACCTTCGAGTCCATAGTTAGTAGCTATATGGCTTCATCTCTCTCTCTTCATCCTCAATACAATGGTCTCTTAGAGATCCATATGATGTAACTCTTTTGCGGTGTGTTTGTTGGGATCGATGAACTTCGAGTTTATGATCGGGTCTATGTTTTTATATCCATGAAAGTATTTGAGTTTCTTTGATCTCTTTTATGCGTGATTTCTTATAACCTCGTATTTCTTCTCTGATATTTGGGTTTTGTCTGGCCAACTCGATCTATTTATCTTGCAATGGGAAGAGGTGCCCGGTAGTGGGTTCGATCTTACGGTGCTTGATCCCAGTGACAGAAAGGGAACTGACACGTATGTATCGTTGCCACTAAGGATAAAAAGATGAGATCAATATCTACCGCCATATAGATAAACAGATCTTGTCTACATCATGTCATCGTTCTTATTGCATTACTCCGTTTTTCCATGAACTTAATACACTAGATGCATGGTGGATAGCGGTCGATGTGTGGGGTAATAGTAGTAGATGCAGGCAGGAGTCGGTCTACTAATCCTGGACGTGATGCCTATGTAATGATCATTGTGTGGATATTGTCATAATTATTTGAAGTTCTATCAATTGCCCAATAGTAATTTGTTTACCCAGCGTTTGCTATTTTTCTCAAGAGAAGCCACTAGTGAAACCTACGGCCCCCGGGTCTTATTTCTCATATATTTGCCTTTGCGATCTACTTTTTCCTTGCTTTTATTTTCAGATCTATTAAACCAAAAATACAAAAATACGTTGCTGCACTTTGTTTTATTTGCAATCTATTTATCCAATCTATTACAACCTTTTTACCGTCACTCACCAATTTCTGGCGCCGTTACCGAAAGGGATTGACAACCCCTTTAACACGTCTAGTTGTGAGGTGTTCTTATTTGTGTGCAGGGGCTGTTTACGTTGTGTTGCTTGGTTCTCCTACTGGTTCAATAACCTTGGTTTCATAACTGAGGGAAATACCTACCGCCGTTGTGCTGCATCATCCCTCCCTCTCTGGGGAAATACCGACGTAGTTCCAGGTGCCATCAAAGACGGCTACGGAGCGATCGAGGACATGGTCGATGGTAAGTCAGTTCTTCTTTTGTTGTATAGTCGTCGACTGGCGCAGGAGTCGGCTTCTGGCTTCCAAACTTATTAGTCTTCTTCTTGGATAGAATTTCTTCCCGGTCACTCCGTCGCTATCAGCCAGCCAATCGAGGCGCGGCGCGAGCAGCAGAGGAGGGTGGGCGTGGACATTCCATCCAATGTGCCTCAAAATCCTGGCGAGCAGCTCCTGGCCATCAAGACGCGCCTTGAGCTAGCTCACCGTCTGCTCTGCCTTCTGCTGCGTGACGGGTGATACGTCTCCAACGTATCTACTTTTCCTAACGCCTTTCCTCTTGTTTTGGACTCTAATTTGCATGATTTGAATGAAACTAACCCCGGACTGACGCTATTTTCAGCAGAACTAGCATGGTGTTGTTTTTGTGCAGAAATAAAAGTTCTCGGAATGGAAAAAAACTTTGCGAGAAATTTTTATATAATAAATAAGAATTTCTGCAGCCAAGACCTACCGGAGAGGGGCACTTGAGTGGGCACAACCCACCAGGGCGCGTCCCCCTCTCCTGGCGTGCCCAGGTGGGATGTCCCCACCTGGTGGCCCCGTAGAACCGGAAACCGATGCTATAAAATCCTATTTTTCCAGAAAAAAAATCAGGGAGAAAGAATTATCATGATCCACGAGACGGAGCCGCCATCACCTCCTGTTCTTCATCGGGAGGACAGATCTAGAGTCCGTTCGGGGCTCCAGAGAGGGGGATCTCCGTTCTTCATCATCACCAACCCTTCTCCATCGCTAATTCCATGATGCTCCCCACCGGGAGTGAATAATTCCTTCGTAGGCTCGCTGGTCGGTGAGGAGTTGGATGAGATTCATCATGTAATCGAGTTAGTTTTGTTAGGGCTTGATCCCTAGTATCCACTATGTTCTAAGATTGATGTTGCTATGACTTTGCCATGCTTAATGCCTGTCACTTTGGGCCCGGGTGCCAGGATTTCAGATCCGAACCGTTTATGTTATCACCATTATATCCATGTTCTAGATCCGATCTTGCAAGTTATAGTCACCTACTACGTGTTATGATCCAGCAACCCCGGAGTGACAATAGTCTGGACCACTCCCGGTGATGACCGTAATTTGAGGAGTTCATGTATTCACTATGTGGTAATGCTTTGTTCCGGTTCTCTATTAAAAGGAGGCCTTAATATCCCTTAGTTTCCAATATGGACCCTGCTGCCACGGGAGGGTAGGATAAAAGATGTCATGCAAGTTCTTACCATAAGCACGTATGACTATTTACGGAATACATGCCTACATTATATTGATGAACTGGAGCTAGTGCCGTATCACCCTAGGTTAACACTGTCTCATGATGAATATCATCCAACAAGTCACCGATCCAATGCATACGAATTTATCCTATATTGTCTTTTGCTTAGTTACTACTGCTATCATCACTGTTACACTTGCTACCAAATTACTGCTATCACTGTTACCGTTCCCGTTGCTGCTGCTACTACTATCAAAACTATCACACTACTTTGCTACTGATCACTTTGCTGCAGATAATTAATCTTCAGGTGTGGTTGAATTGACAATTCAGCTGCTAATACCTTCAAATATTCTTTGGCTCCCCTTGTGTCGAATCTATAAATTTGGGTTGAATACTCTACCCCCAAAAACTGTTGCGATCCCCTATACTTGTAGGTTATCAAGACCTTTTTTTGGAGCCGTTGCCAGGGAGCATAGCTATATTTGTTGAGTCACTTGGGACTATTATCATATTATCACTATGAAAAATTTGAAGGATGCTAAGACTAAGATTTTTCCCTCAAAGACGAGGGGAGGAAAGGAACTGCCATCCAGTTCTGCTTTAGATTCACCTTCTATTATAAGTAAACTTGCAACATCACCACATGCTATTAATTCTGATATGTCGCAAGTTATTGATGATGTTACTTCTGCTATGGATAATACTTATGATGATGCTAGTACCTTGCTTGATAATGATGATGTGCCACTTGGTGAATTTCTTGATAAACAAATTGCTAGAGTAATACAACATGATGTTGTTGAATATGATGATGAGCTTCAAACTGAAACTCCTGAAATACATGCTAGAACTAGCCTTCCTAGATATGAATTGCCTAAGGTACTGGAAGGTTATGTTATGAATGAGGCGACAACTAGAGATATTCTTGCTTGTAAGGATAGAGATGATCTAGAGAAATTATTATGCAAGTATAAAGAAAAATCTTTGAATGCTAGAATAAAATGTGATCCTAAGTTTTCTATGTCACCTATCTTTATTGATGATAAGGATTATGAATTCTCTGTCAACCTAGAGTTACTTACTTTGGTTGAATCTGATCCTTTCCATGGTTATGAAACTGAAACTGTTGTGGCACATCTTACTAAGTTGAATAACATAGCCACCCTTTTTACTCATGATGAGAAAACTCCGTATTACTTTATTCTCAAATTATTTCCTTTCTCATTAAAGGGTGATGCAAAAGCTTGGTACAATACTCTTGCTCCTGGTTGTGTGCGTACTCCCAGGATATGATTTATTACTTCTCTGGAAAATATTTTCCTGCTCATAAGAAACAAGCTGCCTTACAGGAAATATTTAACTTTGTGCAAATTAAAGAAGAGAGTCTCCCACAAGCTTGGGGGTGGCTTTGGCAATTACTTAATGCTTTGCCTGATCATCCTCTTAAGAAAAATGAAATAATTGATATCTTCTATAATGGACTAACCGATGCTTCTAGGGATTTCCTAGATAGTTGTGCTGCTTGTGTTTTCAGGGAACAAACTTTTCAGCAAGTTGAAGAATTATTGAATAATATATTGAAAAATTATGATGATTGGACTCTTCCTGAACCATTGCCTAAACCCACTCCGAAGAAGAGGGGTATATTATATCTCAGTCCTGAAGATATGCAAGAGGCAAAGAAATCTATGAAGGAAAAAGGTATTAAAGCTGAGGATGTTAAAAATTTATCTCCTATTGAAGAAATACATGGGCTTAATACACCACCTCTGCCTAAGGTGGTAGAGGTAAATTCTTCTTATGAAATTCAATGATAATGATAATCCTCACAATATGCATCCTAGCCAATGCCTTTATGAGTTTGGAAACTACATTAGAAAACAAGATCACCTCAATGCAAATGTTATGAAACAATTGAAATACAATTCTGATATGATTGCTTGCTTGAGTGACTTGTTATTTAGAATCTCGAATGATGTTAGAGGTGTTGGAAAGCATGCTTCCATGGTTCAAACTCAGTTAGAACAAGTTGCTAAATCTCAAAGAGAGTTGCTTGATAAGATGAATAATAATATGCATGACTTTGCTGTTAGAGTTGCAACTAGAGGAGGTAAAATGACTCAGGAACCAATTTATCCTGAGGGACACCCAAAAAGAATTGAACAAGACTCACAAAGAGCTAACACTAGTCCACCTAGTCCTCTAGAAAGAAAAAGAAGAAAAATGATAGGACTTTGCATGCTTCTAGTGAACCTGAAATGGAAAAACCTCCTGATAAGGATAATGAAACTTCTATCTCTGATGCTGAAACTCAGTCTGGTAATGAACATTCACCTAGTGATAATGAAAAATATAATGTTGAGGTTCATGAAGATAGTCAACCAAATAATAAAGAACCAGACAATGATGTTGAGATAGAACCACCTGTTGATCTTGATAACCCACAACCTAAGAATAAAAGGTATGACAAAACAGACTTTGTTGCTTGGAAACACGGTAAAGAAAGAGAACCGTGGGTTCAAAACCTATGACTTTTCCACCTAAGTCAGCTAAAAAGAATGATGATGAAGAATTTGAACGCTTTGCTAAAATACCGAGGCCAGTCTTTTTGCTTACTCGCTTGACTGATATCTTGAAAATGCCTCCTTATGCAAAGTATATGAAAGACATCATCACTAATAAGAGAAAAATACCGGAAGATAAAATCTCCACTATGCTTTCTAATTATACTTTTAAGGATGGAGTACCTAAAAAACTTGGAGATCCGGGAATACCAACTATACCTTGCTCCATCAAAAAGAATTATGTGAAAACTGCTTTGTGTGATTTAGGAGCTAGTGTTAGTGTTATGCCTTTCTCTTTATATAAAAGAATTGATTTGAATAAACTCACACCTATTGAAATATCTTTGCAAATGGCTGACAAATCAACTGCCATACCTATTGGTATCTGTGAGGATGTGCCTGTTGTTGTCGCTAATGTTACTATTTTTACTGACTTTGTTATACTTGAGATGCCTGAGGATGACAACATGTCAATTATCCTTGGTAGACCCTTCTTGAATACTGCAGGTCCTGTTATTGATTGCAATAAAAGCAAGGGCACTTTTCATATCAATGGTAATGAGCATATGGTGCACTTTTCGAAGAAACAATTCCAAGTGAATGATATTAATGTTATTGAAAAATCTCCGACAATCACTATTGGAAGTTTTCAAATACCTCTACCTATTGTCAAAAAGAAATATGAAATGCTTTACAAAATTCTTCGGTTTCGTGCCAAGCGAAAGTGGTTGTTAATAAGACTTGATCAACCTTATTAATGGATCATTATTGAGCGGTATGAAGTTGATGAATTTAGTAAGCACTACCTTTTATCCCTACCTTTTTGTTTTCTGTTTTTATTAGTTAAATAAAATAAAATGCCATGTTCTGTCTGTTTTCTGATTTTCTCGTGCAATAAAAAAATGACCCAAAAAATAAAAGTTCTTAGAATGCCCTGAAAATTTAATACGATTTTTTCTGAATATTTCTAAATTTTTGGTGCAAATAACATCAGAGGGAGGTGCACCAGGTGGGCACAACCCACCTGGGCGCACCAACACCCCCAGGCACGCCCTGGTGGGTTGTGGTCCCCACGTGGGCCCCCTCACTTATCTCTTCATACCACATCATCACTTACCTCCAGAAAAAAATCTCCATTGCTCTCTCTCCCATGTTCTTGCTCTCAAACCCGCGGATTTAGATCTCTTTGCTCGAAGCTCCGTTTCTGAAACTGTTTTGGGGAATTGTTGCTTAGTATGTGACTCCATCGTTTGTCCAATTAGTTTTTGTTTTAGTGGTTTATATTTTGAATAATTAGCTACTCTTGGTGTTGCTGTAGGTGAGCTTGGATGTTGAATTCTTAGTGTTCTAAGTAGTTTGAATGCTTGCTATGGCCTCTATGTATCCCTATGAGTAGTTGCTATAAATCTTATAAAGTTTTGTTGATAAATTTTTATCACTAATTTTTTTCTAGAAAATTGTACATGAACATGATGAACCTTTTTGGAAGGAGTTCTTCGAGGAGGCGATCCTCGGGGGCATCTTCTAGTGACAGCTCCGCTCGCTGGTCATATGTTGAACCGAGTGAAAGTTCCACACGAGATGCCGCCACCAAAACATGCTTATGGCCTTGTGATTAGTATATGATGCGTGTGGGCATTAAGGAGGAATTTGAGCAATATGTTCACAATGCCGGTCTCAGTCCCTACATTTCAGATAAGTGCGAACAACGCCACATTCTTTCTGAATCATTTTTCAAAGGATTTAAATTCCATCCCCGTGAGTCTAGGGTGTCGTTTATGCTTTATGATAATCCATTTACCATCTCACTAGAAAATTTTGCTTACCACTGCAAACTCCCATTCTGGGGTTCGCTTGACGAACCGCCAAGGGCTGAATACCAATATTTCTTGACTAGCCTTTGTTACGGTGAGACGAGGGGAGTGACACAAGGCAGAATAAAGAGCATTAATTTTCCCGCAATTCAGTACTTTACATTATTTAACGGGAAATGTATAGTAGACAAGCAAGACTGTAGTACACTTTGTGCTCCAGACTTGAGCCTCATACACACCGCTCTCACCGGTGAAAGGAATTATAACCTTGGAGCGATTGTTGCACGCGGACTTCAGCATAATGCTAATAGTGGCTGGTTCTATGGTGGAATTTATGCCATACGTTTAGCATGAGGGCTGGGTGTTGCACCTTTGCCCTTTGACCCTATCCTACCCACACAATATTTGGACTTCCACACCTTAAAAGATCATAAGATCCTTTAAGGAAAAATTGATAACTTCACTTATAATCTATTTTTAACCAAAAATCTGTTGTGCACACATATTTGCCTGCGCCTGTTCTTATTGACTATCACAGCAAAGGAAGATATTTTGTTCTTGAGAGCGAGGCTCGAGCTCACAACGCAGCAGTGGAGGCAGCACGATAGGCCGAGGCATCCGCACTGAGAGCCTCCGTGAGCTACCATGCCAACTACTACCATCCAGGCTTCTGATCGACTACCAAGTTAGGCCAAAAGCCTAAACTTGGGGGAGTACGTGTTTCTCACCGACATTACATTCATGTCCACTTATTTTCATTTGTCGGTGTTCACACTTTTTCATTGTATCATCCATGTTTAATTTTATTTTTCTTCGTTCTTCTTGTGTGTTTGAAAAACTTTAGAAAAACCAAAAAAATAGTTGTAGTTAGTTTACTCTCTATGCATGCTTAGTTGTAGTATTAAAAAGAAAACCCAAAAAGATTTCATTGTTATTCGTTTGCTTGTTGGGAGCTTTCCTGTGTAAATAGTTTTCCTTGTTTTTGCTTTTCCCTTTTTATTTGCTTGCTCAAGAAAACCAAAAACTCCAAAAACATTTCAGTATGTTTCTCTGAATTTATTTTCTTTTTATTTGAGTTGTACCAAGGAGAAGACCAGGATGAATATGTTGAGTGGCTCTCATATGAATAATTGTTGAACTAATAAAGAGCCCATTTTACCTTGTCTTCTCCTGTTGAATAAAATGTTTGCAGATTCCAGCTTAGTCCACGACACTCTTGCACTTATTATTTTTATATCGTTTGGTCCTGCAAATGAAAGGCAATAGTGACGACATTCGATGACCTGGCTGTGGCAGAGAGAAACTGGTATGAACTCGACTTGTTCTATTTGTGTAAATATGTTTAACCTAGTATCCATGATTCAGCCCATTATGATTAAACATGTTTGCAATGACAATTAGAGATTATAGTTTCTCATGCCATGCATAAGTAGCTGGGAGTGGATAATGATTTATCTAGGATATCAACATTGCGTTAAAATGATTGTGATGTAGTATTGATGATATGGTATCCTCCTTTGAATGTTCGAGCGGCTTGACTTGGCACATGTTCATGCATGTAGTTGAATCAAAACCAACATAGCCTCTATGATATTTATGTTCATGGTGTTCATATCCTACTCATGCTAGTGTCCAATGTTACTTATGCATAATGCATGTTCATGCTCGTTATTGCTCTCTAGCTGGCCGCTTCTCAATCTAATTGCTAGCCTTCACATGTACTAAATGGGAATTCTGCTTGTACATCAATAACCTTGAACCCAAAGTTATTCCAGATGAGTCCACCATACCTACCTATATGCGGTATTACCCTGCCACCCTAGGTAAATATGCAGGTGCCACCTCTAAAAACTTCTAAAAAATATCCTTTTGTGTGCCTGGATCGTTCATGGAACGACAGGAGGTGATCGGTATCTTCCATGCTAAGCGGGTTATTCTCAGGTCGAGTGTTTATTCACTCACCATCGCATGAGAAAAGGGCGGTAATAGGGATGCCCAGTCCCAAACTGCAAACAAAAAAGGAGTTAATCTCTCAAATAATCAAACAAAAACTCCCAATGGAGTCAAAACCTTTACTTTTATTGCTTAGGAACCTCCACTAGCGTGTTTAGCATGGAAGATATTGATAACTGATGGTCGTGAAGTAAATGAGAAGGGTGCATGGTTCAAAATATCATTTACCTCTATTTTAAAAACTTGAGCTCTAGCACCTCTACAAATCACTGCTTCCCTCTGCGAAGGGACTATCTATTTACTTTTATGTTGTGTCATCACCTTCTAAAACAAGCGCTAGAACCTGAGAGCATAGCTGTCATGACTTACGCATTGTGTGTAGCTAATGTTGGGTGCATCATGACTGTATCTTTTCTACCATGAATTACAATGTTTAGTTGCTTCTTGAACTTTAGAGGTGCTCTGCATTTATGTCTTGCGGTCTCAGAAAGGGCTAGCGAGATACCACTATTGTCATATTATATCATGGTTGGTTTGACAGCGTGTTGCCGTTTGAGATACCTTATTATTGCTCGCTAGCTGATTATGTCATTGATATGAGTTAATATAATCTTTAAGAGTTATTGTCGGCATGGTTAGTTATAATGTTGGCTGAAAACCTGGCTGCTGTTTAAGCTTATTTATGCAAACAAGAGCAAAAGAGTTCATAAAAGTTTTTCTTTTTCATTTTTAGTTTATCAACTGAATTGCTTGAGGACAAGCAAAGGTTTAAGCTTGGGGGAGTTGATACGTCTCCAACGTATCTTCTTTTACTAACGATGTTCCTCTTGTTTTGGACTCTAATTTGCATGATCCGAATGAAACTAACCCCGGACTAACGCTTTTTCACCAGAACTACCATGGTGTTGTTTTTGTGCAGAAATAGAAGTTCTCGGAATGGAACGAAACTTGCTGAGGAATTTTTATATAATGAATAAGAATTTCTGGAGCCAAGACCTACCAGAGAGGGGCACCTGGGTGCGCACAGCCCACCAGGGCGCGCCCCGCTCTCCTGGTGCGCCCAGGTGGGTTGTCCCGACCCGGTGGCCCTGCATACCCTAAAACCGACGCTATAAAATCCTATTTTTCCAGATAAAATCAGGGAGAAAAGATTATTGCGATCCACGAGACAGAGCCGCCGTCACCTCCTGTTCTTCATCGGGAGGCCAGATCTGGAGTCCGTTCGGGGCTCTGGAGATGGGGATCTCCGTTCTTCATCATCACCAAACCTTCTCCATCACCCATTCCATGATGCTCCCCACCGGGAGTGAGTAATTCCTTCGTAGGCTTGCTGGTCGGTGAGGAGTTGGATGAGATTCATCATGTAATCGATTTAGTTTTGTTAGGGCTTGATCCCTAGTATCCACTATGTTCTAAGATTGATGTTGCTATGACTTTTCCATGCTTAATGCTTGTCACTTTGGGCCCAGGTGCCATGATTTCAGATCTGAACCGTTTATGTTATCACCATTATATCCATGTTCTAGATCCGATCTTGCAAGTTATAGTCACCTACTACGTGTTATGATCCAGCAACCCCGGAGTGACAATAGTCGGGACCACTCCCGGTGATGATCGTAGCTTGAGGAGTTCATGTATTCACTATGTGTTAATGCTTTGTTCTTATTCTCTATTAAAAGGAGGCCTTAATATACCTTAGTTTCCAATATGGACCCCGCTGCCACGGGAGGGTAGGACAGAAGATGTCATGCAAGTTCTTACCATAAGCACGTATGACTATTTACGGAATACATGCCTACATTATATTGATGAACTGGAGCTAGTGCCGTATCACCCTAGGTTAACACTGTCTCATGATGAATATCATCCAACAAGTTACCGATCCAATGCATACGAATTTATCCTATATTGTTTTTTGCTTAGTTACTACTGCTATCATCACTGTTACACTTGCTACCAAATTACTGCTATCACTATTACCATTGTCCTTGCTGCTGCTGCTACTATCAAAACTATCATACTACTTTTCTACTGGTCACTTTGCTACAGATAATTAATCTCCAGGTGTGGTTGAATTGACAACTCAGCTGCTAATACCTTCAAATATTCTTTGGCTCCCCTTGTGTCAAATCTATAAATTTGGGTTGAATACTCTACCCTCGAAAACTGTTGCAATCCCCAATACTTGTGGGTTATCAAGACCTATACTTGTGGGTTATCACTGGTTCACAAGTGTTGGCTGGGCTCTGGCCGGATGCCCAGATTGCTTGCACTCCTAGTCGTACTGCCGACTGCATGGAGGTGGCGGTCGAGCGGTTCGAGGCCTAGAAAGGCGTCATGGCTCGAGCAGGCGCCAGGACTGCGTTGGAGTTCGCCAAGGCCTGGTATCCGGACCTGAGGCTGGCGCAGCTAGCCACCTTCCAGCAAGAGGCCAAACTCGAGCTGGAGGCGGTGCACGATGAGCTTGTCAAGCGCGCGACAGCAATCGCCGAGTACGCCAACACCGGCGTCTTCATCCCAGAGCTGGATGAAGACGACGCTGAAGTGCCGCCCAACTGGTTTGGGCTGAACCCGGAGGTGCGGGAGGACTCGCCGGAGGAGATCACCTCCAGCAACGAGGGCGAGGAAGATGAGGACGAGGAAGGCAAAGACGTCGCAGCGGATGATGGAGCGAGCAGCGAGCCTCAGCCTGATCGGGCCTTGACCAGTGAGCTGCAAGAGACCGCATCGACTACTGCCAATGCCGACCAAGCCGAGACCCGCCAGCCGGACGCTCCACCAGCCGATACCTCTGCCTCTGCCGACCTGTCTACGCCGCCTGCAGCGCCCATGGCCTAGGTGGCCACTTATCTTTCAAGTTTTTTCTTGTCTTGTACTTTGAACGAACAAGTTAAATTTGCGCAATTCCACCCACTGGGCTGTAATTAAAACTTTGTTGAATGCTAGCCATGGGCCTTTTGGAATGTAAATAATCTTATTCACGCACATGCTTATGCTTTCGCTAGGTTCTGGCTTGGTTTTGCTTTTGCTCCTTTTGACTTTTTCCTTTGCCGCCTTCCTGGTTGCCGCCCTGCCAGCCGCACAGCCGCTCTGTGGTCTATGGCCGGGTCAGGGACTTGGTCCTTTAGGATAGACAAGTACTTCAGCTGTCTAGAGCATAGCTAGTAAAGCGCGAAGCCGGCCGGCTGGCTGCTCTGCAGCCGAACGGGTGAGGCAAGGAGCCGGCTTGGCCTATATTGGCGTTCCTCCTTAGCCGTTTTTTCATGTGGACATCATTTCCTGCCTTTGGCTCCTGCCAGCCGGACAGTCGCTCTTCGAGCTGTGGCTTAAGGCAAGAAAGGGCTTAGATGTCGACACACTACTTTGCCGACTGCAGGTGGTACCAGCTTAGGTCAAGGCGGTGAGCCCCTAGGCTGACTGACCAGACCCGGTGTAGGGCGAAAGAATGAAATAATACATTCATAGGAGAATCTTATCATATAGATAAAAAGGTAGCCCCCGGGTGCTCCTCGGGGGGCCTATTATCTTTGCTTAATACAAAAAGTAGAGTGGTACATACTTCATTAACAGTAAAATTGACGGAGAAGATTCGTGTTCCATGGGCGCTCTGTTTCTTTGCCGGAATCATCCCTCTTGCGTGCCCTGGGCTTCTGTGCGTCGATGAGGTAGTAGGAGTCATTGCCCAGGGCCTTGCTGATGCTGACGAAAGGCCCCTCCCAAGGAGCCGAGAGCTTGTGCTGGCCGGTTGTTCACTGGATCAGCCGGAGCACAAGGTCCCCTTCGTGAAAGGATCGTGGCCTGACCTTCCGGTTGTGGTAGCGGTGCATGCTCTGCTGGTAGATGGCGGACCGGCTGAGTGCTAATAGGCGGGCCTCTTCCATTAGGTCGACACCGCCTTCTCACGCTTCCTTTGCTTCCGCCTTAGTGTACATGGTGACGTGAGGCGAGTCGAACTTGATATCAGTTGGGATGATAGCCTCGGCCCCGTACACGAGGAAGAAGGGAGTGAAGCCGGTTGCTTTGTTCTGGATAGTTTGGAGACTCCAAAGGACGACCGGCAGCTCCTCGATCTAGTACCCGGCCGAGCGCTCTAGGGGCTTGACCAGTCGGGGCTTGATGCCGGACAGGATGAGGCCGTTTGCTTGCTCCACCTGGCCGTTTTGACTGCGGATGGGCAACGGACGCTAAGTCCAGTCGGATGCCCTGCGTCGCATAGAAATGGGCCAAGGCGCCTTTGGCGAAGTTGGTGCCATTGTCGGTGATGATGCTGTGTGAGATGTCGTACCGGACGGTGATATCTGCAATGAAGGTCACAGCTATCGGACCATTCAGCTTCTTGATCGGCTTTGCTTCAATCCACTTTGTGAACTTGTCCACTGTGACCAGCAGATGGGTCATGCCGCCGCGTGCTGTTTTGAACGGGCCCATGTAGGATCGAAAGTATGTCCAGAGGGGGGGGGGATATTAGACTACTTGACCAAATAAAAATCTATCCTTTTCCTAATTTTAAGTCATGGCACATTTTAGCAACTTATAACAAGTCAAGCAATCGACCTACACATGCAAATCTAAGAGTATAGCAGCGGAATGTAAATCATTGCATATGAAGGTAAAGGGGAGGATTTTGGAGGGAGCAAACACAATGTACACACAAAGATTTTTGGCATGGTTCTGATAGGTGGTGCTATCGTACATCCACGTTGATGGAGACTTCAACCCACGAAGGGTAACAGTTGCGCGAGTCCACGGAGGGCTCCACCCACGAAGGGTCCACGAAGAAGCAACCTTGTCTATCCCACCATGGCCAACGCCCACGAAGGACTTGCCTCACTTGGGTAGATCTTCACGAAGTAGGCGATCTCCTTGCCCTTACAAACTCCTTGGTTCAACTCCACAATCTTGACGGAGGCTCCCAAGTGACACCTAACCAATCTAGGAGACACCGCTCTCCAAAAGGTAATAGATGGTGTGTTGATGATGAACTCCTTGCTCTTGTGCTTCAAATGATACTCTCCCCAACACTCAACTCTCTCTCACGGATTTGGATTTGGTGGAAAGATGATTTGAGTGGAAAGCAACTTGGGGAAGGCTACAGATTAAGATTCTTATGGTTGGATTGGAATATCTTGGTCTTAACACATGAGTAGGTGGTTCTCTCTCAGAAAATGAATGGTGGAAGTGTAGGCACGTTCTGATAGCTCTCTCCCTGAATGGAGGATGTGTGGAGGGGTATATATAGCCTCCACACAAAATCTAACCGTTACACGCAATTTACCAAACTCGGTGGGACCAAATAGTAAACTCGGTCAGACCGATTTAGTTCAAAATGTGAACGTTAAGATTTTCGGTGGGACAGACATGTCAACTCGGTGGGACCAATATCATTAGGGTTAGGGCATAACGTAATCTCGGTGAGACCGATCACATGAACTCGGTGAGACCGATTTCTGTAATAGGCAAACAGAGAGTTGGTCAGGCAAACTCGATGGGACCGATCGCTCATTTTGGCGAGACCGAAATGTTACGAAAAGGAAACAGAGAGTTTGCATTGCGAACTCGGTGGGACCGATCGCTCATCTCGGTTAGAACGAAACGTTACGAATGGAAACAAAGAGTTTGCAATCCCATCTCAGTGAAACCAAGATCCCTATCGATGAGACCTGTTGAGGAACGCGGTATTTCGAAAAACTTCCTACGATCACACAAGATCTATCTAGGAGATTCATAGCAATGAGAGGGGAGAGTGTGTCTACATACCCTCGTAGACCGAAAGCAGAAGCGTTAAGTAACGTGGTTGATGTAGTAGAACGTCTTCGCAATCCAACCGATCAAGTACCGAATGCACGGCACCTCTGCGATCTGCACACGTTCAGCTCGTTGACGTCCCTCGTACTCTTGATCCAGCTGAGGCCGGGGGTGAGTTCCATCAGCGCGACAGCGTGTTGACGGTGATGATGAAGTTACCGATGTAGGGCTTCGCCTAAGCACTACGACAATATGACTGAGGTGGAAAACTGTGGAGGGGGGCACCGCACACGGCTAAAGATCAGCTTATGTGTCTATGGAGTGCCCCCCTCCCCGTATATAAAGGATTGAGGAGGGGAGGTCCGGCCGGCACCTAGGGCAGGCCCCAAGAGGGGAATCCTACTCCTAGTAGGAGTAGGTTCCCCCCTTTCCTAATCCAACTAGGAGAAGAAGGAAGGAGAGGGAGAGGGAGAGGGAAAGAGGGGCCGCGCCCCCTCCCCTTGTCCTATTCGGACTCCCCTTGGGGGGCGCGCCACCTCCTGGCTGCGGCCCTCTCTCTCCCCTAAGGCCCACTAAGGCCCATAACTTCCCGGGGGGTTCTGGTAACCCTCCGGCACTCCGGTTTTATCCGAAACTATCCTGAACATTTCCGGTGTCCGAATAACATGGCCCAATATATCAATCTTTATGTCTCGGCCATTTTGAGACTCCTCGTCATGTCCGTGATCACATCCGGGACTCCGAACAACCTTCGGTACATCAAATCACATAACTCACAATACATATCGTCAACGAACATTAAGCGTGCGGACCCTATGGGTTCGAGAACTATGTAGACATGACCGAGACACATCTCCGGTCAATAACCAATACCGGAACCTGGATGCTCATATTGGTTCCTACATATTCTACAAAGATCTTTATCGGTCAAACTGCATAACAACATACGTTGTTCCCTTTGTCATCGGTATGTTACTTGCCCGAGATTCGATCGTTGGTATCATCATACCTAGTTCAATCTCGTCATCGACAAGTCTCTTTACTCATTCCGTAATGCATCATCCGTGACTAACTCATTGGTCACATTGCTTGCAAGGCTCATAGTGATATCCATTACCGAGAGGGCCCAGAGATACCTCTCTGATAAACGGAGTGACAAATTCTAATCTCGATTTATCCCAACTCAACAAACACCATCAGAGACACCTATAGAGCATCTTTATAATCACCCAGTTACGTTGTGACGTTTGATAGCACACAAGGTGTTCCTCCGGTATGCGGGAGTTGCATAATCTCATAGTCTGAGGAACATGTATAAGTCATGAAGAAAGCAATAGCAGAAAAACTAAACGATCATTATGCTAAGCTAACAGATGGGTCTTGTCCATCACATCATTCTCTAATGATGTGATCCCGTTCATCAAATAACAACACATGTCCATGCTTAGGAAACTTAACCATCTTTGATTAACGAGCTAGTCAAGTAGAGGCATACTAGGGACACTCTGTTTTGTCTATGTATTCACACATGTACTAAGTTTCCGGTTAATACAATTCTAGCATGAATAATAAACATTCATCATGATATAAGGAAATATAAATAACAACTTTATTATTGCCTCTAGGGCATATTTCCTTCAGTCTCCCACTTGCACTAGAGTCAATAATCTAGTTCACATCGTCATGTGATTTAACACCAATAGTTCACATATTTATGTGATTAGTTCACATCTCCATGTGACTAATACCCAAAGGGTTTACTAGAGTCAATAATCTAGTTCACATCGCTATGTGATTAACACCCAAAGAGTGATCATGTTTTGCTTGTGAGAGAAGTTTAGTCTACAGGTCTGCAACATCCAGATCCGTATGTATTTTGCAAATTTCTATCTCTACAATACTCTGCACGGAGCTACTCTAGCTAATTGCTCCCACTTTCAATATGTATCTAGATCGAGACTTAGAGTCATCTAGATCGGTGTCAAAAGCTTGCATCGACGTAACTCTTTGCGATGAACTCTTTTATCACCTCCATAACCGAGAAATATTCCTTAGTCCTCTAAGGTAATTTTGACCGCTGTCCAGTGATCTACTCCTAGATCACTATTGTACCCCCTTGCCAAAATCATGCTAAGGTATACAATAGGTCTGGTAGATAGCATAGCATACTTTATAGAACCTATGACCGAGGCATAGGGAATGACTTTTCATTCTCTTTCTGTTTTCTGCCATGGTCGGGTTTTGAGTCTTTACTCAACTTCACACCTTGTAACTCAGGCAAGAACTCCTTCTTTGATTGATCCATTTTGAACTTCTTCAAAATCTTATCAAGGTATGTACTCATTGAAAGTCTTATCAAGCGTCTTGATCTATCTTTATAGATCTTGATGCCTAATATCTGAGTAGCTTCGCTGAGGTCTTTCTTTAAAAAAATCCTTTCAAACACTCCTTTATGCTTTCCAGAAAATTCTACATCATTTCTGATCAACAATATGTCATTCACATATATTTATTAGAAAGGCTGTAGTGCTCCCACTCACTTTCTTGTAAATACATGCTTCTCCAAAAGTCTGTATAAAACCATATGCTTTGATCACACTATCAAAACGTATATTCCAACTCTGAGATGCTTGCACTAGTCCATAAATGGACCACTGGAGCTTGCACATTTTGTTAGCATCTTTTGGATCAACAAAACCTTTCGGTTCCATCATATACAACTCTTCTTTAAGATATCCATTAAGGAATGCAGTTTTGACATCCATTTGCCAAATTTCACAATCATAAAATGCAGCAATTGCTAAGATGATCCAAACAGACTTAAGCATAGCTACGGGTGAGAAGGTCTCATCGCAACTCCTTGAACTTGTCGAAAACATTTCGCAACAAGTCGAGCTTTGTAGATAGTAACATTACCGTCAACGTCAGCCTTCTTCTTGAAGATCCATATATTCTCAATGGCTCGCCGATCATCGGGCAAGTCAATCAAAGTCCAAACTTTGTTGTCATACATGGATCCCATCTCAGATTTCATGGCCTCAAGCCATTTCACGGAATCTGGGCTCATCATCGCTTCCTCCTAGTTTGTAGGTTCTTCAAGGTCTAGTAACATGACTTCCAGAAAGGATTACCGTACCACTCTGGTGCGGACAATACTCTGGTTGACGTACAAGGTTCGGTAGTAACTTGATCTGAAGTTTCATGATCATCATCATTAGCTTCCTCACTAATTGGTGTAGGAATCACTGGAACTGATTTCTGTGATGAACTACTTTCCAATTCAGGAGAAGGTACAATTACCTCATCAAGTGCTACATTCCTCCCACTCACTTCTTTCGAGAGAACTCCTTCTCTAGAAAGGATCCATTCTTAGCAACAAAGATCTTGCCTTCGGATCTGTGATAGAAGGTGTACCCAACAGTTTATTTTGGGTATCCTATGAAGACACACTTCTCCGATTTGGGTTCAGGCTTATCAGGTTGAAACTTTTTCATATAAGCATCATAGCCCCAAACTCTAAGAAACAACAGCTTAGGTTTCTTGCTAATCCACAGTTCATATGGTGTCGTCTCAACGGATTTAGATGGTGCCCTATTTAACGTGAATGCAGCTGTCTCTAATGCATAACCCCAAAACGATAGTGGCAAATCGGTAAGATACATCATAGATCGCACCATATCTAATAAAGTATGGTTACGACATTCGGACACACCATTACGCTGTGGTGTTCCAGGTGGCATGAGTTGCGGAACTATTCCACATTGTTTTAAATGAAGGCCAAACTCGTAACTCAAATATTCGCCTCCGTGATCAGATCATAGAAACTTTATTTTCTTGTTACGATGATTCTCAACTTCACTTTGAAATTCTTTGAACTTTTCAAATGTTTCAGACTTGTGTTTCATTAAGTAGATATACCCATATTTGTTCAAATCATCTGTGAAGGTCAGAAAATAACGATACCCACCGTGAGCCTCAACACTCATCGGACTGCATACATCGGTATGTATTATTTCCAATAAGTCAGTGGCTCGCTCCATTGTTCCGGAGAACGGAGTCTTAGTCATCTTGCCCATGTGGCATGGTTCGCAAGCATCAAATGATTCATAATCAAGTGATTCCAAAAGTCCATCCGCATGGAGTTTCTTCACGCGCTTTAACCAATATGACTTAAATGGCAGTGCCACTAGTATGTTGCACTATCATTATCAACTTTGCATCTTTTGGCATCAATATTATGAATATGTGTATCAATATGATCGAGATTCAATAAACCATTCACCTTGGGTGTATGACCACAGAAGGTTTTATTCATGTAAACAGAATAACAATTATTCTTTGAGTTAAATGTATAATCATATTGCAATAAACATGGTCCAATCATATTATGCTCAATGCAAACACCAAATAACATTTATTTTAGGATGAACACTAATCCCGAAGGTAAAGGGAGTGTGTGATGGTGATCTTATCAACCTTGGAATCACTTCCAACACACATCGTCACCTTGCCCTCAACTAGTCTCTGTTCATTTTGTAACTCCTGTTTCAAGTTACTAATCATAGCAACTGAAACAGTATCAAATACCCAGGGGCTACTATGAATAATAGTAAACTACACATCAATAACATGTATATCATATATACTTTTGTTCACTTTGCCATCCTTCTTATCCGCCAAGTATTTGGGGGCAGTTCCGCTTCCAGTGACCATTTCCTTTGCGGTAGAAGCACTCAGTTTCAGGCTTGGGTCTAGCTTTTGGCTTCTTTATGGGAGTGGCAAATTGCTTGTCATTCTTCTTGAAGTTCCCTTTCTTTCCCTTAACCTTTTACTTGAAACTAGTGGTCTTGTCAACCATCAACACTTGATGCTCTTTCTTGATTTCTACCTTCATCGATTTCAGCATCGTGAAGAGCTTGGGAATAGTCTTATCCATCCCTTGCATATTATAGTTCATCATGAAGTTCCAGTAACTTGGTGATAGTGACTAGAGAACTCTATGAATCACTATCTTATCTGGAAGATTAACTCCCACTTGATTCAAGCAATTGTAGTACTCAAACATTCTGAGCACATGCTCACTGGTTGAGCTATTCTCCTCCATCTTGTAGGCAAAGTACTTGTCAGAGGTCTCATACCTCTCACATAAGTAAAATAAACTTCTCTCTTTGGGTGTTAATCACATAGCGATGTGAGCTATTCACGCGCTTTAGTTCACATCTTGTAGACTAAACTTATCTCACAAGCAAAACATGATCACTCTTTGGGTGTTAGTCACATAGCGATGTGAACTAGATTGTTGACTCTAGTAAACCCTTTGGGCATTAGTCACATGAAGATGTGAAATAATCACATAAAGATGTGAACTATTGGTGTAGAATCACATGACGATGTGAACTAGATTATTGACTCTAGTGTAAGTGGGAGATTGAAGGAAATATGCCCTAGAGGCAATAATAAAGTTGTTATTTATATTTCCTTATATCATGATAAATATTTATTATTCATGCTAGATTTGTATTAACCGGAAATTTAGTACATGTGAATACATAGACAAACATAGTGTCCCTAGTATGCCTCTACTAGACTAGCTCATTAATCAAAGATGGTTAAGTTTCCTACCCATAGACATGTGTTATCATTTGATGAACGGGATCACATCATTAGAGAATGATGTGATGGACAAGACTCATCCGTTAGTTTAGCACTATGCTCGTTTAAATTTATTGTTGTTGCTTTCTTCGTGACTTATACATGTTCCTATGACTATGAGATTATGCAACTCCCGAATACCAGAGGAACACTTAGTTTGCTATCAAACGTCACAACGTAACTGGGTGATTATAAAGATGCTCTACAGGTGTCTCCGATGGTGTTTGTTGAGTTGGCATAGATCGAGATTAGGATTTGTCACTCTGATTGTCAGAGAGGTATCTCTGGACCCTCACGGTAATGCACATCACTATAAGCCTTGCAAGTGCTACCTCTTGAGCACTGCGTTGGTTTTCCCTTGAAGAGGAAAGGGTAATGCAGTAAAGTAGCATAAGTATTTCCCTCAGTTTTTGAGAACCAAGGTATCAATCCAATAGGAGACCACGCACGAGTCACCTCGTACCTACACAAACAAACAAGAACCTCGCAACCAACGCGATAAAGGGGTTTTCAATCCCTTCACGGCCACTTGCAAGAGTGAGATCTGATAGAGATGATAATAATAAGATAAATATTTTTGGTATTTTTATGATATAGATTGAAAGTAAAAGATAAAAAAATAAAGTAGATGGGAAACTTGTATGATGGAGAATAGACCCGGGGCCCACAGGTTTCACTAGTGGCTTCTCTCAAGATAGCATAAGTATTACGGTGGGTAAACAAATTACTGTCGAGAAATTGATAGAAAAGCGAATGATTATGAGAATATCTAGGCATGATCATGTATATAGGCATCACGTCCGAGACAAGTAGACCGAAACGATTCTGCATCTACTACTATTACTCCACACATCAACCGCTATCCAGCCTGCATCTAGAGTATTAAGTTCATAAGAACAGAGTAACACCTTAAGCAAGATGACATGATGTAGAGGGATAAACTCATGCAATGTGATATAAACCCCATCTTTTTATCCTCAATGACAACAATACAATACGTGTCGTTCCCCCTACTGTCACTGAGATCGAGCACCGCAAGATTGAACCCAAAGCTAAGCACTTCTCCCATTGCAAGAAAGATCAATCTAGTAGGCCAAACCAAACTGATAATTCGAAGAGACTTGCAAAGATAAACCAATCATACATAAAAGAATTCGGAGAAGAATCAAATATTGTTCATAGATAATCTGGATCATAAACCCACAATTCATCGGATCTCAACAAACACACTGCAAAAGAAGATTACATCGAATAGATCTCCAAGAGAATCGAGGAGAACTTTGTATTGAGATCCAAAGAAAGAGAAGAAGCCATCTAGCTACTAGCTATGGACCTGAAGGTCTGAAGTAAACTACTCACACATCACCGGAGAGGCCATGGAGTTGATGTAGAGGCCCTCCGTGATCAATGCCCCCTCTGGCGGAGCTCCGGAAAAGGCCCCAAGATGGGATCTCTCGGGTACAGAAGGTTGCGGCCGTGGAATTAGGTTTTCATGGTGCTCTTGGATGTTTGCGAGGTATGTGGACTTATATAGGAGGAAGAAGTAGGTCGGTGGAGGAACGAGGGGCCCACGAGAGTGGAGGGCGCGCCTAGGGGGGTACGCGCGCCCCCTGCCTCGTGGCCTCCTCGATTGTTTATTGACGCCCACTCCAAGTCTCCTGGATCACGTTTGTTGAGAAAATCACGTTCCCGAAGGTTTCATTCCGTTTGGACTTCGTTTGATATTCCTTTTCTGCGAAACACTGAAATAGGCAAAAAATAGCAATTTGGGCTAGGCCTCCGGTTAATATGTTAGTCCCAAAAATGATATGAAAGTGTAAAATAAAGCCCATTAACATCCAAAACAGATAATATAATAGCATGGAGCAATCAAAAATTATAGATACGTTGGAGACGTTTCAGCAAGCAATGTGACTAATGAGTTAGTCACGCGATGATGCATTACAAAACGAGTAAAGAGACTTGCCGGTGACGAGATTGACCTAGGTATGATGATATCGACGATCGAATGTCGGGCAAGTAACATACCGATGACAAAGGGAACAACGTATGTTGTTATGCGGTTTGACTGATAAAGATCTTCATAGAATATGTAGGAACCAATACGAGCATCCAGGTTCCGCTATTGGTTATTGACCGGAGATGTGTCTCGGTCATGTATACATAGTTCTCGAACCCATAGGGTCCGCACGCTTAACGTTCAATGACGATCTGTATTATGAGTTATGTGATTTGATGTACCGAAGGTTGTTCGGAGTCCCGGATGAGATCACGGACATGACGATGAGTCTAAAAATGGTCGAGACATAAAGATTGATATATTGGATGACTATATTCGGACACCGGATGAGTTCCGGGGGTCACTGGATAATTATCGGAGTGCCGGGGGGTTATCGGAACCCCCAGGGGATCTAATGCGCCAACATGGGCCTTGCGCACGCGCGCGCGTGCGCGCGAGAGAGAGAGAGAGAGAGGAAGGAGCCTTAGGACTGGCCGCCCCCCTTGGGAGTCCAAATTTGACAAGGAGGGGGCGGTGCCCCCTCTTTCCTTCCCTTTCTCCCTCTCCTTCCTTCCCCCTTCCTCCTCCTAGTTGGACTAGGAAAGGGGGAGTCCTACTCCTACTAGGAGGATGACTCCTCCCCTCCTTGGCACGCCCCAAGGGCCGATCGGCCTCACCCCTTGCTCCTTTATATACGGGGGCAGGGGCACCCTAGATCACACAAGTTGATCATTGATCCTTTAGCCGTGTTCGGTGCCCCCTCCACCATAATCCACCTCAGTCATATCATCGTAGTGCTTAGGCGAAGCCCTGCGCTGGTAGCTTCATCACCATCATCACGCCGTCGTGCTGACGAAGCTCTCCCTCTACACTCAGCTGGATCAAGAGTTCATGGGACGTCGCCGAGCTGAATGTGTGCAAATCGCGGAGGTGCCATCCTTTCGGTGCTAGGATCGGTCGGATCGTGAAGGCGTTCGACTACATCAACCGTGTTGTCATAACACTTCTGCTTACGGTCTACGAGGGTACGTGGACAACACTCTTCCCCTCTCGTTGCTATGCATCACCTTGATAGCTCTTGCGTGTGCGTAGTATTTTTTTTTTCAAATTACTGCGTTCCCCAACAGTGTCTCAAAAAGAGTACTTATTACAATAATACGGCTGAAGGCCATCTAAATAAGATAACTGCGGAAGCTTCGAAGATAAATGAGTACATCCAACTCCACGGCAAAACTGAGTGCATGACAATGACCTATCACACCTTACTCTTCGCCTGAAAACTCTGCAACATGATACGCTGCAGTCATGTAGGTCAGCTGAAAGGGCATTTCCCTACTTTATGTTTTGGATGATGATGACAACCCTTTGTTGGTCTAATCCCGTGCTAAATGTTTCAGGTTCTTGATGCTTAGGCCCACATCGGAAAGCTATTCTCTCTTGTAGGAAAAGATCGAAGACAGAGTCCCCTATGCTTTTTATCTCTTTGGTTGTAGGGAACCCGTACTATCAAGAGGGAATCCTCATTAGAAAGAATTGGGGGAACCTTTTCACGTACACCTTCATCACCCCTCCTTTGTCTTTCTCAGGTGTGTGTGAGACAGAGTTTTCCTTGTCTCTTCCCCTATCTATTCCTACTCACTGTTTCTGCCCAGCGGTTGTACCGCTCTCTGGAGCGGTTGTACCGCTGGGTCTTGTCGCTCATCAGCTTTGCTCGAGCGATTGTACCGCTGCGTCCGGGCGGTGGTACCGCCACCATGCTCTGCAAAAGCTAGGGCGGTGGTTCCGTCCATGCACCGCTCAAGTACCGCTCGCGGTTCTGTTTTGATGCGGTTCTTGGGCGGTAGTGGCCCGGTTGGTCCGATCGTTCCTCGATGACCGGTACCACCGGTGGTCCGAGCGGTTCTTCCACTCATAACTTAGCCGCTCAAGAGCTCAAGGCCATGCGGTTGTTCCGGCCAGGCACCGCCCAAGTACCGGTCAAGCTCCTGTTTTGATGCGGTGGTTGTGCGGTGGCTAGGCGGTTAGTCTGGTTATTTTTCTTAGCCGGTACTACCGCCCGCAGGTCCGGTTGTACCGCTTGGTAGGGTTCTGCAGATACACCGTGAGTCCCGGTTGTACCGGGACGAGGACCGGTTGTACCACTGCAGTGCAAAAAACGCAGTAACGACTGGAATCTAGGGTTGCTATATAAGGGATCTTCTCCCACCTACCACTCTCACCTTTGATCTCTCTCACTCCACCATTAATGCACTTCAAGCTCTCTTGCCCGATCTCTCTCTCTAGCAACTCAAACTTGTTGATTTGCTAGGGATTGAAGGAGGAGACCTAGATCTACACTTCCACCAAAGGATATTTGCTTCCTCCATACTTTCTTGTGTGGATTTTGTTACTCTTGGGTGTTTGAGAACCCTAAATAGTTGAGGTCACCTCGGAGCCGTATTCCATTGTGGTGAAGCTTCATGGTTTCGTTGGGAGCCTCCAATTAATTTGTGGAGAGATCCCCAACCTTGTTTGTAAAGGTTCGGTCGCCGCCTTCAAGAGCACCAATAGTGGAATCACGACATCTCGCGTTGTGTGAGGGCATGAGGAGAATACGGTGGTCCTAGTGGCTTCTTGGGAAGCATTGTGCCTCCACACCACTCCAACGGAGACGTACTTCCCTTCAAAAGGAAGGAACTTTGGTAACAAATCCTCGTCTTCACCGGCTCCACTCTTGGTCTTCTCGTCCCTTTACTTTTGCAAGCTTACTTGTGTTACTTTCCTTGCTTTCTTGTGTGCTTGTATGTGTTGCATCATATAGGTTGCTCACCTATTTGCACATCTAGACAACCTACTTTGTTGCAAAGTTTAATTTGGTAAAGAAAAGCTAAAAATTGTTAGTTGCCTATTCACCCCCCCTCTAGTCAACTATATCGATCCTTTCAATTGGTATCAGAGCCTCGTATCTTTATTAAGGACTTTACCGTCCAAAGAGTATGGTTGATACCGTAGATGGTGTGGAGGAACACTCTGGTGTGAATCTGGTCTCGTCTACGGGCGATGGGGGAACCTCGGTCTCTCATGAGGAGTTCAATGTGGCCTTGGAGACATTGAAAACCTCCATGACGACCGAGGTTGAAAGCATGTTTACTAAATTCCTTGAAGGGCTTAAACTATCCACCGCACCGTTGAAAGTGGGTAATCCCACCGACAAGGTGACGGATGCTGCCTTCGATAAGGGGGAAGCTAGTAGCGAAAAGGCTCCTTCTTCTAGTGGTAAGAAGGGCACCAACATCTTTGCTCATGTGGAACCACCACTTGTTTATGGTGGACCGGTTCCTTCCACTCATTTGAATCATGTTGGTCCTCCCCCTAAGATTGTGAAAAATGAGGACTTTGATTCTTGGGTTACCGCTTTAAACGTCTTTTGAATCATGTGAACACTAATATTTGGAGAATCATTGAAGAAGGTTTCTATCCGCATGATCCAAGCAACTTCACTCCTCGAGAAGCCACGGATAATCAATTCAATGAGAATGCTCTCTTCATCATTCAAGATGCAATTCCACCCGAAGATCTACCTCATCTTCGGCCCTTCGCCTTGGCCAAAGACGCATGGCTTTGTGTTGTCTCACTCTACCGGGGAAGCGCAAGCATTCAACGCTCCAACTATGAAGTGGTGCAAGATGAGGCCGATGAGTTTGCAATGAAAGAAGATGAAGAACCTCGTGAGCTTTATCGGAGAGTAACCAAACTCGCGGTCTCACTCCGAGATCACGGGAGCAAGGACACGGATGACAATTGGATCAAGCGCAAATTCCTCAAGGCAATGATGCCCTACCACAAGGCCATGTCCTCCGTCATTCGTCAAAGGCCGGACTGCCACACTTTGACCTCAAGCAAAGTGTTGGATGAGTTTGTGGCCATGAACATTTTGGACAAGACCGCTGACAATGCGGTGCTTCGTTCTCAAAGGGCAAAGAAGCCCAACCTTGCATTGAAGGCCAAGCTCTGCGTTGAAGAAGAGGAAGAGGAAGAAGAGGAGAGCAACCCTGAAGATACTAAGTATGCATATCATGAACACATGGCACTTGCTTCAAGGCCATTTTGGAGCAATAAAAACTCAAGGCCAAACTTTAACAAAAACAATCAAGTGGCACGAAGAGCAAGCAGCATGTAAGGACTTGCTACAATTGTGGCAATGTGAGTCATTTTGTTGCGGAGTCCCCGTATGAGAAGAGGGAAGACAATGGTGGCAAGCTCATCCGAAAGGACAAGGCCAAGTCATTCCCCAACAAGAGCAACTTCACCAAGCAGACTCCCCCCAAGGCATTGCTGGTACAAGAAGAGTACAATGAGGATGATGACGATGATGAAGATGGTGAGTCAGTTGACATGGCCTCTGTTGCCATTGCGACGACTCCACGGGTGTCTCTCTTCGACTCACCCAAGGAGAGCATCACCGCCAAGTGCCTCATGGCTAAAGCCACCAACAAGGTAACCTCCAACATCAAAACTACCATCATTAAGCATCCTTCTTCGACGGATAGCATTGATGAACATGAGGGAGCTAATGTGGAGGTGAATGATTTTGATGCCTTTATGGGCAAACTTAAGGGTAAATCCAAGAAGCACTTTGTTGCTCTCTTGGAACAACTCGGTGAAGCCAATGACATGATCGAGGCTCACGAAGATACCATCTCTAAGATGGAAGGGCATAGTCGTGACTATGCCGATGAGATCTCAAATCTTTCCAATGCTCTTGAGGAAGAGCATGGTCTTCGTTTGGCTCTTGAGGAGTCACACAACATTGATCATGCTAAGTTAAAGAAAGATTTTGATCATGTTCTCATTGTTTCTCGTGTGCTAAAATCCGAGAAGGCCGAACTTGAGGTTGATCTTGCTAGACTCAAAGAGGAGTTTGATCTACTTGACAAGGCTCACAAGGTCTTGAAGGGTGCTCATGCTAGCCTCAAAGAGTCTCATGATCAACTTCCAGTAAAGCTAACTAAGGAAAAAGCCACTTTTCCTCGTATGATGTTAATTGATAATGCAAATGCTACTAACCCGTGTTGTGAGCAGGTGCATCTTGTTGAGGAGAACACTAAGCTAAAGGTGAAACTTGAGAAGGGTCTTGCATCTTGCATACAAGGCAAGAAGAACGTCAACGACCTCTTGACCAACCAAAAGGGAGTTGTGGCTAAGGAAGGGATTGGGCATGTGCCCGAGTCTAAGAACAAGAAGAAGAATGACAAGACCAAACGACCTCCTCCTCTCATGCAAACCTTTGTGAAGGAGGGAGAGAGTGCTTCCAAGGAGAAGAAGAACAATGCAAAGGGTGCTGTGTCAAAAAGGGCAATTCCACTCCTCCCATCAAAGCCGGCGACTTTAATCCTTCTTATATGTTATGTCGAGCTAGTGATGGGCATGTCTATGCCAAATTTGTTGGTTCCCCTCATGAGTACATTGAATGGTCTATTTGGGTTCCAAAGACCCTTGTTACTAACATCAAAGGACCCATTACAAAATGGGTACCTAAAACCAAGCATTGATCTCTTGTAGGTGTTTGCTTCCGGTGGGGGATCATGGTTGCTCGATAGCAGAGCTACAAATCATATGACCGGAAGCAAGGACTTGGTGGTGGATGTGCACAAGATTCCATCTATGCCCACCAATGTCGAGTGGGGTGACGCCTCATCTTCTAAGGTATTGGGACTTGGCAAGGTAGTCATTTCTCATGATCTCACAATCGAGAAGGTCATGCTTGTTGAGTCCCTTGCATAAAATTTACTTTCCGTTCGTCAACTTGCAATCATGGGCTTTTCCACTTTCTTTGATATCGATACCGTGGCCCTCTTGTGGAGCAAGACTCTTAAAGTAGCCTTTGTTGGGCATGTCGAGAACGGTCTATATGTGATTAACTTTTTGGAGCGACCCACTAAGACCGCGACATGCCTAATGGCTAAAGTTGATGTGGGATGGCTTTGGCATCGCCGTTTAGCCCATGTCAATATGAGATCTATGCAAAGTCTTCTCAAGGGGGACCATGTCTGTGGACTAACGAATGTTAGTTTTGCTATAGATCATGCTTGCAGTGCTTGTATCGAAGGAAAGCTACATGAGAAGGCTCACCCTCCCACGACTATCATTTACTCAAAGAGGCCTTTGGAACTCCTTCACTTGGATCTCTTTGGGCCTCCATCCTTCGATAGTCTTGGGGGTAGGAAGTATTGCTTGGTGATTGTGGATGACTACTCAAGATACACTTGGGTGTATTTCTTCAAGAGGAAGAGCGAGACCCAACAAACCGTCATTGACTTTGCAAATGAAGCACAACGTCAACACAATGCAAAGATCTTGACAATAAGAAGTGACAACGGCACCGAGTTCAAGAACTACACCTTGGATGAGTTTCTTAGTGATGAGTGGATCAAGCATCAATATTCCGCACCTTACGCCCCTCAACAAAACGATGTTGCGGAGAGGAAGAACCGGACATTGATGGATGCGGCAAGGACCATGATGGCGGAGTTCAAGTCTCCATACAAATTTTGGGCCGAAGCCATCAACACTGCGTGTCATGCATCCAATCGGCTCTACCTCCGCAAGGGCTTGAACAAGACTCCATATGAGATACTCACCGGTAACAAGACCAACCTCAAGTACTTTCGGGTGTTCGGGTGTAAGTGTTTCATTCTCAAGAAAGGTATTCGGTTGTCTAAATTTGAGGCTAGAGCTTATGAGGGCATATTTGTTGGTTATGCTACAAACTCTCATGCTTACCGTGTCATCAATAAATCCACGGGACTTATTGAGGAGACGTGTAATGTGGAGTTTGATGAGAATAACGGCTCCCAAGTGGAGCAAAGTGGCACTTGTGATGTAGGTGATGAAATTACTCCTCAAGCCATAAGAAGAATGGGTGTTGGCTTTATCCTACCCATTGAGGAACCCCTTGTGGCCGAAGGAGAAGGACAATGCTCCACTCGAGTGGAGCCATCACCAACCCAAGGCCCACACGCTTCCGAAGAACAACATGAAGGCCCTCATCTTCAAGAACATGACCAAGGGCAAGATCATGCTCAAGACGGTGTTGACACATCAAGTGATGCTCAAGGTCAAGTTCTCTCCTCCGAGCAAGTTCAAGAACAAGAACAAGCTCAAGGCGACGCTCAAGATGATCAAGTGACCACTCCTCATCTCACCCCCGAGGAGGAATTGGAGCGTCGTGCCGCCAAGGTTGCTTCCAAGCTCTCCACCAAGGATCATCTCATGAAGAATGTGCTTGGAAGCTTAAGAAAGGGGGTAAGCACTCGTAGAAAATTAGCAAACTATTGTGAGCATCACGCGTTTGTCTCTTGTGTCGAACCCCACAAGGTCTATGAGGCGCTCGAAGATCCGGATTGGCTCAATGCCATGCATGAAGAACTCAACAACTTCGAGCGCAACAAAGTGTGGAGATTGGTGCCAAGACCGACGGGGAACTACAATGTCATTGGAACCAAGTGGATATTTAAGAACAAGCAAGATGCCCATGGGATTATCATTCGCAACAAGGCTCGGTTGGTAGCACAAGGCTACTCCCAAGTCGAGGGTATCGACTACGGTGAAACCTTTGCTCCCGTTGCTCGTCTTGAATACATTCGCATGTTGATTGCATATGCTTCTCATCATAACTTTAAGTTACAACAAATGGATGTGAAGAGTGCTTTTCTAAATGGTCCCATTAATGAATTGGTTTATGTCAAGCAACCCCACGGGTTCGAGGATCCCTACTTTCCCGATCATGTGTATCAACTCGATAAGGCACTCTATGGCCTTAAACAAGCCCCACGTGCGTGGTATGACCACCTTACCGAGTTGTTACAAGACCGTGCTTTTGAAGTTGGGCTAATCGACCCCACTCTTTTTACTAAGAAGGTCAAAGGGGAGTTGTTTGTGTGCCAATTATATGTTGATGATATTATCTTTGGTTCCCCTAACAAAGCTTTCAATGAGGAATTTTCCGCTCTCATGACCTCAAAGTTTGAGATGTCTTCCATGAGAGAGTTGAAGTTCTTTCTAGGGTTCAAAGTGAAGCAAAGAAGAGAAGGAACCTTCATCAACCAAGCCAAATACACTCAAGACATGCTCAAGAGATTCAAGCTAAGTGATGTTAAGCCGGCTTCCACTCCAATGCCCACCAAGTGCCAACTTGACATAGATCCCAATGGTAAAGCGGTGGATCAAAAGGTATATCGTTCCATGATAGGCTCCTTGCTTTACCTTTGTGCATCTAGACCGGATATCATGTTGAGTGTAGGAATTTGTGCACGGTTTCAAGCCGCACCTAAGGAAAGTCACTATGTGGCAGTCAAACGAATCTTTCGATATTTCGCTCATACCCCAAACTTTGGCTTATGGTACCCAAGAGGAGCAAACTTCAAGCTTGTAGGGTATTCGGATTCCGATTGGGCGGGAGATAAAGTGGATAGGAAGTCCACTTCCGGAGGGTGCCAATTCCTTGGTTGCTCTTTGGTAAGTTGGTCTTCCAAAAAGCAAAGTTGTGTGTCTCTCTCGTCCACCGAAGCGAAGTATGTGGCGCCCGGTAGTTGTTGTGCACAACTCTTATGGAATAGGCAAACTTTAAAGGATTACGGTGTCATTTGTGACAAAGTGCCTCTTTGGTGTGACAATGAAAGTGCCATCAAGATCTCTCTCAACCCGGTGCAACACTTCAAGACGAAGCATATTGAGATCCGGTATCACTTCATCCGGGATCACATTAGGCGAGGAGAGATCGAGCTCAACTATGTCAACACTCATGATAACCTTTCAGATATTTTCACGAAGCCCTTGGATGAAGCAAGATTTCACGAGTTAAGGCATGAGCTAAATATCATTGATTCGAGCAATGTTGCTTGAACCCTTGCACACCCCACCATACTCAACTTGTTGTCTTGTTTAGATGTAGGCATGGACATAGGGGGAGTGTTGTTCTCTCAATGAACTCTCCTTCCCCCCATTATGCATAAATTGATCAAGTCTTTCACATTAGCCATGTTTGATGGTACTTGTGCTTCAAAGACGAGTTTTGGTCATGGGCCCAAGGATAATTCTTCGTGGTGCCATACCAATTGACTCATACATAGGGGGCTACGGCCTCCGACCCCCATGTTCGTGTTGTGCCTTGTGTTAGTTCTTCTTGTTCGTGCCATAGTTTGTTTTCCTAGGTGCTAGGTGGTGGGGTCTCCAAGGGTGTTTCTCTTTATTTTGTTTTCCTTGGAGACCCACCTTTTCCCCGTGCCTTCTCTATCCCAAGCCTTCCCTTCCTCAAGCCTTCTAGTCATACTACACACTCTTGACCTTGGCTTTGGTGATGGTGTCCGGGCGGTACAACCGGGGTCACAGGCGGTTCAACCGCTGGTGCTCTCCAGGCGGTCTCCCAGCAGTAGCTGAGCGGTTCCACCGCCTACTAGGGTGCCCGTCTGACCGGTTCTACCGGTTGGTTACGGCGGTACTACCATGCCTCTTGGCGAGGGAAGTACCGCCCATATCCACTGGCTCATACCAGGCAGCGGTACAACCGCTCCCTTGAGCGGTACAACCGCCACGCGGCTTTGGGTCTATATATACCCCTCGGGGCTGGTGGAGATTTCTTTTCTTCCTTCCCAGCCTTTCCCATCTTGTGCCCTAGCCGCCGGCCGCCATTGCCTCTGGCCTGGAGTGCTTCTCGCGCTTCGGATCCGTGGGGTCTCCATGGATCCTCTCCAAGGAGGCCTCATCCTTCCCGATCTCTTCCCATGGATGCCGGTAATGCCCCTTGTCATTCGTTCTTCGTTCTAGGGTTTGTTCCCTTTGTTCTAGGGCATTGCTTGACATTCCGCATTTATTGATTAAACTATTGGGTGGAAGAGATCACTTTTTGCCTCCTGCTTAGATTGCACGTCTTTGAAAGTAGAATATGGCTAGTATGATTCATATTTCATGGTTCAATCTAGTCTCTACCCGTGGTACCACTGTCCAGCGGTTCTACCGCCTCTGTGGGCGGTACAACCGCTGGAGCGGTACTACCGATAGGAGAACCGGTTCAACCGGGTTATATGCACCATGTAGCCCTGTTTCATTTTCTAAAGTTTGTGCAATATATCTTATCTTCTTTGTGTGTGCAATCCTCTCATCTTTGCTGGGTCTCTTGTGTTCTCCTTGTGCGTGTGTTCAGGTGGCTCTAGTTCTCGCTCTGTTCCTCGCAAGACCAAGAAGAGGGCACGGCGGACCTTGCGTCCGGTTGTGTCTGATGACGAAGAAGAGGTTGTGATTCCCACCAAGCCCACTCGTTGTGAAAAGTCTTCCGCTGCAAAGCAACGTGTGGTACTGCCATTGCATCGCTGGAAAGCCGAGGATTGGGAAGCCTACCGCTCGAAGAATCCTTATGAGGTTCCCATAGCTCCTTGTTGGACCACCGTTCAGTTCCGGAATGAGATGCAAGTACGAATTGTACATGAACTCTTTGAGCACAACAAGAACAGGTATGCCAAGCAGTGGACCATCGATCTTGACCATTGGAGGAGCAACTTGGAGTATTTGGTGAGGCGTTGGCTCTCTGCAAGGAATTTGATCTTGTCAAGCTCATGTCAGTCAACTGTGACTTTGATGTTCAACTCATCCATCAGTTCTATGCCACGGTTCACTTTGGGGAAGATGACACACGCACTCTCACTTTCATGTGTCGTGATGAGCTCTTTCAAGTTCCCTGGAGGGCTTTCTGCAATGCTATTGGGTATGATGATACCGGTCTGGAAGGACGAATCCATGCCTAAGGAGAAGCTTGCCCCTCTATACATTCGGGGCCATGGGATTATTGGAGAATCCAAGGATTTGGAGAAGGTTTATGACATCATGCACCGAGTGTTCCGTAATGTGCTCTTGCCCAAGGTGGGCAACCAAGATGAGATTCATGGCTATCTGGTTGACTTGATGGTTGCTATGAAGACCATGGTGGGGACTGGTGCAACGTTTGATGTGAAAAATTTGCTGTGGGATGAAATGTACAACATGGTCATCTACCGTAAGGTCCCAATCTATGCTCTATTTGTCATGTGCTTTCTGAACTCTGTGTGGGCTGTTTGTCCTCTTGGAGAGCTCCTCACTTCTCCAGACAATCTCACTGTTCATGAGGTCAAGCTTCTTAAGAATAAGAAGCACGCCGAGCCCCGCTTCCCTGCCAATGCTCCTGAGGATGTCTATGCCACTTCTGACGATGAGGACTTTGAGATGGAGCCCGGGGCCAAGCCCTCTTGGGTGGCCAAGCTCACTGCCAAGGTGAAGAAGACCTTTTGTCTCCAGACTGACATCCAGAAGAAGATGTATGAGGCACATGTCAATGAGAAGCTTGCACGGTGTCGCCAAATTGCAATGATGAAGCACCTCAATATGTCGGTTCAGAGTGGCTCTGAGAAGAGCATCACCCTAGAGGAGCATTGGATTTCAACCCACAACACCTGGTCTGATGATGAGGCCCCTCCCCAACCATCCACCTCTTTTGCTGCTACTGACAATGCCATGGAGGATTCCGATCCCGACGATGATGACGACTCTGCTGATGAGGATCCAGATGCGACCAAGGAGTCAGAGGAGGACTACTGAGCTTTGGGATGCTAGCTTCGCTCTTTTCCTTTTTGGTGTCTTGATGCCAAAGGGGGAGAGGGTTCTATAGGTCTCGGGATTTGCATGGGTTGGGTTTCTCATTTCCTCGTGTTTCTCTTTAGTGTTGAACTGTGTTCGTGGTTTCTTGCTGTGTGTGAGACTTATGCTACTCCTTTTATTGCTATCAGTTCGTCGGTTATTATTATTGTTATTATTGCTATCTATCTGTTATGTTGTCTCTCACAGTATGTGCTTAGAGTGGTGAGTCTATAAAATCTAGGGGGGTCTAGCCCTGAAAGTGTGCCCATGATTTCTAACAGCGTGTTCTTATTGGGGCACACATCTAGGGGGAGTTCTGTCTAGATTTCATAGACTTCTCTCTTGCAAATCATGTTGTTGTCATCATCCACCAAAAAGGGGGAGATTGAAAGGGCATTTCCCTACTTTATGTTTTGGATGATGATGACAACCCTTTGTTGGTCTAATCCTGTGCTAAATGTTTCAGGTTCTTGACGCTTAGGCCGACATCGGAAAGCTATTCTCTCTTGTAGGAAAAGATCGAAGACGGAGTCCCCTATGCTTTTTATCTCTTTGGTCGTAGGGAACCCGTACTATCAAGAGGGAATCCTCATTAGAAAGAACTGGGGGAATCTTTTCACGTACACCTTCATCACCCCTCCTTTGTCATTCTCAGGTGTGTGTGAGAGAGAGTCTTCCTTGTCTCTTCCCCTATCTATTCCTGCTCACTGTTTCTGCCCATCGGTTGTACCGCTCTCTTGAGCGGTTGTACCGCTGGGTCTTGTCGCTCATCAGCTTTGCTCAAGCGGTTGTACCACTGCCTCCGGGCGGTGGTACCGCCACCATGCTCTGCAAAATCTAGGGCGGTGGTTCCGTCCATGCACCGCTCAATTACCGCTCGCGCTTCTGTTTTGATGCGGTTCTTGGGCGGTAGTGGCCCAGTTGGTCCGGTCGTTCCTCGATGACCGGTACCACTAGTGGTCCGAGCGGTTCTTCCGCTCAGAACTTAGCCGCCCAAGAGCTCAAGGCCATGCGGTTGTTCCGGCCAGGCACCGCCCAAGTACCGGTCAAGCTCCTATTTTGATGTGGTGGTTGTGCGGTGGCTAGGCGGTTAGTCCGGTCATTTTTCTTAGCCGGTACTACCGCCCGCAGGTCCGGATGTACTGCTTGGTAGGGTTCTGCAGATACACCGTGAGTCCTGGTTGTACCGGGACGAGGACCGGTTGTACCGCTGCAGTGCAAAAAACGCAGTAACGGCTGGAATCTAGGGTTGCTATATAAGGGAGCTTCTCCCACCTACCACTCTCACCTTTGACCTCTCTCACTCCACCATTAATGCACTTCAAGCTCTCTTGCCTGATCTCTCTCTCTAGCCACTCAAACTTGTTGATTTGCTAGGGATTGAAGGAGGAGACCTAGATCTACACTTCCACCAAAGTATATTTGCTTCCTCCATACTTTCTTGTGTGGATTTTGTTACTCTTGGGTGTTTGAGCACCCTAGACAGTTGAGGTCACCTCGGAGCCATATTCCATTGTGGTGAAGCTTCGTGGTTTCATTGGGAGCCTCCAATTAAGTTGTGGAGAGAGCCCCAACCTTGTTTGTAAAGGTTCGGTCGCCGCCTTCAAGGGCACCAATAGTGGAATCACGGCATCTCGCATTGTGTGAGGGCGTGAGGAGAATACGGTGGCCCTAGTGGGTTCTTGGGGAGCATTGTGCCTCCACACCGCTCCAACGGAGACGTACTTGCCTTCAAAAGGAAGGAACTTCGGTAACACATCCTCGTCTTCACCGGCTCCACTCTTGGTCTTCTCGTCCCTTTACTTTTGAAAGCTTACTTGTGTTACTTTCCTTGCTTGCTTGTGTGCTTGTATGTGTTGCATCATATAGGTTGCTCACCTAGTTGCACATCTAGACAACCTACTTTGTTGCAAAGTTTAATTTGGTAAAGAAAAGCTAAAAATTGATAGTTGCCTATTCACCTCCCCTCTAGTCAACTATATCGATCCTTTCATCAGCACATGGAATATGTTGGCAAGATAACACTATAGAGCAATGAACAAATAACAACTATCACTACATGCATATTTGGCTGGTGGAGGCTCTACGGTTATCATTTGCATAAAGCTAATTTTTTCCTAGAACAAAGGAATATATTTTATTTAACTACATAGTTTGATGAAATTATTGAGAAGGTACCCCCAACTGAAACCCAAATTAACATTAATAACCCAACATATTCATTAAATAGAGTGATGAGATCAACATAATAATTCAAGTACCAGATACTCAAGATGTCCATAACCGGGGACACGGCTAACCATGATTAGTTTATACACTCTGCAGAGGTATGTGCACTTTTCCCCACAAGACTCGATCTCCTCCGTTGTATTTCTCGCACTGCATGATGTTTGAGAAACGGATGACCAAGACACAGTCTTTCCGAAGAGGTCACCTTAACCGATAGATAGGCCGGTACACCTACAATTCCCCTACATCTGCTAGCCCATCATGGAAAGGATTCCCGCAACTTACTCAACTATGCCAGCGCCCATAATGGCTTGTGGATGCACACGAAAGTTTCTAGAATGAACAATCTTATGATCCCTTTGAGCCTGGGTGTCATTCCATAGGATGATCACACGGGTATCCCAGGATCTCCTTGGACAACATTTGATTTCCCAGGTGCCCACAACCAATCCACCCAGATGTGTATTAAAGTAGCCACATTTAGTTTCCCTTAGTTATAAATAACTCTCACACCTTTCATGAATCTCACAGACCAATCAACTACTACGAGCATAGCAAAGTAGTGCAACCATAACGCTGTGATACCCGGGGTTTAGTAAAAGACAGTAGGTTCCTACTTCAACAACTACTTCCCAATGCCCACATATTATCAAAGTCCTACTCATGCAATGTTGGAGGGTTGAAACTAATGCATAAAAACTGGGTAATAAAGGGGATATGATCAGAGTGTTACTTGCCTTTCTGACGATCGGAAAACCCTAGAGATTCGTAGTAGCAAGCCTCGCACTCCGGAAACTCTATCGTGAACAAACAATTGCATAGATAAGCACTCAAGCATAAGATGCAAAGGTAAAACCAATAGAAAAGATCTAAACTGAAAGTTCAAGTGAAGAGCTTCAATTTGCAAAAAGAATCACTCGAATCAGAGTTACGAAACTCAAACCACGATCAAAAGAAGTTAGAATTCAAATCTGCTTGAAACCAAATTTTAAATTTCCAAAATCATGTTCAAGTTTTTTATCTGTACAAAGGGGAACAAGATGAAGATTTTGGCATTGGTTCCACTAGATTTGGATAAATGATCAAAAAGTAGCGAGGGTTTGAAGATCAGGGAGTAATATGCGATGAAAATAATTACGAATGGGTCCCTGGCCGAAAATTAAACTAAAAAGAAAAATCTAATGAACAAACGTTCGCTAACGGAAACTAATGAATTAACTCGTTCGTTAAAATAACTAATCGGGTGAATGTTCACTAAACAACATAACCTAAATAAAAAATAAATAAACCGATCTAATACGCAAAACAGAAAAAAAACAAAGCGGGTTTTTTTATAGTTTTATACCAATTCGGGGGAAAAAGACCGGTGGCGGCGACGGCGGTGCTCCGGCGAGGCGGCACGGCAGCAGGGCGGCGGGGAGCAGCGCGGGCGGCTCGAGGCGGCGGCAGCTCAAGCGGCCGCGACGGCTTGCGCGACTAGGGAGGCGGGGTGGCTTGAAGAGGAGAGGGGGTGGCGGCGGCGCTATTTAAAGGGGGAGGGGCGAGGCCGGCTTGGGGAGGGGCGAGGCGGAGGGGGAGTCGGAGTCCGGACGGACTCCAGCGGCGTGCGGGAGCCGGTCTCCTGCGGCTCGAGAAGGCGGTGGCGATGGCCCGGGCCGGCTGGGCGTCGGCCCAGTCGGTCCGAAGAGTTTTTTTTAATAATTACTCCGTAGAGAAAAATCCAAAATAGAAATAAATAAAAATCGTAAAATCCCAAAAATAATTTTCACGGTCCTCTCTTAATATTTAGGACCACGTGAATATTTTTCTGGGCTAAAATGCATTTTTTTCCTAATTTAACCGAATAAAATCTCAAATAAATTTCAAATAAATATATTTTTTATTCAAAATTAAATTCCCATTATTTCCTCTGTTTTGAAGAAGTCATATTATCTTCTCTAAATATTCTATTTATTTTGAAATAATTGGAAAAATAATTTCAAATAAAAATCACCTTGATCCAATTTACCAATTTTGAAAAATTCAAAAATGGAATTTTATGAAAACCTCCAACTCTCTAACATGGTCCTTTAGTTGCTTAAGGTCTCTTGGATCAAAGTGGCCAAATAAACCAAATTCAAAATGCTCCAAATATGGATGCATATGATGACCTAATGATTAACATGCAAATAGAAAATTGGGATGTTATAAACCTACCCCCTTAAGATGAATCTCACCCTCGAGATTCGGGTTGGCTAGCAAATACGTGTGGGTGGTCTTTCCATAGGTCTTCTTCTCGCTCCCAGGTGGCTTCTTCCTCGATTTGGTGGCTCCACTGAACATTGCAAAACTTGATGACCTTGTTGCGTGTAACTTGGCTGGCAAACTCGAGGATCTTGACGGGTTTCTCCTCGTAGGTTAGGTCACTCTTCAACTGAATTGATTCCAGGGGCACTGTATCTCTCAGAGGAATATCGGCCATCTCTGCATGGCACTTCTTCAACTGGGAAACATGAAACACATCATAAACTCCTGACAATCCTTCGTGACATTTTGGGCCAAACGAATTTTTTCCTGTCATACTTATGACACTTCTATGACGATAATTGTGACAAAACCCGGTATCATCATAGATGTGGTGGGGTCCTACTTCTATGACAAAAATATCATGACAAAAAATGGGCTTTTCGTCCTGGGCGGGCCGGAGACGCAGCTGCATGACATTCTTTGGGCCGTCCATGACGGAAAAAACCATGGTAGAAGCAAGGGTGAGGAAAATATTGGGGTGTTCCCGGTTATGATGGGTGGTCGGGGCCGAGCGATGCGTGTTTCTCTCGTACACGCACGCGCGTGGGTGCGAGGCGTTGGGCTCTAACTGAACCCGGGCGAGGCGTTGGTCTCTAACTGAACCCGAGCGATTGCACTGCAGGCTACGCGTTACTGAACCTGAGCGATCGATCGATGGCTGTTAACTGAACCCGATCGAGTGATTCCATCGCTACTGCAGCTAACTAAAGTCGATCGATGCTGCCTCTGGATGAACAGTGAGCGTTGCTGGGGGGGTTTGGATGAACAGTTCCCAGTGGGAGTGGATGAACAGGACCTCATGGTGTTGCCTCTGGATGAACAGGACCCTGATCGATCAAGCCGGTTGGGATTGGATGAACAGGACCCCGTGGAGGGCTAGATGAACAGGACCACCCCGTGGAGGGCAGGATGAACAATAGACGGTGGAGGGCTGGATGAACAGTAGCCCGTGGAGGTGTGGTTGAACAGTAGCTGGTGGAGTAGCGCGCGGTGGAGGCTGGATGAACAGGAGCCCATGGATGAACAGTCGTAGGTGGAGGCTGGAGGAGGTGGACGGTGGATGAACAGTATCCCGTGGAGTCCTGTTTTGCGGTACGCCACACCCCTCCCGATGAACAGGACCCCCGTTTCAACCGTAGCGCTCCAGCACAAGTCTGTTTCCTTCATTTTGCGGTACGCCACACCCCTCCCGATCAACAGGACTCCCGTTTCGACCATAGGAGGTCCGTTTCCTCCGTTTTGCGGTACGCCAGACCCCTCCCGATGAACAGGATCCCATTTTGAATGTGGTCGGTCGAACACAAGGCCGTTTCCTCTGTTCTGCGGTACGCTAGGCCTTGTTTCCATCGGCTGTTCCGTCCAAGCCGGTTGGCTCCCACGCGTTTCGTTGCCTCCCGATGAACACGACGCATTTCGTTGCCTCCCCATGAACACGACGACAACACAATTTCTCCGTTCTGACCCAGCCATGTACACGAGCGCTGGCCGTACGTACGCGCTAGTAGGCGTTCGAAACCCCGCCCGTATGTACGTACGTGGCCGTATTTATTTCCTTGCACCCTGGCCGCTGTACGTACATGTACATGCTACGTGCGCGCCTCTACTACGACACGTGCGCGTCTCTACATCGACCAGTATGTACATACACGTTCACGACCAGAATGACAACGCTATGTATGCTTCGACCAGGTGGGTCCCGACTGTCAGGCACTTCCTTGCGTGCGAAGATGTAGCTGGTGGGTCCCAGCAGTCAGGTGGGCGAATCATTTTTTTTGCCCGGACGCACTTCCTTGCGTGCAAAGATGTAGCTGGTGGGTCCCAGCAGTCAGGGGGAAATGTTTTTTTCATGAAATACGGTGGCCCGTCTAGTGGGTCCCCGTTGTGAGGTGGAGGAATAATTATTTTGCACGTAATAAGGAGGCACTTCCTTGCTGCGGCCGTGGACCCAATTGTCAGCCTCTCCACATACATTACTCTTTCGATGGAAGTTGTTCCTTGACTACGTTGACCATGCCGCACTGAGAGCACCAGGGCGGAGGACGACGACGAGGCCTAGGAAGGGGACGATGCGGAGCCGGGGAAGACGCGGCAGTGGAAGCCCGCGCGGAGAGGGGTACAAGGGTTCACTGGTTCGGCTGCGGTGTGAGGCTGCCGTCGTCGCAGGGCCTGGCTAGCAGTGGGAATAGTAGGGGGTGGTGAGGCCTCCGTGGCAGCACAGCCGGCCATGGGAGGCAGGAGCATGCGGCACGACCGGCGCTGCTTTGGGCGGCTGGAGCAAGAAGACCAGAGGTTGAAGAAGCACTACGGCTGTTGGATGGACATCATACGGTCGCTAGAGCTAGAATCGTTCATATTGACTAAGTTGACAAAGCACTTCGTCCCCGTCAACTTAGTAGGCCCACAAGTCAGCCACCCACCAAGGTGGGTCCCAACTAGCAGGGGGAGTATTCATTTTTTTGTGCGTAATAAGGCAACACTTCCGGTGGGTCCAAGCTGACAGCAGGGGAACGGTTTTTTTCGTGAAATACGATGGCCTGTACGGTGGGTCCCAATAGTCAGGGGGGAAACGTTTTTTTGCCAAATATGGTGGCCCGTCTAGTGGGTCCCTGCTGTCAGGTGGAGGAATAATTATTTTCTGCGTAATAAGGAGGCACTTCCTTGCGGCCGTCGTGGACCCAGCTGTCAGCCTCTCCACATACAGTACTCTTCTGATGGAAGTCGTTCCTTGACCACGTTGACCATGCCGCGCTGAGAGCACCAGGGCGGTGGACGACGGCGAGGCCTAGGAAGGGGACGACACGGAGCCGGGGAAGACGCGGCAGTGGATGCCCACACGTAGAGGAGTATGAGGGTTCACTGGTTCGCTGCGGTGTGAGGCTGCCGTCGCCGTAGAATAACAGGGGGTGTGGGTGAGTAGAGGGATGGCCTGGCCAGCAGTGGGAGTAGTATGGGACAGTGAGGCCTCCGCTGCATCGTAGCTGGGCACGGGATGCAGGAGCACGATGCACGACCGGCGCTGGTTTGGGCGGCTGGAGCAAGAAGACCAGAGGTTGAAGAAGCACTATGGTCGTTGGATGGACATCGTACGGTCACTGGAGCTAGAATCGTGCATATCGACTAAGTTGACAAAGCCCTCCGTCCCTGTCAACTTAGTAGGCCCACAAGTCAGCCTGCCACTATACTGGGTCCCAGCTAGTAGGGGGAGTATTCATTTTTTTGTGTGTAATAAGGACACACTTCCTTGCGTGCGAAGATATAGTTGGTGGGTCTGAGCTGTCAGCGGCGGTAACATTTTTTCGCGAAATACAGAGGCCCTTTCAGTGGGTCCCAGATGTCAGGTGGAGGAATCATTATTTTGCGCATAATAAGGAGGCATTTCCTTGTGTGCGGCCGTGGAGCCAGCTGTCAGCCTCTCCATGTACAGTCCACTTCAGATGCATGTCGGTCGTTGACCATGTTGACCAGGCTGCACCGAGAGCACCAGGGCGGTGCACGACGGCGAGGCCTAGGAAGGGAACGACATGGAGGCAGAGAAGACTCGGCAGTTGTTTCCCACACGGAGGGGAGTACGACTGTACGAGGGTTTACTGGTTCGTCTGCCATCGCCGGAGAATAACAGCAGGTGTGGGTGAGTAGAGGGATGGCTAGGCCAACGATGGGAGTACGGTGGGGCGGTGAGGCCTGCGCGGCAGCACAGCTGGCCGCGGGGAGGAGGGAGCAGGTAGTCTTGCCGGTGCTTGTTTGAGCGGCTGGAGCAGGAAGAGCAGAGATTGAAAAAGCACGACGGCCGTTGGATGGACATCCAACAGTCACTGCTTGTGCGTCAACCTTTTTTTAGGAAAGCCTCAAATCTGTGGAAAACAGCATATAGCCCATCTGCCATTATTTCTAATAATTTACAGCCCATTTGCTAATTCTTAAGGTTTTTTTGGAGCCCATATTCTTTTTGTTAGCATTACAGCCCATATTGTGGCCACGGCTAAAAAATTATATGAAATTTTGCATATTTCGGTGGGGTCGAACTGTTTTTAATCCCAAAATTTCGAGTCACATTCAAACTGATTTTAAAAATAAATGTATATCAATATAAAATCCAACAAATTGTCCACACATAAAAATTAATGCAATTTAAAATCTCAAAATGAAAAAAGAAATTTGAAACTAATTGTCGGTTTGATGTGTTTTAAAAATGTATAGCCCATTTCTCATTACTGATAGGCCATTTTCTTGTCCAGCCGAATGAAGCTCTCCTTGTCTTGAAAGATTTGCAGCCCAAAAGGCCTGACAAAGCGACTTGGCAAATCACAAAAAAACTGGGCTGGCCATTTTCAGAAAGAAAAAAAAATATTGGGCTGGTCTGTGGTAAACATAAAAGAGAAGGCTGTCTAGACAGGCCAGAGTGCCCTGCACAGCCCAGTTAACACCCTGCTTCTGTCTCAAAAACAAATTAGATAAATGCCACTCCAATTATGGTGATTCATAAAAATTCCACTACAATTTCCAAACTTTGAAAAATGCCACTACAATTTTTGCAAACTTTGGAAAACGCCACTGCAATTTGCAAACTTTGAAAAACGCCACTCCAGACTTCCAAAAATGCCACTGGAAATGGCATGAAATGACATTTTTCAAAGTTTGGAAATTTCAGTGGCATTTCTCAGAAACACCAGATTTGGAGTGGCATTTATCAAATTAACCCAAAACAAAAATAACTGGGCGAGCTGCTGGGTCCCTGGTGTTAGCCGCTCGTTGTACAATTCTCTCGTTTATTGACTATGTTGACAATGGCATGGGACCCAGATGTCAGAAATCCATTAGTAGGAGCCATTTTTTTATTGGCTTGAAATAAGGAGGCACTTGTTGCATACTGCCATGACCTTGGCGGGTCCCTGCTGTCATCCTCTCCACGTACAATCATCTCCTGATTGTGTACGCGTCAACTTGGTAGGCCCACAAGTCAGCCTCTAAACCCGTGGGGGACAAATACAACCCATTTTAAAAAATAATAGCCCATTCCATATGTTCAAATAGAAAGTTCAACATTCAGAGCAAAGTAACAGGTCTGATCCACATATAGAGTACCGAACTTCCATGTTGACAAGCCATCATAGCCAAGTTAACTATCTACTCCCACTAATACTCTAGTAGCGTACAAGTACTAACTTACTCTTAGCAAACTAGACGATGCCGGCCGCCATCTGTGGTACACACTAAACACCGGCACCGGCGTCCTCCGCCTCGCCTCGGACTTGCCAGAGGTGCGATATGGCGCGTTGCTCGCGCGCGTTGGCCCTTTCCATGCCGGCGTGGTCCACCGAAGCTTCGGCTTCTAAGCGGGAAACCCACTTGACGAGCTGGTAGTAATAATCGGCATCATGAACGCGTGCGTGCCGACAGCCTCCAGGGCTATTTGCTGGGCGTCGGCCTCCACGTAGTCGGCCCAGTCACGGGCGCTCTGCTCGCGACTCAGAGCGTCGGTGCGCTGCTGCTCCATGTCCCGCTGGCGACGTAAATCGGCGATACGCTGCTCCTCCGCCAAGCGGTCGCGCTCCAACAACTCCTGCTCCTCCACCAGGCAGTCGCGCTCCAACAAGTCCTCGATCTCCACATTGCCATCTAAAGACCGATAGAATGCCTCCTCCCTCTATCTGCCTTCCGGTGAAAAACCGAACACTAGTACCGGCGATGACCGCCTCCGGCCTCACCTATCACGGACGGGCAGGGGCATGGCGGACGTGGCGAGAGAGAGGATAAGTGGCGAGCGACGTCGGGCCGGTGGGGGCTTATGAGGATAGGGCGAGTTGGGTCACGGTGCCACCATAGAAGGCCGGGAAACAATACTTATAGGCGGAAGGTAGCGCGACGGTCATCGGAATTCAATGCATAATTAAGCAGGCATGGCTTAGCGTGCCAGCTTGCCGTGGAAAACTAGAGAAACCGAAATTCTCACTATGCCGTCCCATCCCGTCCCGTCCGTGCTGGGTCGCATGCCGGCAAATCATCTCCCTCCTTGTCAATAATGATTCCATAGATTTAAAAGGCCCGCAACAATTAAAGCGCATATTTTTCACATCAGTTAGCTGCCTTAATTACGGCCGGCTACATGCAGACAGTCAAAATCGCTCATGGCCAGTATGCGGAGCAGCATGAAACGAGTCGCAGCCGAGGGCATTAGTTGATGAACTTTAGCTGGAGATAAGGCATTTGGGAACGTTTTCACTGGCAGTTTCTTCAGATTTGCATGGCATTTTCTTCAGAGTAGCTTGTCAGTTTCTTCAGAGGTAGGCATTTTTATTCAAAAACTGCCACTTCGGATCTTACGTCGTAACTAAAACTGCCAGGAGCGCATTAGTAGGCTAGCTAGTGATCGATCAGTAACTTGTAAACACCACGTGAACAGATATAAGGAACAGTTAATGCATCTCAATGATTCACAGATCATATACAAATATGTAGCTCCAAAATCAAAGATCAGCCACAACTGAAACCAACTAGTATGATTCCCATACATAAGATCAACATGTTAATGCATCTCAATGATTCACAGATCATATACAAATATGTAGCTCCAAAAGCAAAGATCTAGAAAAAACATATGTTCTTCCTACTAACATGGATGCTTCTCTTGGCCAACATTCAGTACAGACTGAAAGACAAATTTGTTTGTGAAGTCTACAATTCCTCTTGCAGACGTAAGTGGTTTCAGCGACAGCTGGAACCATGAGAATGAACCACACATGATGGAGGAACATCCACTGCAATATGATTTGGTCTTCTCTCGATCACACGGCGAGACTATTTTCAGAATACAAACTTTAACTTAGGCAAAATGATGCCCATTGTATAATCAGACCAAAGCAATGAAGCACCTAGTGTTGGCCAATAAATAGTACAGTACTACTTTTCTGTAGTCCATGAAGTGCTATCCAATCTTTCTGTGTCTATTTTCAAACGGCACTGCATGCAGTGACTATACTATTCTCTTGTGCAGTTCAACCAAAATTGTGGTCACTTTGTGTGTTTTCCAAATAGCAATGGGTAGACATCTCTATCTGCACAAATATCAAGCAGCTAGTAAACATATACCCCACCTTGTATTTTCTGTTTAAACATGTCTCTTCCGCTTAGCATCTGTCATGTTTTGCACTCGACAATTTGATACAGTCATGTTTGGCCCTGGAAAATTTCATACTGAATTGATTTTCTTGTTCAGAGAAGAAATATAGTGCCTATTCTTCATCAAACCAAGGATATCCATGTTCGCAGTGATGGAAGAGGTGAAATCGATACAACTGAAATTGAGCATCCAATCATTGAATCCAGTCCTGCACCTCCAATGTAGGTCCACCCTCCAATAAATTCACATGCAAACCACTAGTATTACTATCTAATGACAGTACAAAAAGAGTAGCAAGATAGTAGCAAACCATGTACCTTATTAATGAACAGCTCATAGTACCACCAATTGGATATAAAAGTTTGGAAGAAAACATGCTCCTAATGTTGAACCAGTTGGACTTTTTGTGCAGTTCCACTAAAATCGAGCATCCCTGTTTGCATAGATATTGAAAGTGTGATTACTATAAAAGTGACACTAGTTGAAGCATAGAATCACAAATATAAGCATTCCAATTTCTTAATGGGAAAAGGTAGAAGGACTGTTTCTAACCACCTGTTTGAAAGAATAAATAAGGCAACATCGGCTGATGTCAGAAAGGCATATATAGTTCTTTCTGAAAGAATGATCGATTCCTGACCTTTCCTCTTATTTTAAACATATTTTGTGCAGTTCAACTAAAATAAAATGTCATCACTACCTTGACAATTTAGTGACACTGTACAAAAGGAAATGACTTAACATTACATCATGATGTCAGGTATGTAGTCGACAGGCATTAGAGACAAACTTTCAGACCTCCTCCGATAACATAATGAACATTAATTTTAACAAAGGTGTGACTAGCTTTACCGGGATAATTTGAGTGAACTCTACACCCTCTATTCCTTAATATAAGATGTTTTTGCGGTTCGGTTTAAAGTACCCAAATGTCTAGTATTTAGAAAAACAGGTAGTAGTTTTCTTGAGCACATATCTGGGAAAGCTTGCCACACTTTATTTATGTCCATACGCTAATGCAACACCATTCAAAATTTCGAATACTACAAATATACACTAATCCAGTGGCTAGTGCAATAGTAGAGTAGTTAGTTTATTACAGGGTACAGTACAATGGTTTTACTGAACAGATTTCAATAAACTATGGCACTGGAAGATTTCTATAAGAATTAACAATACAAAATGTAAAGGTAGCACGTTTCAGCATTGGTATACTAGCTGTGCATGAGCATTAAACCAAATACAAAAGTCTGAAGGTAACAAGCATTATTAACTAATGACAGTATAAAAATTGCAAACCATGTACCTCCAAGGTAAATATCATTTCGAACTCGGGGGGACCTTAAAATTGCTATCCGAATCTTGATAATCGACAAACATAAAAACTTGATCGAACGAATCAAGAGAACAATCGGAGGAGGAGGTGCCCACTCTTGACCTTTCCTCTTGTCTTCATAATTTTTTGTGCAGTTTAACCAAAATAAAATGACATCAGCGCCTTGGCATTTTGGTGACACTGTACAACAAAATTAACTTATCTCATGAAAGTGAGGTATGTAATCTATAGGCATTATCAGTGCAAAAATCTGAAGGTAGTAACAAGTTTCATCGTTGGTATACTGGCTGTGCAACAGCATTAGAATGCCTTAGCTGAAAAATCTTTAATACATCCACAATCAACAGCTAACCCTGAAATAATCCAGTGACATTAAATGGAATTTCTTAAATTTATTGGTGGCATTAGACTGAGTGTGGCATTAGTTAAATGTGGCATCACTTTAGCAGTATCATTGCTTGACTTGACTGCTGGCGTTATACTAACAGCAAAAAAGTGACAATAAGAGCATGTGAGGCCCATTCGGACAGTGGGCGCACCAGTACGATGTACCTCCACAGACGCATAGAGTGGTGAGGGAGGTATGGTAGCCCAGAGCAACAAATATCCAGGCAACATATGTGGATTATGTCCCATTTTTGTTATGTTTAGCCACCTTTTTCCAATGTGAGGACAAAAAAACCGATCGACCTGGTCATTCTCTATTGCGTTGTCATGCCTTTCTACCCTTCTTCAACCAAGAGACACGAGACTCGTTCCTTAGCTACTGATTTTCCCCTTTTCAACCTAGATGCGGGTTCGATGCCTATTCTCTTGGACAGTACAGTCTCCCTTCCTTTCCTTATTCAACCCAGACATGGATTAGTCTGCTTGAAATAGGGTTTCCTTTAATAGTGCAAATTAATGTTTTCGTCTGCATGACCAGCAGAGCAGAGGATAGCAAATTGGGAAGATGGTAGAGTGGAAAAAGATCCACATGCAGCGACATGACAGATGGGGCAATAGAACAAGGGTATGGTTCGAAAAGAGGTAGCATACCTGAGGGTCGGCGGGAAGTGGCTTTGCTTGTGGTCATCGTCCTCCGTATGCACTACGGCAGCAAGCTTGGGGACGAAGGCCATCCCGCACGGGCGCTAGGTCTGAGAGGACGACCTTGTTGTCAGTGCGTGACCTCGCTCGCCGACGACGAGTGCGTCAACGTTGCACGTCCTTTTCTTCCCCGGCGGATCTGTGACCACCGGTGAGGAGGGAGAGAGAGGCCGTCTTTTTTAGATTCGGAGAGAGGGTGATAGTGTGAGAAGCAAGTGGGCAGCCCTTAGCAAGAAAGCTCTGAAGCTCCAGCCTATATATCTTTTTATACTACTAGTACTAGAGGTGGAGTAGTGGTAGAGTAGTTTATATTTTCTCTGCAAACAGTACCAGTTAGTCGTGCTTCAAAACTGAATGGCACGCCATTAAAACAATAAAGTCGAGAAATAATATGGCACTTCGGGCCAACGCGGTCAGATCGCATTTTGCACGAGAAATTACACAACATGTTTCGTTGACATGTGGTCCCGTTCCAACATGTCAGTGAGACGACAACGAGTCCTTTTGTACAATTTCCGAAAGGACGTGTAGGCCGGGGCGCCTCTTCGTGTACCGTGGCAAACTGGCAACCGTCCACCGACTCTTCGCCCCTCTCTCTCTATTTGGAACTGCTATCGCATGCTCTTCCTCCCTCCTCCATTTGCCTTCACCCTTCCTTCTGCCATTGTTCGATCGTCTTCTCCATGGAGGGAACAAGCCGGAAACGACCCCGTTATTCTTGCCCCGATCTGAAAGATGACGTGGTGGGGGAACTCATTGATCGGTGCGACATCATCACCTTGGCTAGCTTGGCAGGTTCGTTCAAGAACATTCTCGACTCAACTAATAACATCATTTCAAGGAACCCAAGGGTCCAGGAGCGGTTTGATCTCCCTTACCTTCTTCACTATAAGCATGTTCGCATGGGTGCGGACGACGGAGGCCTCGCCTTGTGCAAGTTGATGCCGCTTGATAATGATACGTGTGATGTCAAGATGCCATCGCTTAAGGGTAAGGCTTGGGCTGGCACAAATGGATATTGGGTTGTTTATATTGGGTACAATTGCGAGTGGGAACTTGTGAATGTGTACACTCGTTAGCGGATTCCACTTCCAAAAATCTCAGAGTGCCCTGAGGTTGAGCACACAAATGATTTACGTACGTTAAAATACGATCATGGTGGCTGTCGTCTATAGAAGATAGAAATTTGTCGAGTTCCCAACCGCTCTTGGAATTACGAGAACTATGAAGTTGTTGCTATATTCGACAAGCTTGTTGCCGTCGTTACTGATTCCACGGTTCATCCATGGATATTGCTCAAAAATCAGTTTCTGTACACGGATGATGAGTACTATGATGCAATTAAATACGAGGATCTTATGTTTGCTTCCACCACTCGTGGCATAGTTTTTTCATGGGATCCTCGTTGTTTCGGTACGTTTGTCTTCCACCATAATTATAGTTGTTTCATCCACATGCATGCGGGTTAGCAAGTTTCCCTTTACTAATTAACCTTCTTCTTGTGTTTCCAAAGTCCTGTGAACATTCCACCACCTATACTTGAAAAAATTTATAACCAAGGGGGAGATGACGATGGTGATGATCACGATCATGAGGACGAGCAGGACTTATATACTCAGTGGCGGCTGGAAACTACTTCCGATGGATCACCTCTTCTTGTCTGTATACAGTGCACTGAGATTGTTACTACTGAGGGAGCACGTGTTTTCTCCCATGGTCGCCCTCTCCGGACCTATTCCAACACCCGTTGTAGGGTATTCAGGATGGATACTGGTGTGCTAGTGCCAACACCTTCTCCTTGGTACAGTATTGATAGTCTTGGAGCAAACTCGCTCTTCCTTGGACCAAACTATCCAATGATGGTTAAAGGCGATCCAGCTGCTGTTGACACAACGTTACTACCATTTATGAGAAGCAATTGTGTCTATACCTCGAACATTGCGGTGGTTCCCTTCCCTGCTCCTGATATATGCCACTTCAGCCTGGATGATCAGTCCTGCGTTGCTCTTGATATTGACAATAGCTAGCCCTTCCCAGAGCACCTATGATTCAAAGCAAGCGTTTCCAACACCAAGGATTGGTTGAGTTAAAGTTCATTTATTGCTTGTTATTTGTTGTGCGATGAAAACTTCGGTATTTACTAGAATGTTTTGTTGGAAATAATCTATAATCCAACATGTATCATCGTTGTCGTTGTGTGTTGATGACTTATTGTATGTAATGAATGGTACATTTGCAAACGCGTGTCATAGACTCAATTCGTGAATGGTTTTCGAGTCACTTCTTGGAGTGTGAGTACCGTAGTAGTATAGCCAGCATCCGGTTAGTATATGAAGTTGCCACATCACATAGAGCCAACCTAATATTGGAGTACCGGATCTGAGATGCCACGTGTACCAGATGAATGACTCCAAGTTCAACCACCGTGATGCTAGGTGTGAGCTGAGGAACACTGTTGGAGAGACCCCCTCATAATTTTCCTACATTCGTCGTTTGATTCATAGGATAGAATGCTATAGGATTTTTTACCTATGTAATCATGTTTTAAATGGCAATCTAGCATCCACTCCAACTTTTGTTTCACTTCCTTTGATCCTACGAAGAGAGTACTTGCTCTAAATGATGTGCCGCTGCAAGTGCCGCCTATATTAATTAACCATGCTCTAAAAAGGTGGACCAGCTTTGGCTATAGTAGTACTGTACTAGGTTAGTAGGTGATCTTGCGCTTGGCTCTTCTCCTCTCCCGGAAGTCGAACAATAATGATGGTACTACTTCTGGCAATCTGACACCAAATGAACTGCTGCACGTCCACTGCTTGTAAGCAAAAGTTTATCCTCGTGCTGCGAGCCACCGCGCACGCGTTGGCGGGGGAGAAATCGTAGTAAGCAAGCTTCTCGTTGTTCTGCGAGTTGACGGGGCAGATCAAAGTTACGTATTTATTATTACTCTCTTCAAAAAGGGCCGACCATGTCCATGGCTATCATCCCGTGCTTTGTCATTGAGTACGTGCACTATTCACGTGCCATCGTGGAGAAAATATATTGCGTAGTACTAGGTGCCATCGAAGTGCACGACTCACTTGTGCACTGCATATCTCCATTTTCTTGCATGACACACCACCTTGATGCTAGATGTCCCGCATGTCATGGAGGCATATACTATGATTTTGTAAAATGGAGGCATATAGATGTCCTGCGTGCCAGCAATAGGATGAACAAACTCATGTCTTAAACGAAAGAGTGGAAGAACATAGATTCCCGACGACCGAGAAGGAGCAACAAACCTCGGGGTGGAGCGTCTGCACTCATAATATTATATATTATTCAGCGATATAAAATCAACCAAATCTCTCCACGTTCCTATACCATTCTATAGTACTATGAGAATAACTTTGAACATAAGCCATCGGTTCACTCTATCCAATGGTCATAGTTGGAAAATCCAAACAAAACCAAGCATTGGATCAACTCTTTTTTTGAGATCAACTCTTTTAGCACTTAGATTGTTGCTGCCTGCCCACCTATATATACATTCACGTGTGATGACCACAGGAGCTATCCACTCAGATTGTATGTTAAAAAAATAAAGGTCGATAACTAATGCGGCACCTCGGGCCAACGTGGCCAGATCGCATTTTGCACGAGAAATTACACACCATGTTTCGTTGACATGTGGTCCCGTTCCAACATGTCAGTGAGACGACGGCGAGTCCTTTTGTACAATTTCCAAAAGTATGTGCAGGCATGGGCACCCGATCGTGTATCGTGGCAAACTGGCAACCGTCCACCAACTCTTTGCCTTTCCCTCTCGATTTGGAACTGTTGTCGCACACTCTTCCTCCCTCCTCCATTTTCCTTCACCCTTCCTTCTGTCATTGTTCGATCATCTTCTCCATGGAGGGAACAAGCCAGAAACCACCCCGTTATTCTTGCCCCAATCTGAAAGATGACATGGTGGGGGAACTCATTGATCGGTGCGACGTCATCACCTCAGCTAGCATGGCAGATTCGTTCAAGAACATTCTCGACTCAACTAATAACATCATTACAAGGAACCCAAGGGTCCAGGAGCTATTTGATCTCCCTTATCTTCTTCACTATAAGCCTGTTCGCATGGGCGTGGACGACGGAGGCCTCGCCTTGTGCAAGTTGATGCCGCTTGATAATGATACGTGTGATGTCAAGATGCCATTGCTTAACGGTAAGGCCTGGGCTGGCGCAAATGGAGATTGGGTTGTATATATTGGGTACAATTGCGAGTGGGAACTTGTGAATGTGTACACTCGTCAGCGGATTCCACTTCCAAAAAGCTCAGAGTATCCTGAGGTTGAGCACACAGATGATCTATGTACGTTCAAATACGATCATGGTTGATGTCGTCTACGGAAGATAGAAATTTGTCGAGTTCCCAACCGCTCTTGGAATTACGAGAACTATGAATTTTTGCTATATTCGACAAGCTTGTTGCCGTCGTTACTGATTCCACGGTTCATCCATGGATATTGCTCAAAAATCAGTTTCTGTACATGGATGATGAGTGCTATGATGTAATTAAATACGAGGATCTTGTGTTTGCTTCCACCATTCGTGGCATTGTTTTTGCATGGGATCCTTGTTGTTTCGGTATGTTTGGCTTCCACCGTAATTATAATTGTTTCATCCATATGCATGCGGGTTAGCAAGTTTCCATTTACTAATTAACCTTCTTCTTGTGTTTCCAAGGTTCTATGAACATTCCACCACCTATACTTGAAAAATTTTATAACCAAGGGGGAGATGACGATGGTGATGATCACGATCATGAGGACGAGCAGGAGTTATATACTCAGTGGCAGCTGGCAACTACTTCCGATGGATCACCTCTTCTTGTCTGTATACAGTGCATTGAGATTGTTACCACTGAGGGAGCACGTGTTGTCTCCCATGGTCGCCCTCTCCGGACCTATTCCAACACCCGTTGCAGGGTATTCGGGATGGATACTGGTGTGCTCGCGCCAACACCTTCTCCCTGGTACAGTATTGATAGTCTTGGAGCAAACTCGCTCTTCCTTGGACCAAACTATCCAATGATGGTTAAAGGTGATCCAGCTGCTATTGACACAACGTTACTACCATTTATGAGAAGCAACTGTATCTATACCTCGGACATTGCGGTGGTTCCCTACCCTACTCCTGATATATGTTGCTTCAGCCTGAATGATCAGTCATGCGTTGCTCTTGATATTGACAATAGCTAGCCCTTCCCAGAGCACCTATGGTTCAAAGCAAGCATTTCCAATGCCAAGGATTGGTTGAGTTGAAGTTCATTTATTGCTTGTTATTTGTTGTGTGACGAAAACTTTAGTATTTACTAGAATGTTTTGTTGGAAATAATCTATAATCCAACATGTATCATCGTTGTCGTTGTGTGTTGATGACTTATTGTATGTAATGAATGGTACATTTGCAAACGCGTGTCATAGACTCAATTCGTGAATGGTTTTCGAGTCACTTCTTGGAGTGTGAGTACCGTAGTAGTATAGCCAGCATCCGGTTAGTATATGAAGTTGCCACATCACATAGAGCCAACCTAATATTGGAGTACCATATCTGAGATGCCACGTGTACCATATGAATGACTCCAAGTTCGACCACCGTGATGCTAGGTGCGAGCCGAGGAACACTGTTGGAGAGACCCCCTCATAATTTTCCTACATTCGTCATTTGATTCATAGGATAGAATGCTATAGGATTTTTCCTATGTAATCATGTTTTAATTGGCAATCTAGCATCCACTCCAACTTTTGTTTCACTTCCTTTGATCCTACGAAGAGAGTACTTGCTCTAAATGATGTGCCGCTGCAAGAGCCGCCTATATTAATTAACCGTGCCCTAAAAAGGTGGACCAGCTTTGGCTATAGTAGTATTGTACTAGGTTAGTAGGCGACCTTGCGCTTGGCTCTTCTCCTCTTCCGGAAGTCGAACAATAATGATGGTACTACTTCTGGCAATCTAACACCAAATGAACGGCTGCATGTCCACCTCTTGTAAGCAAAAGTTTCTCCTTGTGCTGCGAGCCACCGCGCACACGTTGGTGAGGGAGAAGGCGTAGTAAGCAAGCTTCTCGTCGTTCTGCGAGTTGACGAGACACATCAAAGTTACATATTTATTAGTACTCTCTTCAAAAAGGGCCGACCATGTCCGTGGCTACCATCCCGTGCTCTGTCATTGAGTACGTGCACTATTCACGTGCCATCGAGGAGAAAAACTATTGTGTAGTACTAGGTGCTATCGAAGTGCACGACTCACTTACGCACTGCATATCTCCATTTTCTTGCATGACACACCACCTTGATGCAAGATGTCCCGCATGTCATGGAGGCATATACTATGATTTTGTAAAATGGAGGCATATAGATGTCCCGCTTGATAGTAACAGGATGAACAAAGCTCATGTCTTAAACGAAAGAGTGGAAGAACATAGATTCCCGACAACTGAGAAGGAGCTACAAACCTCAGGGTGGAGCGTCTGCACTCATAATATTTTATCTTATTCAGCGATATAAAATCAACCAAATCTCTCCACGTTCCTATACCATTCTATAGTACTATGAGAATAACTTTGAATGTAAGCCATCAATTCACTCTATCCAATGGTCATAGTTGGAAAATCCAAACAAAACCAAGAATTGGATCAACTCTTTTGTCGAGATCAACTCTTTTAGCACTTAGATTGTTGACGCCTGCCCACCTATACATCCGTTCACGTGTGATGACCACAGGAGCTATCCACTTAGATTGTATGTTAACAAAATAAAGGTCGAGAACTAATGCGGAACCTCGGGCCAACGCGGTCAGATCGCATTTTGCACGAGAGATTACACACCATGTTTCGTTGACATGTGGTCCCATTCGAACATGTCAGTGAGACGACGCGAGTCCTTTTGTACAATTTCCAAAAGGATGTGTAGGCTGGGGCGCCTCTTCGTGTATCGTGGAAAACTGGCAACCGTCCAACGACTCTTCGCCTTTCCCTCTCGATTTGGAACTGTTGTCTCACGCTCTTCCTCCCTCCTCCATTTGCCTTCACCCTTCCTTCTGCCATTGTTCGACCATCTTCTCCATGGAGGGAACAAGCTGGAAACGACCCCATTATTCTTGCCCCGATCTGAAAGATGACGTGGTGGGGGAACTCATTGATCGGTGGGACGTCATCACCCTGGCTAGCATGGCAGATTCGTTCAAGAACATTCTCGACTCAACTAATAACATCATTACAAGGAACCCAAGGGTCCAGGAGCTGTTTGATCTCCCTTATCTTCTTCACTATAAGCCTGTTTGCATGGGCGCGGACGACGGAGGCCTCGCCTTGTGCAAGTTGATGCCGCTTGATAATGATACGTGTGATGTCAAGATGCCATCTCTTAAGGTTAAGGCTTGGGCTGGCGCAAATGGAGATTGGGTTGTTTATATTGGGTACAATTGCGAGTGGGAACTTGTGAATGTGTACACTCGTCAGCAGATTCCACTTCCAAAAATCTCAGAGTGCCCTGAGGTTAAGCACACAGATGATCTACGTACGTTCAAATATGATCATGGTGGCAGTCATCTATAGAAGATAGCAATTTGTCAAGTTCCCAACCGCTCTTGGAATTACGAGAACTATGAAGTTGTTGCTTTATTCGACAATCTTGTTGCCGTCGTTACTGATTCCATGGTTCGTCCACGGATATTGCTCAAGAATCAGTTTCTATACACGGATGATGAGTACTATGATGCAATTAAATACGAGGATCTTGTGTTTGCTTCCACCACTCGTGGCATTGTTTTTGCATGGGATCCTTGTTGTTTCAGTACGTTTGGCTTCCACCGTAATTATAATTGTTTCATCCACATGCATGCGGATTAGCAAGTTTCCCTTTACTAATTAACCTTCCTCTTGTGTTTCCAAGGTCCATTGAACATTCCACCACCTATACTTGAAAATTTTTATAACCAAGGGGGAGATGACGATGGTGATGATCACGACCATGAGGACGAGCAGGACTTATATACTCAGTGGCGGCTAGCAACTACTTCCGATGGATCACCTCTTCTTGTCTGTATATAGTGCATTGAGATTGTTACTACTAATGGAGCACGTGTTGTCTCCCATGGTCGCCCTCTCCGGACCTATTCCAACACCCGTTGCAGGGTATTCGGGATGGATACTGGTATGCTAGCGCCAACACCTTCTCCCTGGTACAGTATTGATAGTCTTGGAGCAAACTCGCTCTTCCTTGGACCAAACTATCCAATGATGGTTAAAGGCGATCCAGCTGCTGTTGACACAACGTTACTACCATTTATGAGAAGCAACTATATCTATACCTTGGAAATTGCGGTGGTTCCCAACCCTGCTCCTGATATATGCCGCTTCAGCCTGGATGATCAGTCATGCGTTGCTCTCGATATTGACAATAGCTGGCCCTTCCCAGAGCACCTATGGTTAAAAGCAAGCATTTCCAACGCCAAGGATTGGTTGAGTTGAAGTTCATTTCATTGCTTGTTATTTGTTGTGTGATGAAAACTTCGGTATTTACCAGTATGTTTTGTTGGAAATAATCTATAATCCAACATGTATCATGGTTGTCGTTGTGTGTTGATGATTTGTTGTATGTAATGAATGGCACATTTGCAAATGCATGTCATAGACTCAATTTATGAATGGTTTTCGAGTCACTTCTTGGAGTGTGAGTACCGTAGTAGTATAGCCAGCATCCGGTTAGTATATGAAGTTGCCACATCACATAGAGCCAACCTAATATTGGAGTACCAGATCTGAGATGCCACGTGTACCAGATGAATGATTCCAAGTTCGACCACCGTGATGCTAGGTGCGAGCCGAGGAACACTGTTGGAGAGACCCCCCTCATAATTTTCCTACATTGGTCGCTTAATTCATAGGATAGAATGCTATAGGATTTTTTTCCTATGTAATCATGTTTTAATTGGCAATCTAGCATCCACTCCAACTTTTGTTTCACTTCCTTTGATCCTACGAAGTGAGTACTTGCTCTAAATGATGTGCCCCTACAAGAGCCGCCTATATTAATTAACCATGCTCTAAAAAGGTGGACCAGCTTTGGCTATAGTAGTACTATACTAGGTTAGTAGGTGACCTTGCGCTTGGCTCTTCTCCTCTTCCGGAAGTCGAACAATAATGATGGTACTACTTCTGGCAATCTGACACCAAATGAACTGTTGCACGTCCACCGATTGTAAGCAAAAGTTTCTCCTCATGTTGCGAGCCACCGCGCACGCGTTGGCGAGGGAGAAGGCGTAGTAAGCAAGCTTCTCGTCGTTCTGCGAGTTGACGGGACACATCAAAGTTACGTATTTATTAGTACTCTCTTCAAAAAGGGCCGACCATGTCCATGGCTACCATCCCGTTCTCTATAATTGAGTACATGCACTATTCACGTGTCATTGGGGAGAAAAAATATTGCGTAGTACTAGGTACCATCGAAGTGCACGACTCACTTACGCACTGCATATCTCCATTTTCTTGCATGACACGCCACCTTGATGCTAGATGTCCCGCGTGTCATGGAGGCATATAGTATGATTTTGTAAAATGGAGGCATATATATATCCCGCGTGCTATCAACAGGATGAACAAAGCTCATGTCTTAAACGAAAGAGTGGAAGAACATAGATACCCGACGACCGAGAAGGAGCTACAAACCTCGGGGTCGAGCGTCCGCACTCATAATATTTTATATTATTAAGCGATATAAAATCAACAAAATCTCTCCACGTTCCTATACCATTCTATAGTACTATGAGAATAACTTTGAATGTAAGCCATTGATTTGGTCATAGTTGGAAAATCCAAACAAAACCAAGCATTGGATCAACTCTCTTTTCGAGATCAACTCTTTTAGCACTTAGATTGTTGCCGCCTGCCCACGTAGCCCACCTATATACCCGCTCACGTGTGATGACCACAAGAGCTATCCACTCAGATTGTATGTAAAAAAAATAAATGTCGATTACTAATGCGGCACCTCGGGCCAACGTGGCCCGATTGCATTTTGCACGAGAAATTACACACCATGTTTCGTTGACATGTGGTCCCGTTCCAACATGTCAGTGAGACGACGGTGAGTCCTTTTGTACAATTTCCGAAAGGATGTGTAGGCCGGGGCGCCTCTTCGTGTACCGTGGCAAACTTGCAACCGTCCACCGACTCGTCACCTTTCCCTCTCGATTTGGAACTGTTGTCGCACGCTCTTCCTACCTCCTCCATTTGCCTTCACCCTTCCTTCTGCCATTGTTTGATCGTCTTCTCCATGGAGGGAACAAGCCGGAAACGACCCCATTATTCTTGCCCCGATCTAAAAGATGACGTGGTGGGGGAACTCATTGATCAATGTGACATCATCACCTCGGCTAGCATGGCGGGTTCGTTCAAGAACAATCTCGACTCAACTAATAACATCATTACAAGGAACCCAAGGGTCCAGGAGAGGTTTGATCTCCCCTATCATCTTCGCTGTGACCCTGCTGACTGGCGAGGGGACGAGGGAAGCCTTGCCTTGTGCAAGTTAATGCCGCTTGATAATGATACGTATGATGTTTAGATGCCATCGCTTGAGGGCAAGGCTTGGGCAGGCGCAAATGGAGATTGGGTTGTTTATATTGGGTACAATTGCGAGTGGGAACTTGTGAATGTGTAAACACTCGTCAACGGATTCCACATCCAAAAATCTTCGAGTGCCCTGAGGTTGAGCACACAGATGATCTACGTACGTTCAAATATGATCATGGTGATTGTCGTCTACGGAAGATAGCAATTTCTCGAGTTCCCAACCGCTCTTGGAATTACATGAACTATCAAGTTGTTGCTATCTTCGACAAGTTTGTTGCCGTCCTTCATGGTTCGACTGGATGGATATTGCTCAAAAATCAGTTTCTATACACGGATGTTTACTGTGATGCAATTGAATATGAGGGTCTTGTGTTTGCCGCCACCACTCGTGGCACTGTTTTTGCATGGGATCCTTGTAGTTTCGGTAGGTTTGTCTTCCACCGTAATTATAATTGTTTCATCCACATGCATGCGAGTTAGCAAGTTTCCCTTCTCTACTAATTAACCTTCTTCTTGTGTTTCCATGGTCCTGTGAACATTCCACCACCTATACTTGAAAAAATTTATAACCAAGGGGGAGATGACGATGGTGATGATCACGAGCATGAGGACGAGGAAGGCCCATATACTCAGTGGTGCCTGGCAACTTCCGATAGATCACCCCTTCTTGTCTGTATACAGCCCACTGCTGATGTTACTACTAAGGAAGCAGGTCTTGTCTCCCATGGTCACAATCTCCGGACCTATTACAACACCCGTTGCATGGTATTCAGGATGGATACTACTGTGCTAGCACCAACACCTTCTCCTTGGTACAATATTGATAGTCATGGAGCAAACTCACTCTTCCTTGGACAAACTATACAATGATGGTGAAAGGCGATCCAACTACTGTTGACACAACGTTACTACCATTTATGTGAAGCAACTGTATCTATACGTTGGACATCGCGGTGGTTCCCTACCCTGGTCATGATATAGTAGGTCGCTTCAGCATGGATGATCAGTCATGCGTTGGTCTCGAGATTGACATTAGCTGGCCATTCCCAGAGAATCACTTGTGGTTCAAAGCAAGCATTTCCAACGCAGAGGATTGGTTGAGTTGAAGTTCATTTCATTGCTTGTTATTTGTTGTGTGATGAAAACTTTAGTATTTATAATGTATCCTCGTTGTCGTTGTGGGTTGATGACCTGTTGTATGTAATAAAATGATATGCCCGTGATAAACTTACTAAATTTATGAATGGCTTTCGAGTCGCTTCTCTGAGTGGGTGTTGCGATGAGGCCAAAAAGTATTTTCCGAATACATAATTGTACGTGTATTGCAACAGGTTATCGGATGAGGCCAATCAACAATAGTACACTATTTGTACTAGCTTCACATGCTGCACTATCTCTACGTCTACGTACGTAATACAACAAGTTTTAAACTTGAGAATAGCCACCCATCCTCACAAAGAACACTTTTTAACCTAGCACAGACTCCAGGACATTTGGCCACAGTGTGAGGTGGGCCATATGTTAATGTGTTCGCTGTACGTAACCAGCACCTCGAATCCTCGATACTACTACTATAAGTAGTAGGAGTAGTAGGGTGGCATGGGCCAGAACAAGCATTCACGTCCAGGAGTACGGCACACGCCACCAGCACAACTTCCATCTGACGCCGTATTTGTTGGAGTTCGTGCTACAGCAATCTCTTCAACCTACTCAGCCATCGCGCGGCGGGCGAGGTGGGGGTTTGCCGATAGTCAGTTTCCTCAACTGCGGTCCCACTTGTAAGGCCAACTTCAATGCACGACCCCAAACGGACCTCCGTTTTGCCCGGATTCTGTCCATTTGGGTAGGGCAATGGGGTCGTGTCCGGGCCATTTCTCGGATGCGGTGGCCATGCACCGAATGCGCGGACGCATCCCGGCCGCGTACATTTTTCTTTGCAAACACATATCTTTTTTTCATCATTGATTTTTTAGTACATGGAAATACATCACCAAAATTTTGACTAGAAAAACAAGAACCACAAGAATACATTTTAGAAGATATCCAACTTCCATAACTGCTCCTGTAAGTTGGATTAGTGTCTTCTCGATGCATTCATTGTTGATCTGCGGAGGCTCGATCCTGCGTGCTTCTTTCTTCTTAGAGTGTAAAGAAGTAGATGTGTCTAGCCTCTATTCTATCAACAAGTGCACTAGTCTCATCTCTAAGCCTCTATGCTAGCTAAAAGTGCTAGAACATCTACTAAATTGTGCTCTATCAATATATCTTTGTACTCTTCTTCCCAATACCAAAACTTGCATCCATTCTACACAATAAAATTTTAAGTTAGCACAACTAGTCTAATCCGAGAGCACAACCGAAGTTTTGGTTGAGTTCTTCCTCCTTTTGCCGACACGTGGGACATCCAGCATCCAGGTCGTGTCATGCAAGAAAATAGAGTGGTAGTTGAAGGCACGTGATGTGCATCTTGGCTTAAACTGTAAATAGAATCTTACTACTCTTGAGTAACTCCAAAAGCGGCCACCGAAGATCTTTATTGGATTTGTTTTTCATCACCAGCACGTCAAGGTGAAAGATGTGCAGGTTCAGTGGGTCCTCTTGCGTTTTCACTGACATGTGGGACCGCATATGAGCAAACAGATGATGGGCTCCATGCGTCTGCTGGCTGGCTGAGAAGAGAGATAGAGGAGGGCTGAGCACAGACTCCAGGAAATTTGATCTACGTAACCAGCACCTCGATATAGTGGGGTGGCATGGGCCATAACTAGCATTCATGTCTAGCAGTATGGCACACACCACCCACACGAGTCTCATCCGACACCAATTTTCTTGGAGTCGGTGCTACAGCCATCTCTTCTCCCTCCTGTTTTCTCAGCCATCGCACGGTGGGCGGGGTGGGGGTTTGCCGATAGTCGGTTTGCTCAACTGCGGTCCCACTTGTAAGTGAAAATGCAACACAACATGCATTCCCCCTTGAGCGGCATGCCGGACCAACCGTGTGGGTGTGCGACGCGAACACGGCAGTCTTTTCCTTTTGAACTTGTAACTTGTAAAATTTGGTTCTGCTCCATGGCGCGAGCGATAGATAGAAATAACGATTTTCCCTAGAGTAATGAGAAGTTTGGTTCTGGCGCGGTTCATGCATGGAGTACGTAGGAAAATTATGAAGTTGATGCGAAAGGTAAGATAGTTACTAGTAGTACCATATACTACTACATGGATTTCACGGAAAGATAAAGATACATACGGATCCATCAACAACATCCTCACGCCCTAGTGCACCGGGTCACCAACCGACGTGTGAGGAGCAGCGGTGTTGGCGGCAAGCTCAACGTGCTTCTGAACAATGCCGTCCAAGGTTGCCCTGCGGTCCAAGAAGTTCAGCATCCTATCGTCCTCCTCTTGCATGTAGTAGTCCTTGTGGACGATTTGCGCGTAGACGTGGGTGATTATGTCGATGGTGTCTTGCTGCGCCAGGCGCTATGCGGCGAGCGCGACCTCGAGGTGGACATTCTCCGGTGCGACGGCGGGCAGTCGCAGGGCCACCAGTGCGTCGAAGAGGTTGTCACCATAGAGGCCATTGAGGGTGGAAGGCATCGGAGAGCCTGGGCGCGTGGGCTAGAGCCGTACGTTAAGGTCTTCCACGAGCTTCTTGACGACGGTGAACTTGTCGAGGAAGCCGACGAGGACCCCGTCGAACAAGGAGACGAAGCTGTCATCCAAGCGGCCCCTTGCCCTGGCGGCCTCAAGCACTGCCTGGAGACGTTCCTCGGTGCCGGGCCGCAGGCCGGCGTCATGGACCATCTGGCACAGCCGGCTGATGCTCGCACTCATCGCCTCCATGGGTCTAGCTTCTAGTCAACTGATCTTGCGATTGGAGTGATCACTCTTTCCCTTGGGTGCGTAGGATTTCATAGATTGTACTGGTGGGAGCCTTTATATGAGAAGTGCCAACTGCATTGAATTAACGTGTGTGTTGGTCATCTACTCCTCGCCCCAATACTGCACCTGCCTTTGGCTGTATGACAGGTTGGCCAGCCACCCATTGGGCCCACGTGTCATACACCCAAAGGCAGGTGCAGTAAGTCAATGAAGTTGCGTCCCCCTCCGTGCCCGTGCATGCTTTCAATGACTTGAGACTACCAAACATCACATGCAGTGGTTAGTTCATTGCATGTAATCCTATTAAGTAGCAAAAACACATTAAGTTATCTCGCCGATAGGAATAAAATAATACAGCATGTATTTATTACAGAGGGAGTAGTATATTTTTTGTGACATGCATTACTAGATATTGCTAGTCAAATACTGAATCCAGATGGACGTGGTAGTACTATTAAATCCAGATGGTGGTGCTAGTACTAGTAGTAGTACTACCAATGTAGTAGCACTGTACTTCCCGTTGGTCAAATTATTACGTGATGCTCGTCACAGTGAAGTGACAAGACCCTACGCCGGAGATGACACATGAGTATAGGCACCGTGTTCGGCATACCATTGTTAGCCTCACCGTCTGCAGTCACTATCATCATGGCTGTAGACCTAGCCTGCTTACAACTAGCCGTGTTCGACATAATTTCCTGTGCATATATGTCCGTGCATTGCACGGAACACCGAGATTGGGGGGTGGACGGCGCCGACAGCGGCCATCACGCCAGATTTTTCCATGGACTTCTAGATGTGGTGGGGAGGAGATAAGGCTGATTGTGAGAGACAAGGAGTTGTTTGTAAATAGAGAACAAGTGTGGGCATCTTTTTGCAAAACTGGAGAAGTTTGGTTTGTATGCGTTAAATCTAGATCTGACGGCTATTGGTGAAAGATGGCAGGCACAACATCATCACCAACTCAGGAGCTGTTTGATTCGCAGGATTTTGAAAATGCAGGAATAGGACACGGCAATATTACAAGTTTCAAATTGATATTATAAATGTTAGGAGTAATGTTGCACCTACGAAGAGGGAATTACTAGGAAGTTTACGTAAGAACATTCGTTACTTTAGGTGGATGCAACATTATCGTACAAACTAAAATCCACCACCCTGACAAGTCACTAATGGGCAAATAAGTTTTCGAGTCTCTGGCCACTTGATGTTTCAAAAACAAATTCAGCTTCTGTGGAAACTTTGTCATTTAGGCTTAGACTCTTGCGGTGATCAGCACGCCATTCATTGTTGCGCCAAAGAATGCCAAACCTCATTTCCTTGAGTACACTTGCCTCTAGAACAAAGAACCTGGCCAATTTAATCTCAGATGTGCTGCCTAAGTAGTCGATCAAATCAATTTCTGTAAGATGGAGATCAAGGCATTCGATGAGATTGTTATAAGGCAGCACATTTTTCACTTTTGGGTCTTTTTTTATCTGCAAAAGAAGAGAACATATTAGAGCAACTGGCTGTATAAGATTGCCGTATCATCAAGAGGTACCAATATCATTTGCTCATATGATAGGGTTGGCTGGCTAGTGATATTTTTTCACTCTCTCTCTCTTTCTCTTTCCTCTCATTTACCTAGGAGTACGTGAAGAGCTTGGGCATTTGTTGCCTTCCACTATGTGGTCGATGCCATATTTCACAAAAGTATGCCACATAATACGCATCGATGTCAAATCAAAAGATTTTGGCACCGCTCTCGCACCGATGTGCACACAGACCCACATGTATAAACAAATCAATCAAACCAACTACACCAGCCTCTCACTCTCCCAAACAAGTGTTTTTTATTGCCTCAGTCCTCTCTCTCTCCCACGCAAGTGTTTTTTCATTGCATGAGTTAATTTGGCACCGGAGCAAAGTAGGTGATCCAAATTGGGGCACTAGGTGAGCAATGGAGGGGCATCGATGCCAAATGCATCACAAGTGAATTTGGCATGTGTTTTGGCCTACATAGTGGAGGGCCGTTATAGCCCACTTTTGTACTACCTCTTATTTAGCATAAAATTTTGACCATAGATTTACGTAAGAAAATGCCAATGCATGTCACTAAAAATTACACCATTTGAAATTATGTTCAAATACGAATCCAACGATATAGTTCTTAGTGACATGCATTAACATTTTGTCAGTTAAATCTATGGTCAAATTTTGATACTACAAAATAGGAGGAGTAAACCAGGACGGAGGTAGTAATTGCTCTTAGGGTAACCATAGAGTTACTGGAGTAGTCTAAGTTACTTTCCACTATGACTATCCTAGGCTACTATAGTAGTACAACAAAAAAACGATGCAGGTGATCACGTGAGAAAAAAATACTAAAAACATTTCTTTCGGTGCACTGCGTAGATGTAGTTTTGAACACTACACTTGTCATTGTAATTTGGGAAAATTACAAAAAAATTGAGCTACATTGTGATTACTGTTTACTAATAGGAAAGAAGTTTCACCTTGATGAGTAGCTTCTCCATGCACGGAAAGCATGTAAGGAATCCAACAACTTGATCCAGATTGGGGACGATAGATTTTATTGCCAAGATCTTCACTGTGCGCATAGACTGGTGCCAAAATACATCAAGAAGAAATTTAAAAGTGTGAATTTCAAGAAGAAGGAGAAGAAGATGAGTGTTGTACCTCAACGATTACAGATCCAATAAAGAGTTTAGAGAATTTGACAGACGAGTGCACCAACGCTGTCAATTTCGGCGCGTCAATGACCCTGATTTTTGTTGGACCTTCTAGATCTGATACAAGCAATCTCTCAAGGAAAGGCACATTCTCAATGACCATAACGTGGAACAGCTGGAGTGATCTCTTCCCAATTGATGTCTTGTTGCGGGGCCAGCAAGACACATAAATCCATCGGAGATTCGTTGAGGCGATGTGGAGGCTAATGAACCCGTGGATCTGCTCAAGACGAAGGTACTCGAGCGCAGTATAGCTGCGGAGCAGGTGCTCCATAGACTTCTTCGAGATGACAACGTCGAAGAGGTCGAGCTGCTTGAGTTGAGGGAGAAGAAGGGCGGGCGCGGCATTAATCTGGGGAAGATAGCAGGAGCTGAAGCTGGCGCGGTGTAGCGTTGGCACGAGGCGGAGCGCGGACGGCGGCAGAGAGCGACATCGTGTAGCTTCAAAGCTGAGCTCCTAGAGCTGACCTAGGGCGGGGGATAAGAACCACTCATCGAACTTGGGTTGGACCTTGCAGTTGGTACTGAACATGCGGATGTCAAGGCGTCTGGCTGGCCCAAGGTGCGATGAAAGGATCTTGGAGACTACGGCCATGCGTTTGCAATCCCCATCGAAGAAGCAGCTGTCAACGGTGAGGTTGAGGGGGATGCGGCGCCAGAGGGGGCGCCGCCGCCGGCGGAGCAGGGCGGTCCGCATGGCAGATTTGGTGGGGAGGAGGCTGATGATGACGAGCAGCATGTCGTCGGGGAGGCTGCTGATGAAGTCCAGGCTCATCAGATGCGGTTTTGGCTCAAGCCGCCTCCGCTTGTTGGCTTCCTTGCCATCCATCTCAACCGGCGGCGACGCCGGTGTACACGTGTGCTGGTGTGTGTTGGGTGCTGGGTGTGCGTGAGTGCGTCCTTCTATGCATGCCGCCGCGCAGTGGTGAATTGTGCGCGAGTGCGTCCTCCACGCGGAAGAAGTGTGTTGTCAATGCGCCCTCAATTTAATAGCATGCAGGGTGCTACCCCGAGTGGTTTCAACTTTGTTTACTCCACCACGTGTCAGATGGGCCTCTAGTTTACTTATTTTCACCAACTGCCACATGGGCCAGCACACGAAGATACATAACACGAGATGACAAGGCAGCATGTGGACTGGTTAACCGGTCAACTAAACAATATACGGAGCTATATGCTGGCACAGTGAGCGTATAGTCCGTCGATATAGAGTGTTCGTGTGAGAGGGGAGGCCCATGAGAGATAGCAGAGAGAGAGAGAGATAAAGAGCTACTCCCTTCGTTCGATAATGTAGTTCCAACATTTTTTTAAAAGTCAAACTTTTGAAACTTTGACCAAGTTTATAAAGAAATTACTTATATCTACAATACCAAAGATAAATGATAGTATGAAGTAAGTACATGTTGTGATGAATCTAATGATCTTTCCAGATGTAAATGTTTTTCTCCACATATACCTAGTCAAACTTTTCTGAGGTTTGACTTTTCAAAACATCCATATGCTTATGGACGTGAGAGAGTCCCTAACTAGAGAGAGAGAGAGAGAGAGTGAAATAGAATGAGTGAGTGAAAAAAGTGTGTGTGCGTGTGTGAACGAGACATGGACAACAATCGATAAAAGTCGAGAAAAAACATGTGTCTTATGCAAACATATCACACATGCATCTTCGACAACGGAAGCAAGGTGAGGAGATAGTGTGTGGTTGTTTGAAACCGAGAGAGCAAGACCCCTAGCACGTGGCCAAGAGGGGTCTGACAAACAAGTGAGAGAGGTCGACAGAGACGTACAGAGAAAATGCAGACATGGGGAGGAGAGAGTGTATGTTTGTCATAGAGAGATCTCCTGGTGATCGTGATGGGACTACATGGGTGGGAGGTCGAGTTACAAGGTGTGTGCGCGATAGAAGATACCCCGAGAGATACCTAGATAGACGTATGTATGGAAGGAGACAATACGTGTGTTCCTGATGGCTAGTGAGAGATAATCATACTTAGGGGGGAGTGCTTGCGCCTATGATGGAGTGTGGGATTATGGTACTTATTAGAGGGGTGTGTGTGTCACATAGAGAGAGAACAAGGGCGGAGAGTGTTGGATGGGTCTATATGTATAGCGCGAGCGAGACATGTGTATGTGTGAACCAGGGAGATATAAAGTTTGAGAGAGATTGAGGAGCCCCGATAAGTCTGAGTGGTGCGTCAGATAGCTGAGAGGGGGAAAGAGATATTCCATCCGCTCAATAATGCAGTGCATGTAATTTTTTTAGAAGTCAAACTTTGGAAACTTTGATCGGGTTTACACAAGTGTTATTTATATCTTCAATACCAAAGATACATCATACGAAACTACATCTCATGGTGAATCTAATGGTATATGTTTTCAATTCCAGATGTAATTGTTTTTCTCCACGTACATGGTCAAACTTTGTGATGTTTGACTTTTCAATAAATCAATATGCTATGGACCGAGGAGAGTGCCTAAGTCGAGAGGGATCAAGTGCGTGCGAAGGAGAATGAGTAAGTGTGCAAAAAGAGTATGTGTGTGAAAGCGAAAGTGACAACAAACAATAAATTAGAGAGAGTGTGTGTTTTCGTTTCTTAGGTGAAGATATCACACATGCATCTCCGAGATAGAAAAGCGAGGCGAGGAGATACACGAAGATAGCTAGTGTGTGATTGTTTGCAACGGAGAGAGACACCCCTATAGCACATGTCCAATAGAGGTCTGGCCAACAAGGAACAAAGGTCGAGAGGGACACATGGAGAACATGGACGCATGGGGAGGGCGAGAGGGTGTGTTTGTGATAGAGAGACCCCCTCGAGATCGTGAGGGGACTATATGGGTGGGAGATCGAGGGAGGTGTGTGCGCGATAGAAAGATGCCCTGAGGGAAATCGAGATAGACCATGCACATGTTTGTGATGGAGACTAAGATTAGTTAGTCATATACTTATAGGGGGGACTGCGTGTGCCTACAATTGAGTGAGAGACAATCTTACTTGGCTAGCTAGGCATGAGTTTGTGTGTGTGTGCGTGTAGATGGAGAGAGAACGAGGGAGAGAGATAGAGTTTTATATGGGCCTATCAAGTGCGAGTGAGATATGCATGTGTATGTGTGACCCAGGTAGATGGAGAGTTTGAGAGAGAGGGGGAAGAGCTCCGAGATTTCAGAGTGGTGCGTGAGAGAGTTACGGGCAGGGAGCCAAGGAATTTGTGTGCGTACGATGAGTGCACCCAAGATATCTAGCTTGGACTAGAGAATCATACATAGTGTGCGAGAGAGACCTATAGATGGAGTATATATGCATGCGAACTAGAAAGACCCCCCCCCCACGCACACACACAAAGAGAGAGAGAGAGAGAGATGGAGAGAAAGAGAGAGGACCAACAAGGTTTGTATGTTGGATGCGTGCGACAGAATTGAAGATTGTTGGCGAGAGAGGGAGAGAGCGAGCAGGAGTCCGGGAGAGGGGGAGGTCGCGTTTTATGCATCAAAGACTGATATAAACCATGTTTTGATATAATCTTGCATTCAAATATTTAAATTGGAGAACATGTTGTCTGCAATCCACACATGAACGGATATATGCATATATCAAACAAGTTCATTAATTTTACTTTCAACATGTTCATGGAGTACTATAATACTGTACAACATGCTATTCGATTGAGGTGTTCAATTTTGGATTTAGTTCACTATTTTGACCTGGTGAACGAGCTATTTCATTGAATCGACATATTCCATTTTGGGTTTGATTCCCGTTTTTGAGTGGGTCAACTATTTGTCATATAGTAAATCGCTAGCAACGAGCATGTAAAAACACATTACTCCCGAGCATCATCTCTCCATCTAAAAAAGAAGTGCCAAGCTAATATTTCTAAATTTGATTCGAATCGACTTGGTAAGGTAGACGTTGATGCTCGTTCTCCCAAATTTTGAATGAACCGTTAAACATCCTCTACTCGGTGGAATTCGCCCGAGCAAATAAATGGGAGACGCGAAATTACTGTCCTATGTGGGAGACGCATTAATTGGCCCGTTGTGCATCAAGGGTAGGTTCGAAACTTCATCCAAGCACGCCTTCTCCTCGCCCGAAATGACATGTGCCGAATAATTCATAAACCATGGTCAGAAAAACACGCTCTCCTCGCCCGAAATAGCTCGCACCCACTATTTCAAAACACGCTCTCCTCGCCCGAAATAGCTCGCACCCACTATTTGGGGAGAAGAAAAGTTACTCTACTATCCCCGACCCTCAGTACACAGACCCAAGCTGAGAAGCCTAAAGGCAGGGGTAGAACTGTAACTCCCCCTCACATTTCAGACAAATGCGTCCGTAAAACATGGTTCCACTCCCCTCCCAATCCCCCCATTCATACCTCGTGGGCGCCAAATCACCTTCTCCCCGGAAGCTCCCTTCTCCCGAGCCGCGAAACCTCAGCCCCTCCTCCATGGCGCCCCCACCGCACCAATTTCATAGCCGCCCTCCTCCCTAATGCCGGAGACGCTGTCCATTTGCCGTCGTGCACAGGGGCGTGTGCCTCTTACTCCGTGTTGCTGGAGTTGCCTCGACGATGGCCGCGTGAACCGTACTGGAGCCGATTCACCCCCGCCGTTGTTCACGGCGCCGGAGCGGCTCCAACTTCGGATCCGTCCAGAGTCCCGGTGCTGCTTCCCCGTAGCCATCGACCATCGTGACATCGATGTTTCCCTGCCGCCGGTGGCCACCGCAACCGCGCCGGCCTCACCGACTCGGCAGCTGGACCTGCCTACTTAACCATGCCGCCAGATAGGTCGCACCATCATCTCAAATCACTTTATTTAGGCGTCAGTTGTCTGAATTTTTATTCTAGGCCAATCGATTCCCAATGGAAAGTAGCACCCCTCGAGGCGGCGGAGCTCCTAGGCTGCTGGTTAGCTGGTGTCTAACGTAAGGGTGCGGGGCCGCAAGTTCGCCGTGGAAGCAGTGCTTAGATGGCTATCTTAGAGTTGCATGGGTTCAAGGTACTGCCGCTGCCGGATCTGGATGACGGGGAGTCTTTCTGGATTGGCCCGGGGGCGGCGCAACCACGGCAATGCGGTGGGGCGGGGAGCGGGGTTTTGGCCGGGGCCACGGACGACAGAGGCAAGCTGCTCTGCCGTTGGTCGCTGGCTCTTCGGGGAAGATTCCTAACAGTGTCAGCCGGGAGGCACAAGATGTCCATCAAGCCATCTGGCGTAGATCGGACAATACCAAAATAAAATAAAATCGTGTGACACAAATTTAGTCTCAGTCAACAGACGTGTGACCACTCTCGTACCTTCTTGTTGATCTCTTAGTGTATTTCTTCAGATCAAAGAGATGTGTCGTTCTTAACATTATGCGTTATCTGCATCTTCAGCCACAACATCTTCCAACTCACCGCAGCTACTCCAACAAGGGAAGCATAGACCAGAAGGGAGCTATAGTCCCCACTCAACAGTTCCCTGCATCGAGTGCGCATGCCCGACATGGACAGCCACAACAACTGCAGGGCCATCGACAAGTCAGCACATGATGCTCACTCCTATGGATGGAGGCCAGATAGGTTGTACCCTCATCTTACATGTGTGCAACATTTATGGCTTTGTTATTCATGTAAGCATGGAAAATAGATTATCACATTTCACTGTATATTCATGCTGATCTCTTACGGGTCTTGTTCAGGAGTTAACGCTATTCCATAGTTCAGCTAAGATACTTGTTCTTTAGGTAACGTTGTTCCATAGTTAAAATCCATCAGCCAATGCTATCCCGCAAGATGGTGATTATAGTATTATACCACTTCCAGTATTACCTATGTTGTTCTTTAATACTTTTGTGTGCCATCTAGTTAATCTCGAGTACAAACGATACATATTCTGTAGCTTTCATCTATGTTCTCCCTTTAGTTTTTGAGACCTGTTGCTTCTAGTTAACCCAGTCCTACTATTTATGTCGTCTCCTACAGGCACTCATTACATAAATCTAACTACTAGTTGTCTTCCATGTATGTCAGATATAATTGCACACACTGATATATCCACAAGAACCTCATGGAGCAATGTAAAGGCCAATAAACTTGATGTCAATGATACCCAATATGATGGAACATATAAAGGAAGTTCTTCAGAAGACTTACAGAAAGATGTTGAATCCTCTTCACCCCACAGGTCCTTGCTCTAACTTGGCCCATGATATGGGTACAACATGCATATAATGTCCTGGAGTGTATCTACTCTGTTGCAATGCCATGTGCTTAGCATGCTGATCATGCATGTAAATATGTCATGCCTTCCTGTTTTTCAGTACATATTCCATTCATGATAACATGTCTTCAAATTCAAGTACTGTCATTCTACTCTATCGCAATGCCATCTGCTTAATTTGGACATCATGCTTCTGAATATCTTATGCATTGTTATTCATCAGTATGTACTTCAAATGTCTACCATACCATGTTTTTTTACATTGAAGTGTTGTTCCAGTGCTCTGTTGCAATGCCATCTTAGTTTCCCAATCATACACGTGTATGTTGCCTTAGTTTTTTCTGTACGTATTCCGCTAGCATACAGTTTTACATTCAACTAGTGTTTTTTACTGTGTTGTCCTGTCGTATCCCTAGCTCTTACACCATACTCCCTCCGTCCGGATTACATGTCGTAGAAATGGATAAAAAGGGATGTATCTAGAATTGAAATACGCCTAGACCCATCCATTTTTTCCAGATGGAGGGAATACATGTCAATATGTCATGCCTTTCTATTCTTCAGTAACTATTCCATCTCTGTTGTAGCATGTTCTATAATTGAAGCACCATTCTTCTATACAAGGCATGCAAGGGGAAGATGACTATGTTAGAATCTGAAGGGTTACCAACCAGGTCTTTGCAAAAGATCCAAATGCCAGGAGATAATAAACCAACTACAGCTTTTATAGATACTGCTCCAGCACAGAGAAACCCAACTCCTACTGATAATAAGCACATTCCAGTGGCCAAAGAACTAGTCCGGTCCAGTCCAGCAAAAATTTGTCAACTCCATTCTAAGAAGCGTCTGCGTGTCCTTGCATCATGAATTTTATAGCATGCTGATCATATTTTCTACATGTTTCTTACCCATCTCTCTTTTAGAAAATAAGCTTAACAGATAGAAGAATTTCTGCACTGGTATCGTCTATGAGGAAAGATTCTTGCAGGAATTCTTTGTACTCCAATGCAGATGTAAGTACCTGTTGTATATCACTATATTTTTACATCAGCATGTATTTTGTTAATCGGAGTGAATCCAACCTTTATCTGATCTAAATTTAGTTGTAGCAAAATGTATGATTAAAGGCCACAATGTTGATTTTTGTAAGGAAAACTGCCTGGTAGTTTTGCACCCTGAGCTACGTGAATGTACTATCTCATATCAGTGAGTTTGATTACTTTGGTTCTGCAGTGGGTTTTCAGTGTTTTTTTTACTGTGTTGTCATGTTGTATCCCTAGCTCTTACATCATACTCCCTCCGTCCGGATTACATGTCGTAGAAATGGATAAAACTAGATGTATCTAGAACTGAAATACGCCTAGACCCATCCATTTATTTCCGGATGGAGGGAATACATGTCAATATGTCATGCCTTTCTATTCTTTAGTACCTATTCCATCTCTGTTGTAGCATGTTTTATAATTGAAGCACCATTCTTCTATATAAGGCATGCAAGGGGAAGCCGGCTATGTTAGAATCTGGAGGGTTACCAACCAGGTCTTTGCAAAAGATCCAAACGCCAGGAGATAATAAACCAACTACAGTTTTTATAGATACTGCTCCAGCACAGAGAAACCCAACTCCTACTGATAATAAGCACATTCCAGTGGCCAAAGAACTAGTCCGGTCCAGTCCAGCAAAAATTTGTCAACTCCATTCTAAGAAGCATCTGCGTGTCCTTGCATCATGAATTTTATAGCATGCTGATCATATTTTCTACATGTTTCTTACCCATCTCTCTTTTAGAAAATAAGCTTAACAGATAGAAGAATTTCTGCACTGGTATCGTCTATGAGGAAAGATTCTTGCAGGAATTCTTTGTACTCCAATGCAGATGTAAGTACCTGTCGTATATCACTATATTTTTACATCAGCATGTATTTTGTTAATCAGAGTGAATCCAACCTTTATCTTATCTAAATTTAGTTGTAGGAAAATGTATGATTAAAGGCCACAATGTTGATTTTTGTAAGGAAAACTGCCTGGTAGTTTTGCATCCTGAGCTACGTGAATGTACTATCTCATATCAGTGGATTTGATTACTTTGGTTCTGCAGTGGGTTTTCAGTGTTTTTTTTACTGTGTTGTCCTGTTGTATCCCTAGATCTTACATCATACTCCCCCCGTCCGGATTACATGTCGTAGAAATGGATAAAACTGGATGTATCTACAACTCTAATACGCCTAGACCCATCCATTTATTTCCGGATGGAGGGAATACATGTCAATATGTCATGCCTTTCTATTCTTCAGTACCTATTACATCTCTGTTGTAGCATGTTTTATAATTGAAGCACCATTCTTCTATATAAGGCATGCAAGGGGAAGACGGCTATGTTAGAATCTGAAGGGTTACCAACCAGGTCTTTGCAAAATATCCAAACGCCAGGAGATAATAAACCAACTCCATTTTTCATAGATAATGCTCCAGCACAGAGAAACCCAACTCCCACTGATAATAAGCAGATTCCAGTGGCCAAAGAACTAGTCCGCTCCAATCTAGCAAAAGAATGTCAACTCCATTCTAAGAAGCATGTGTGTATCCTCGCATCATGAAATTTTATAGCACTCTCATCATATTTTCTACATGTTTCTTACCATTCTCTCTTTTAGAAAATAAGGTTAAATGATAGAAGATTTCCTTCATTGGGATTGTATTCGAGGAAAATATCTTGTGGGAATTCTCTATGCTCCAATGCTGATGTAAGTACCTGTTGTATATCACTATATTTTTACATCAGCATGTATTTTGTTAATCAGCGTGAATCCAACCTTTGTATGATCTAAAATTAGTTGTAGAAAAATGTTAAAGGCACCAATGTTGATTTTTGTAAAGAAAACTGCCTGGTAGTTTTGCATACTGAGCTGCACGAGTGTACTATCTCATATCATGCACATTACTGAATTGTAGTGCTGCTCTGGTTGCCCATTCATTCATTGTGTCAATGTTGCTTTCGTATTACCTTAGTTGGCTGATGATAGTTGTGCCATATTGTGTTAATTTGGTGTTGGCTAGTTTCCCAAACGTTCGTTGTGCCAATGTTGCTTTCCTATTATCTGACTTGGCCAATGATAGCAATGCTAGTGCCTTAATTTGGTGCAGGCTGTTGAAGATAAGAAGACAAATTCTAAAAACAGCAAGGCAACCCCATTGTTTCTTTCCAATAAATCTAGGCTAGGTAATATGCCAATAACTCATGATTAATCTGTTTGGTTCCCCTCCTAATTTATGTTATGATGCAGTGGTCGAGACACTCTCCACTATCAATAATACAAGCCTGCCAAAATCGCCATCTGAATCTGTTCAGTATCCTCTATCTCGAATGCAACGGAAAAAATGTATGTTTGTGAACCAATTAATGGCTGAAGGAATGATGGAAATGGTGGAGGAATCAGAGGTGCAGAGTCGTGCGACACAACAACTAATCAATGTTTTCAGAGACAGTGTATCAAAGCAGCAAGAGCTTGCCCACATGCTTATGGGTGTCATCGATGCTGAGGTTGCAGATTGTGATGTTGTAGATCGTTAGGTTCTGTTCATTTATTTGCACTGGCATCAATCTTCGATTGCCCAGTGGATGTAATTTCCTGTAATATATGCTGGATGTGCAACATTTTTCCCTGTATGCCATACCTTTGCTTGATCGGTTTTGGTCATGTGCACAATTGCTCATCGTAATGGGCTCAAATTATCTAATTTGTCCTAAAGACATGTATAAACTTTAGTGGGCCCATTAAGTTAATGGGCCGTTACCAGGCCGAAAGTTAATGGTCGACCCTCTTAACTCCCGGGTCGTTAACAGGCTGACATCGAAGCGGGCAACAGGTGGGCCCAATTGATTTCACGGGCCGTTAATAGGACATTACTAAGTTCGGGCTACATATGGCCCAACTATATTGTGGGCCTTTAGCGGGCCGAAAGAGACAGCGGGCTTGTACTGGACCATGAAGAGCATGGGCCGCTAAGAGGCCAAAAGTCAGATCGTATTGTAAATGGCCCAACTGTGTTGTGGGCCTTTTGTAGGCCGAAAGAGAAACTGGGCTGGTATTGGACCATGAAGGGCATGGGCCATTAAAAGGCCAAAACTCAGGTCCGACTACAAATGGCCCAACTCATTTATGGTCTGTTAACAGGCTAAAAGGCACACAGGGCCGGGAATTGGCCCAACACTTAAATGGGTTGCTAAAAGGCCAAAATTCAAGTCCGACTACAAATGGCCCAACAGATATATGGGCCGTCACCAGGCTGAAAGACACACCGGGCCGGAAATTGGCCCAACACTTAAATGGGTCGCTAAAAGGCCAAAACTCAGGTCCGACTACAAATGGCCCAACTGATTTATGGGCCATCAACAGGCTGAAAGACACACCGGGCCGGAAATTAGCCCAATATTTAAATGGGATGCTAAAAGACCGAAAGATGTACATCGTGAAAATTGGCCCATCCACTAAATGGGCCGTTAATAGGCCAAAATCTCATTGGGCCGATATTGAGCCCAAATATATAGCGGGCTGTTAACAGGCTCGAACTGACGATGGGCTGCAATGGTGTCAAATATTTAATGGGCCATTGATGGGCCGAATTGGCACATCTCGTATGGGCCGTGGGCTTAAATGGACCTGACACAAGTAGGCCTTATATGGGCCGGCCTGCTATTTTTTAGCGGGCCAGCCTTTTTCACCGGAATGGGCCACTATTGGGCCGTGCCACGTGTCGGCCTATCATAGGCGCCTCCTGTCCAATGAGTGGATGACATCTGTCCCAATGGTGAGGCAACACGTGTTTCCTCCGGCCAATGATGATTTTACATGTGGAAAATCCCCATTGGTCTGGGCTGTTAACGGGTTATCGGATCCAAAACCAGACCCAATAGCTTAACGGCGTTCCGTTACGGTGGATGCCACATGTCGGTCACCCTTGATGAAAGCACTTCTGTGACGCGCGATTTATTGTCATGGAAGTGGACACTTCCATGATGATAATTTTGGTAATGTCATGGAACACTTCTACGACAGCACAGGTATGACTATCTTGATTCTGTCATAAAATCGTCATGGGTGTACATGCATGACAAAAAACGCGACCTACTATGACAAACATGTATCATCACAGAAGTGTATTTTTTTGTAGTGTTCTCCCATATGTTCCAAAACTCGGTATGGTCCTACAAATCTTGGGGCTAACTTTTCTTTGATTCCAAATCGTTTAACTCCTCGAAGTGGTGACACCCGGAGATATGCTATGTCTCCAATTTCATAGGCTACCTCATTGCGCTTATTGTCAGCATAACTCTTCTGCCTGGATTGAGCTACCTTCGGTCTATCACGAATCAACTTAACTTTCTTTTCAGACTCTTCGATTAAATCTGGTCCGAAGAATTGACGGTCTCCAACTTCATCCCACATCAATGATGTTCTACACCTCCTTCCATACAAAGCTTCGAAAGGGGCCATCTTCAAACTAGCTTCGTAACTATTGTTATATGAGAAATCTGCATAAGGCAAATTATCATCCCAACTAGATCCATAATCTAGCTCACAAGCTCTCAACATGTCCTCCAAAATCTGGTTGACTCTCTCGGTCTGTCCATCTATCTGCGGATGAAAGGATGTACTGAACTCTAGCCTGGTACCAAAGTCTAGTGTAATTGATTCCAAAACTTGGAGGTAAACTGTGTTCCTCTATCTGATACGATGGTCCTCGGAACTCCGTGCAGACATACAATCCTGGTCATATATATCTTGGCCAACTTCGCGCTCGTATAAGTGGTTTTCACGGGGATAAAGTGAGCCTCTTTGGTCAAGCGATCTACTACTACCCAGATGGAATCGTAACCTGATCGTGTCCTGGGTAATCTGGTGATGAAATCCATGCCAAGTTTATCCCACTTCCATTCGGGTATCAGCATAGGCTGAAGTAATCCTGCTGGCTTCTGGTGTTCTGCCTTAACTCTCTGACATACGTCACATATGGCTACATACTCAGCAATATCCTTCTTCATACCTGTCCACCAGAAACGTTCCTTCAAATCCAAATACATCTTGGTGTTTCCTGGGTGAATTGAGTATGGCGAGTCATGAGCTTCCTGGAGTATTAACTTCCTGATCTCTGGGTCATTGGGCACATAAATATGGTCCTCAAACCATAAAGTTTCGTGCTCATCCTCACGAAAACCTTTGGCTTTTCCTTTACTCATCTTTTCCTTTATCTCCACAATCTCCTTATCAGTCTTCTGGGCTTCTCGAATCTTTCCCAACATGGACTAAACTTCCAACGCTGCAACAACTCTCGGAACTATCTCCAAACGAAGTTCTTTGAGATCGCCGACTAACTCTTGCGGTAATCCTCCGGTCACGAGTGAATTAACATAACTCTTGCGGCTTAAAGCGTCTGCTACAACATTGGCCTTACTTGGATGATAATGTAACTTCATATCATAATCCTTTATGAGCTCCAACCATCTCCTTTGCATGAGATTCAACTCCTTCTGCATGAAAATGTACTTCAAACTCTTATGATCCGTGTATACACCACAACGGTTTCCAATAAGAAAATGTCTCTAGGTCTTGAGCGCATGCACTACGGCCGCTAGCTCCAAATCATGCGTGGCATAATTCAACTCATGAGGACGAAGCTGACATGAGGCATATGAAACAACTCTTCTGTCTTGCATAAGTACACCTCCAAGTCCCCGGCGAGAAGCGTCGCAATATACGTGGAAATGCTTGCGTATATCTGGAAGAATTAGCACTGGGGCTATAACTAAACGTTTCTTCAACTCCTGAAAACTAGCCTCACATTCTTCGGTCCATTTGAACTTATTGCCCTTCTTCAATAACTCCATCATGGGCTTCGCAATCTTGGAAATATTCTCAATGAATCTCCGGTAATATCCTGCGAGTCCAAGAAAACTGTGTATCTCTCCAACTGAGGTGGGTGCCAACCAATCTGTGACAGATTGGACCTTAGTAGGGTCTATTTCTATACCTTCTCCAGATATAACATGTCCGAGAAATCCAACTTCCTTCAACCAAAGCTCACATTTGCTGAACTTGGCATACAATTGATGTTCCCTGAGTTTCTTGAGAACTAAGCGCAAATGTTCCGTGTGTTCTTCTTCATTCTTCGAGTATACCAATACATCATCAATGAACATCACAACAAACTTATCAAAGAACTCCTTGAACACCTTATTCACCATACTCATAAAGTAGGCAGGGGCATTAGTCAAACCAAAAGACATGACAGTGTACTCACATAGCCCGTACCTTGTGGTAAAAGCTGTCTCAGGTATATCCTGTTCTCGGATCTTCAACTGGTGGTATCCTGATCAAAGATCGATCTTGGAGAATACTTTAGCTCCCTGCAGCTAGTCAAACAAATCATTGATCATCGGTAGTGGTTATTTGTTCTTGATCGTCACCTCATTCAGTGAATGATAATCCACAACCATTCTCAAAGATCCATCCTTCTTCTCAACTAAGAGCACTAGGGCTCGCCATAGTGACGAGCTTGGTCTAATGTAACCTTTCTCCAATAGCTCCATAATCTGTTTCTTAATTTCCTCCAGATCATTTGCGGGCATCCGATACAGTCTCTTCGATATTGGTCCGGTGCCTGGTAACAGCTCTATCAAAAATTCTATATCTTGATTTGGTGGCATGCCTGGTAGTTCCTCCGGGAATACGTCAGGATAATACTTCACAACGGGCACTTCCTCCTGAAAGTGAATTTACTTGAGTCCTCCTGAGCGCATGCCTAGACACATACTTGATCCTTTTTCCTTATAGGGTGGTGAGAAGAATTGACTTACTAGCACAATCGATATTTCCTCCGTACATCGATAGCCCATCCATGCCTAGTATCACATCCAATCCTTGTGATTCCAGAATAATGAGGCCGGAGGGGAAAACATGCCTACCTATGGCCAATGGCAACTGAAAATATCCTCTACTAGCCATATACTCCGCTCCAGGTGAGCTTACTAACATAGGTGTCTTAAGGGCTACGGTGGGCAACTTAAACTTATCCACAAATCCCCTTGATATGTATGAATGTGATGCGCCAGTGTCAAAAAGGAAAATAGTTGTAAATGACATCAAAAACTTGCCAATAATTGCATCGGGCTGCTCTTCAACTTCCTCCACGTTGACGCGGTTCACTTGCCCTCTAGTGAAAGGGTTGGGCTTCTTTCTAGAGCTTCCATTTCCATTACCATTCTTTAACTTAGAAAAATCATTGGCGTAGTGTCCAGTCTTCCCGCACTTGAAACAGGTAACATGGCTCAAATCCTTCTTGGCGGGTGTCGTGGAATTGTCACGGCAGATGTCCTAGTGTGAGGACTTAGTCGCGAGGCCAACGCATCTATGTGGTAGCTTGAGAGGGGTTGAGCGGGACGAGAGACGCGATGTTTTACCCAGGTTCGGCCCCTCATGGCGGAGGTAAAAGCCTACATCCTACTTCATTGATATTGATGATGATGATCACGGTTACAAGAGTGCTCTATCTTGAGAGCTATTGTCTAAACCTAACTTGTCCAACTCGTGGAACTTGTGAATCTTGTCCCCTTTTGGGGAGCCCTGCCCCTCCTTATATATGTTGGAGGGGCGGGTTACATGTAGAGTCCTATTAGGATTAGGACTAGTCTATCTCTAATACAAACCGGATACAAGTCCAGGTCTTAACTCCTTGTAAGATAAATGTTCCTCATGCCTTTCCTCTTAAACCGGCCCACCATTAACATAAACCGGCCTGCTAGGCCTTGGGCCTTGTCATCCATCTAGAACACGCGCCGGGTCACCAATGAGTCTTCAGGCTCGTGAATCGTCATACCAGTGAACCGCCAGACACGTAAGTCACCAATCCTCTGGCGGTTTACCAAGGAAACGCCTAGTCCGGTCGGGTTATACTTCCGGCCGGTTTACGCCGCGGGGTATATCCCCGACATTAGCCCCCAAGTTTAGCTTGGATTTATCCATGGTAAACTTATGCTGCAAAACAAACACAAGAACAAATTTGACAGGTTGTGCTCCGGGTTAAGAATTCTTGTAAACCGGTACCTGATCACCCTTAAGTCCTTGTTATTTCCTCCTTCTGGGAAGTCTGGGTCAACAGACTAGCTTCATAATCAATTTGCCGACATTGGTTTGTCACAGAGAAATATTTTGAAGAATAACTCCTTTGACTCAGCTCCCAAAGCACCGGTTTAAGAAATATGGGTCTTGAAATACTTATCTGATATTCAGCCGGTTTGAAGATGTAAAACTTGCTGGTTTAATATTACCAAAATGGCCAGTTTATAAATATTGATGGCACCGGGTCATAATTGTTGTCGACACCGGGTCATGTAATTGATCTTCCTGATTTTCTCAAAACTGATAAAATGAAGATGTTCCTCCTTTATATGCATAATACCTGTAGCCCCCAAGTCTTAAGAGGAGAACATAGTGATAACTTAAGACTTGCTCCAATAAGTGTTTCAACCTTGAAGAAATCCGGTTTGTTCATCTCAAAACTGAATACTCCATATATGTAGCCCCCAAGTGCCGGGTTGTCATGCTTGCAGCAACCTGGGACTTGTAATTGCTTATAAAAACTTCAATCAGTGTAACCCCCAAGGGCCGGGTCATTATGCAATAATGAGCAGGAACTTTGTAAATATAATTATGTAGATTTTAGCAGTGATGTGTAGCCCCCAAGGGCCGGCTTAGTAAGATAATACTGAACCGGGACTTGATGTATACTTCAATGAAAATAACATCTTATAATGTAGCTTCCATCGTAGGGCTTGAACCCACGTCCACAAGGTTAAGAGCTTTGTGCTTTACCAACTGAGCAATGGATCCTTCAATATTATGGACGAAAACTTGTGTACCTTGAATTGTTGACAGGAGCAATTGGTAGCCCCCGAGGGCCGGCTCATTATAATATGATGAGTCGGGTCTTCAATAAGACTAGTAAAAATGACTTTGCATTAGCCCCCAAGTGTCATGATGCATGCTTGCAGCGACATGAGACTTGCATGTAATCTCGATTTGAATAATGTAGCCCCCAAGTGCCGGGTTGTAAGCCTGCAATGACTCGGGACTATTCCTTCCATTGTAGAATAAATCATATCCTTTGATAAAATAATAGACATTGCGCTAAAGCGACTTTGAAAACTCAATAATACTGGTTATTAATAACCATAAAAATCCAGCCATGTTGGATATTTAAATAATATACCCAATGATTTATAAGCGCATAATTCCAATGGCGCAATCCAAATATATACTGGCGACTTATAGTCCAAAGCCAGGCCGGTTTAATAAACACCGAACAATTTCTCATCATAGACTGGCGATTTATCGTCTTAAAGCCAGGCCGGTTTAATAAACACCGGATAATTTATCATCATACTTTATTCAACCTGTTTCTGCATTCAACAAGTTTAAAGTGTCCTGGCGGTTTACCGCCGGACGGGTCATAATGCCCAACATATAACCTGGGTTGATAACCAAGGCTACACTTAAGAATAATCAAATATGAAATATATCATACCTGTGACATTGAATCACATGTTGGTTTACCAACTTTTTTGTAGTAAAGGTAATAACCCAAATTTTGAGTACTGATAACTCCTTCCATATTGTGCCGGTTTATGATAAAACCATACCGGGTTGTGATAAACACCGGTTTATCCGTATATGATACTGGTGACTTGTAGTCAAACCAGACCGGGTTAATAATCGCCGGATTATAACTGATCATGTACTGACAACTTGTAGTTGACAGCCGAACCGGGTTGATGAACACTGGTTTACTCCATAATGGGATGTGAACAGAAAATCAAACCGGGCAAATAGTCTCCGGATTAAAAATGGACCGTGTTCCGTCAATTGACAGTATGAACCGGTTTAAAAACTTTGTCAGTTTAAAAACGCAACAAAAATAAAGAAATATCTATCAAAGAAAATTTTCAAACAAAGGCAATGATAAAACCGTTTGCAAAAAGAGGTTTATTTGAGCCGATGAGATGGCGTTACCATGGTCGGACACGACCAAGCCCCCGATAGGCGTAGCTATGGTTCAAGTCAGCCAGGTCCCCAAATGAAACAATGGCATTATGCCGATCAAGAGGCATGGCAATGGTTCGGGTTCGACCAAGCCCCCAAGTGATTCTGTGGCCTTGGGCCGATCAAGAGGCGTGACTGGTTCAGACTTGACCATGTCCCCAAGTGATCTGGTGGCTTTCGCCTATCAAAAGGTGTTGCATTGGTTCGGATACGACCAAGCCCCCAAGTGATGTTGTGGCATTGAGCCGATCAAGAGGTGTGACTATGGTTCAGACATGACCAAGCCCCCAAGTGACCAATAATATGATAAGCCAATAAGGCATGATACCCATGTTTGAACCGCGCATCATGGCAGCAGGTCCTCTTTGGCACCCTTTAACTTTTTGCAAGAGATAAATCCTTTTTGAACTGGATGTTAAACCAGATATTGAGAGCTTCAAAGCTTTGTGGGAGACATCCTTCCCTCGAATCGGATCTTAAACCGGAATCTTCATTTTCAGCTAGAAATTTTTTGACGGCCTTTAAACTCGAACTTGCGAGAAGTTAATTCCTTTTTGAACCGGACATTGTTAAACCGGATCTGAGCGCTTCAGAGCTTTGTGGGAGAATAAATTTCTCTTGAACCGAATTGTAAACCGGATATTTGAGAGCTTCAGTGAGACTGACTTCCCTTGAGCCGGATTTTAAACCGGAATCCTTTCTGATGACCCGGATCTTCTTCATTGAGTCGGGATTTTGTAACTGTCATATACTTTCTAAGCCGGAAATTTTCTGACGGCCTTTAAATTTTCATCAATATAACAGTAGCCTCCGGGACCGGGTTATCCTTTCCTCCATCGTCCTAGGGTTTTTAAATTTGCTGAAACTGGCAAGATTTGCTAAGTCATGTCATCGTAGCCCCCGAGTCTCAAAGGTGACTTGAGGAGTTGGCTTGAGACTCTCCATATTTGACCGTGATGTAAACCGGCATAACTTGTATATCATTGGTGTTGATAGCATGATGTGAATCCATAGAAGATTGAGGTGACTGCGGCGGGTTATAAATGATCCCATATGAACCGTGTCAGCAAGTCGGCCAATGGTTCCTTCCAACTGGTGATTTTGAAGTTTAACCAAACTGTAGCGGCGACGACTTGTGCGCCTGCCCATTGAGCCACCCAGTGCAGACGGTGGTTGATAGTATATTATGATTTGCCTCCATTTTGTTGAAAGAAAACCGGCTACCCAAGCTGTGACTTGCTCATGCTTAATAAAAAGCTCATGCAGACAGGTGCAGCCCGGTGTGTTGATGTAGACCAGGCCGCAAAAGACGACCGCGGCTTCAGGGGCAGCGCGGACAGATGAATCGGCCACGACATTGTAAGCCGGTGCGGACTGGGAAAATTGGCACCGGTGTCGTAAACCGGCACGGACGGGCGAGTTAATCGCGGGCGCGGTCCCAGCAAGCTGATGTAAACCGGGCCACAGGGACGGCGACTTGCGCACGTTCATTCACCGGGTGGTATGATACGGACGAAACACCGGTGTAGAACGTTGCTAGCGCGTGCTCCGTGCCCGTAATATAACGCCTCATTTGTAATGAAAAATTGTCCTGCGTCAAGAAATATCACATGCCAAAGTAATTGTTCACACAAAAATTAATATGTGCTATGAAAACGAACCGTACGGATATCACCTGATGTTTTTTGTTCGGACAATGGATGATCCGTTCATCGCGATGGAGGCGGCTGAGGCACACCGGTGGCTCAACATAGCCCCGGCGGCTCAACATGGTAGAGGCGGCCCAACGCGGCCCCGGCGGCTCATTGTAACCCGTGTCAGGAGCGACGGTTTGCGCACGATCGTTCCTCGGGCAGTATGACACAGACAAACGCTGGTACAGAATGTTGCCAACTCGTGCTTCATACCCGCGGTATAAACACAGTTGTCCTGATTTATTTAGGCGAAAGCTCCGTACACAGACCCTGTTTCCAAGTTCCCTTGGCCATTAAAATATTCGGCCTTTGTTGTTTTTTACTCAGCCAAATTCCTTGGTCCTCTGCTTTTTGCTGGTGTCCACACTCGTAGGCTATCCCGAGTAGATGTAATAGTTGTACTGATGCTGGACTAGTACTGATAGCAATCTGACCAAGTGATTTCCTCTTGGTAGCATAAAAGGCCCCTTCAAAACCTTCGAATCCAAATTTGATCACCAGCTCTTTAACGACCATGCACTGATGCTGCAAGCTGAACTGTTGCTCTCTTTTTAAACAGCAGCGGGCGTGACGGCGCGAGACAGGATCTGTTCCGGTAATGGAGGCGAGTCCGGCTGTGGAAATTTTACTAGCAAAGGGAAAAAACTGCCACAGCGGCTGAGACCTGCCGGCCACGGCAGAGCTGCAGCAAAAAGGCGCCGGGGGCGAGCCGGCGACAGCAGCCCAAAGGCGAGTGGAGACCGCGGAGACCGTGGAGGCAGACGACATGGCAGGTGGCTTAATGGGTCGCCGAAGGCGGCGCAGGCCGTAGCGGACCACAGCGAATAGGCTGCTCAGCCCAGAGGCAAAGGGAGATTGCGGCGACTCAAGGGTGCAGGTCCGGCCCAGAGCAGAGGTGTACTGGGAAAGCATAGCAGCAGCAGAAACGATCAGACGCTGTTTAGAGATGACTGTGACAGAGGTGGCGAGGCAAGTACAGTGGCGGCTCGAAGCAGAGGCGACCCATGGCGGTGCTGCCGGCGGTTTTGCAGGCGAGTGGGCCATGACAGAGGCGGCTCACTCCACAACAGTGGGTTGAGGTGTGGCAGTTCAAGACGGACACGGCGGCGGTCGACGGAGGTGGGAAGGTGCCTGCAAAACGCGGCCGCAGCACAACAGCAGCAAAGCCCGCGCCCATCTCTGCTTCTGAGTCGTCGCCGGTTTGAGGAGTCCATGTTCGTGCTTCCTTCTCGTAGTGGCTCCCTCCTTCTTTTTTTCAACTTTGACTTTTCTTCGATTTAGATCTTGCAAGCAGATCGAACGTGGCTCTGGCCATTGAGAGAATAGTCGTCCAGCCTAATCTTTTTACTTGATATGACAAGTAGTATTTGTCTGATTGATACGTGCTTGCTCATACAGACATACGTGCCAGTTGATTTGCAGTCTTCCGGTCGTCAGACTAAGAAATAACAGCGGTTTGTAGGTGCGGTGAAGTCAAACCGGAGGCGGAGCAAGGTGACTCGGTCTTCGGCGGATTAGTGCAAACTCAAGGCCGCAATTATGCTACAACTAGTTTGGTATTATGCCAATCTCGGATTCGACGACCTGGACTTCTGCTTGGAATCGGTGTCGCGGCATGACCCAGATACGAGCAGCGGATTTAGATCGAAACCACAACGAAAATTTCCGTTAACTTGGCGACTTACGGCAACGCACAGACACGCAACCTAAATTCTCGCCCCAATTTTTCTCACACCGCTCGATTGTTCATCAATGATGCAGATTCTTCCAAACTGGCTTCTCTTTGTCTGAAAAATTGCGAACCTCTCGATCCTGAGAAGAGATCCCTCCAAGAACTCAACACCACCGTGCGCATGCCCCACGGTGGGCGCCAACTGTCGTGGAATTGTCACGACAGATGTCCTAGTGTGAGGACTTATCGCGAGGCCAACGCATCTATGTGGTAGCTTGAGAGGGGTTGAGCGGGACAAGAGACGCGATGTTTTACCCAGGTTCGGCCCCTCACGGCGGAGGTAAAAGCCTACATCCTGCTTCATTGATATTGATGATGATGATCACGGTTACAAGAGTGCTCTATCTTGAGAGCTATTGTCTAAACCTAACTTGTCCAACTCGTGGAACTTGTGAATCTTGTCCCCTTTTGGGGAGCCCTGCCCCTCCTTATATATGTTGGAGGGGCGGGTTACATGTAGAGTCCTATTAGGATTAGGACTAGTCTATCTCTAATACAAACCGGATACAAGTCCAGGTCTTAACTCCTTGTAAGATAAATGTTCCTCATGCCTTTCCTCTTAAACTGGCCCATCATTAACATAAACCGGCCTGCTGGGCCTTGGGCCTTGTCATCCATCTGAAACATGCGCCGGGTCACCAATGAGTCTTCAGGCTCGTGAATCGTCATACTAGTGAACCGCCAGACACGTAAGTCGCCAATCCTCTGGCGGTTTACCAAGGAAACGCCTAGTCCGGCCGGGTTATACTTCCGGCCGGTTTACGCCGCGGGGTATATCCCCGACAGCGGGTGTTGCTGGGTTGGAACGGCTCTGAATGTTGTTTCCTCCATTCCCATTTCCATTCTTAGGGCCATTTTGGTTATGTGAACTTCCTCCATTGTGAGAATGGCCTCCATGGTTATGATGGGTATGTCCTCCCGAGTGCAGGGTAAAATGAGGCTTCTACTGAGCTCCAGAGTTGTACTTCCCCTGTCCATACTTCCGTTTGCGGTTCTCTATCTGCTGCTGCTTGCCTTCAATCATAAGAGCCCTGTCTACCAGCTCCTGGTAGTTGGCGAATGTTGCTACCATCAACTGCATACTCAGTTCGTCATTCAGCCCCTCCATAAACTTCTCCTGCTTCGTGGCATCTGTGGCCACATCATCTGGGGCGCAGCAAGCTAACTTGCTGAACTCATCTACGCATTGCGCCACAGTACAGTTTCCCTGGCGTAAGTTGACAAACTCACGCTTCTTCATGCTCATAGCTCAAGCAGAGACATGTGAAGTGTGGAAGGCCTGCTAAAATTGATCCCAAGTAACATTGGCCACGGGGAAAGTGGTGGTGTAGTTCTCCCACCATGAGGTTGCGGTTCCACCCAGTTGATGTGCAGCAAAGCGCACCTTCTCAGCATCTGTGCAACCTACGGTGGTCAGCTCCCTTCCAATCTTGCGAAGCCAATCACCAGCAACAATCAGCCCGGTGCTACTAGAGAACACCGGCGGGTTCAACCTTAGAAAGTGGGCTAAGTTGTCGACTAGAGGTGGTGGCGATGGATTGTTGTTGTTGTTGTTGCCTTGGTTATGGACTAGCAACTACATCAAGGCATTCTACTGTTGGATCAACTGAGTGAGCTCCGGTGGAAAGGCAAATGCGGGGTCACGTCTTGGAGGCATCTAATAGGTTTAGAGGGGTGAGACCAGAATAGACTAAGGTCTAAAGAGAGATTTCACTACCCATATGCACATGAGACAAACACATTCATTTCACACCACTCAATTCGAACAAGATTCATACAATCGAGCTAAGCTACCATTACAAAATCTCGTGGACTATTACTATATATATGGAAGAATTCTAATGGTAATATGGTGGTCGACTAGAAATTTTGATCGGTGGAAGACTCCATGATATCTGCTCCAGCTTCGTCTTCATAATCATCATCGTTGTCGGGGTCAGAGTCTATGCCATCTAGTATGATGTAATCCTTTGAACGAATGTCCGCTCTAAGTTCAGGATTCCCCATGAATATCCCTAGCTTCTTCTTTAGGTCTTCATTCTTCTCCAGTAGTACAACAATTTCTTCTTCATAACCATCGCACATAGACTTGAGTTCTTCCTCCAGCTCCATGTTCCGGGTCATCACCTTCTTCGTGTCTATCATGTTGGCGCACATTTGGTTCTCATAGCGTCGAATGTGCTGGTTCAACTCCTGTATGTAGGCTGCAATGGATTTATCCTTCCTGGTGCAAATCATCTCCCATTGCTCATCTCGGCGTCCACATATCTGGTAGGTGGTGTTTTTAAGATCCTTGTTGTACACCTCGCCTATGCGTCCAATGGTGAAGTGGGCGGCCATGCTCTTTCCTAGACTCTAGGTTGGTGCATCAAAGGAAAACTCGATGGGCTCGGTAACTGGCGCGAACGTCCTTCCTGGAACATGAAATTGAATCGTCCAGTGCTCCTCTTCCGGTGAAGTGGCGGTGAAGGTTTTGGTGAAGCTTGGTATGCCCATGTTCAGGTACCTAGTGACTTTCTTCAAGTGTTGTCCGAAAGGGGTGTCGTCATCCGGTTGAGTGAACTTGTTCCTTGGGTCCGCCATCTATAGAGTAGAAATGGAGAAGAGTTAGAACTGAGTAGAGAAGAGTATCATGTGGCTTTTTCCTAGTGGTCACGTCCTACAGTCAGCATGTGCTCTGATACCATCTTGTAGCGACCCGATCCCAATGGACCATAGTCTTTGTGCTTAAGTGTCATCCCTCGATCGGTATTGCTGACACACACAGTACTCGAGGATTTATTGCAGAGTTCAATCACACACTTACTACATCGAGTGTCTCAAAAAGAGTATTTATTACAATAATATGGCTGAATTCCATCTAAATAAGATAACTGCGGAAGCTTCGAAGGTAAATGAGTCCATCCAACTCCACGGCAAAACTGAGTGCATGACAATGACCTATTGCACCTTACCCTTCATCTGAAAACTCTGCAACATGATACGTTGCAGCCGTGTAGGTCAGCACATGGAATATGCTAGAAAGATAACACTATAGAGCAATGAACAAATAACAGCTATCACTACATGCATATTTGGCTAGTGGAGGCTCTACGGTTATCATTTGCATAAAGCTAATTTTCCCTACAACAAAGGAATATATTTTATTTAACTACAAAGTTTGATGAAATTATTGAGAAGGTACCCCCAACTCAAACCCAAATTAACATTAATAACCCAACAAATTCATTAAATAGAGTGATGAGATCAACATCATAATTAAAGTACCAGATACTCAAGATGTCCATAACCGGGGACACGGCTAACCATGATTAGTTTATACACTCTGCAGAGGTTTGCACACTTTTCCCCACAAGACTCGATCTCCTCTATTGTATTTCTCACACTACATGATGTTTGAGAAACGGATCACCGAGACACAGTCTTTCTGAAGAGGTTACCTTAACCGATAGATAGGCCGGTACACCTACAATTCCCCTACATCTGCTAGCCCATCATGGAAAGGATTCCCACAACTTACTCAATTATGCCAGAGTCCATAATGGCTTGTAGCTGCACACGGAAGTTTCTAGCATGAATAATCTTATGATCCCTTTGAGCCTGAGTGGCATTCCATAGGATGATCACACGGGTACCCCGGGATCTCCTAGGACAACACTGGATTCCCTAGGTGCCCACAACCAATCCACCCAGATGTGTATTAAAGTAGCCACCTTAAGTTTACCTTAGTTATAAATAACTCTCACACCTTTCATGAATCTCACAAACCAATCCACGACTACGAGCATAGCAAAGTAGTGCAATCATAACGTAGTGATACCCGGGGTTTAGTAAAAGACAGTAGGTTCCTACCTCAACAACTACTTCCCAATACCCACATATTATCAAATTCCTACTCATGCAATGTTTGAGGGTTGAAACCAATGCATAAAAACTAGGTAATAAAGGGGATATGATCAAAGTGTTACTTGCTTTGCTGACGATCGGTAAACCCTAGAGATTCGTAGTAGCAAGCCTCGCACTCCGGAAACTCTATCATGAACAAACAATAGCATACATAAGCACTCAAGCATAAGATCCAAAGGTAAAACCAAAAGATTCTAAACTGAAACTTCAAGTGAAGAGCTTCGATTTGGAAAAAGAATCACTCGAATCGGAGTTATGAAACTCAAACCACGATAAAGATAAGTTTGAATTCAAATATGCTTGAAATCAAATTTTAAATTTCCAAAATCATGTTCAAGTTTTTTATCTGGACAGTGGGGAACAAGACGAAGATTTTGGCGTTGGTTTTACTAGATTTGGATAAACGAGCAAAAAGTAGTGAGGGTTTGAAGATCAGGGACTAATCTGCAATGAAAATAATTACGAATGGGTCCCTGGCCGAAAATTAAACTAAAAAAGAAAAACCTAACGAATGAACGTTCGCTAACAGAAACTAACGAATGAACAAGTTCGTTAAAAGAACTAATCGGGTGAATGTTCACTAAATAACATAAACTAAATAAAAAATAAATAAACCAATCTAATATGCAAAACCAAAAACAAACCGGGGCGAGTTCTTAGGGTTTTATACCGGTTCGGGGGAAAAAGACCGGCGGCGGCAACGGCGGTGCTCCGGCGAGGCGGCGCGGCAGCGGGGCTGCCCGGTGGCGCGGCGCGGCACGAGGCGGCGGCGGCGCAAGCGCCGGTGGTGGCTTGAGAGACTTGGGCGGCGGGGTGGTTTGAGGAGGAGAGTGGGCGAGGCTGAGTTGGGGAAGGGGCGAGGCAGAGGCGGAGTCGGAGTTCGGCTGGACTCCGGCGGCGTGCGAGAGCCGGTCTCCCATGGTTCGGGAAGGCGGTGGCGATGGCCCGGGCCGGCTGGGCTTCGTCGGTCCGAAGAGTTTTTTTAATAGTTCCGCTTCAGATAAAAATCCAAAATAAAAATCCTAAAATCCGAAAAATAATTTTCACGGTCCTCTCCTAATATTTAGGACCACGTGAACATTTTTCATGGCTATAATGCAATTTTTTCCTAATTTAACCGAATAAAATCTTGAATAAAATTCAAATAAATATATATTTTTATTCAAAATTAAATTTCCATTATTTCCTCTGTTTTGAAGAAGTCATATTATCTTCTCTCAGTATTTTATTTGTTTTGAAATAATTGGAAAAATAATTTCAAATAAAAATCACCATGATCCAATTTACCAATTTTGAAAAATTCAAAAATGGAATTTTATGAAAACCTCCAACTCTGTCACATGGTCCTTGAGTTGCTTAAGGTCTCTTGGATCAATGTGGCCAAATAAACCAAATTCAAAATGCTCAAGATATGGATGCATATGATGACCTAATGATTGACATCCAAATTGAAAATTGGGATGTTACAATCATTTTCATCGTCCCTTGCATATTATAGTTCATCACGAAGTTCCAGTAACTTGTCGATAGTGACTAGAGAACTCTAACAATCACTATCTTATCAGGAAGATTAACTCCCACTTGATTCGAGTGATTGTAGTACCCAGACATTCTCAGCACATGCTCACTATCTGAGCTATTCTCCATTTTGTAGGCAAAGTATTTGTCAAAGGTCTCATACCTCTCGACACGGGCATGAGTCTGAAATACCAATTTCAACTCTTGAAACATCTTATATGCTCCATGGTGTTCAAAACGTTTTTGAAGTCCCGGTTCTAAGCTGTAAAGCATGGTGCACTAAACTATCAAGTAGTCATCATACCAAGCTTGTCAAATGTTCATAATGTCTGCATTTGCTCCTGCAATAGTTCTGTCACCTAGCGGTGCATCAAGGACATAATTCTTCTGTGCAGCAATGTGGATAATTCTCAGATCACGGACCCAGTCTGCATCATTGCTACTATCATCTTTCAACTTAGTTTTCTCTGGGAACATATCAAAAATAAAACATGGAGCTAAACGCGAGCTATTGATCTACAACAACATAGATATGGAAAAACTATTAGAACTAAGTTCGATAAATTAATGTTCAATTAATCATATTACTTAAGAACTCCCACTTAGATAGACATCCCTCGAGTCATCTAAATGATCACGTGATCCATATCAACTAAACCATGTCTGATCATCACGTGAGATGGAGTAGTTTTCAATTGTGAACATCACTATGTTGATCATATCTACTATATGATTCACCCTCGACCTTTCGGTCTCAGTGTTTCGAGGCCATATTTGCATATGCTAGGCTTTTCAAGTTTAACCCGAGTATTCCGCGTGTGCAAAAATTGGCTTGCACCCGCTGTATGTGAACGTAGAGCTTATCACACCCGATCATCACGCGGTGTCTCGGCACGATGGACTATAGCAACGGTGCATACTCAGGGAAAACACTTATACCTTGAAATTTAGTGAGAGATCATCTTATAATGTTGTCGCTATACTAAGCAAAATAAGATGCATAAAAGATAAAAATCACATGCAATCAAAATAAGTGATAAGATATGTTCATCATCATCTTGTGCCTTTGATCTCCATCTCCAAAGCACCGTCATGATCACCATCGTCACCAGCTTGACACCTTGATCTCCATCGTAGCATCGTTGTTGTCTTGCCAACTATTGCTTCTACGACTATCACTACCGCTTAGTGATAAAGTAAAGCAATTACATGGTGATTGCATTTCATACAATAAAGCGACAACCATAAGGCTCCTGCCAGTTGCCGATAACTTTTACAGAACATGATCATCTCATACAAAAATTTATATATCATCACGTCTTGACCATATCACATCACAACAAGCCCTCCAAAAACAAGTTAGACGTCCTCTACTTTGTTGTTGCAAGTTTTACATGGCTGCTATGGGCTTCTAGCAAGAACCGTTCTTTCCTACGCATCAAAACCACAACGATTTTTCATCAAGTGTGTTGTTTTAACCTTCAACAAGGACCGGGCGTAGTCAAACTTGATTCAACTAAAGTTGGAGAAATAGACACCCACTAGCCACCTGTGTGCGAAGCACGTCGGTAGAACCAGTCTTGTGAACGCGGTCATGTAAAGTCGGTCTAGGCCGCTTCATCCAACAATACCGCCGAATCAAAGTATGACATGCTGGTAAGCAGTATGACTATTATCGCCCACAACTCTTTGTGTTCTACTCGTGCATATAACATCTACGCATAGACCTGGCTCGGATGCCACTGTTGGGGAACGCGGTATTTCAAAAAAAATCCTACGATCATGCAAGATCTATTTAGGAGATGCATAGCAACCAGAGGGGAGAGTGTGTCTACGTACCCTCATAGAACGAAATTGGAAGCGTTAAGTAACGTGGTTGATGTAGTCGAACGTCTTCGCAATCCAACAGATCAAGTACCGAACGCACGACACCTCCGTGATCTGCACATGTTCAGCTCGGTGATGTCCCTCGTACTCTTGATCCAGCTGAGGCCGAGGGTGAGTTCCGTCAGCACGATGGTGTGTTGACGGTGATGATGAAGTTACCAACGCAGGGCTTTGCCTAAGCACTACGACAATATGACTGAGATGGAAAACTGTGGAGGGGGGCACCGCACACGGCTAAAGATCAACTTGTGTGTCTATGGGGTGTCCCCCTCCATCGTATATAAAGGAGAGATGAGGGGAGGGCCGGCCGGCCCCTAGGGAACGCCCCAAGAGGGGAATCCTACTCCTAGTAGGAGTAGGTTCCCCCCTTTCCTAGTCCAACTAGGAGAAGAAGGAAGGAGAGGGAGAGGGAAAGAGGGGTCGCGCCCCACTCCCCTTGTCCTATTCGGACTCCCCTTGGGGGGCGCCACCTCCTGGTTGCGGCCCTCTCTCTCCCTAAGGCCCATAACTTCCCGGGGGGCGGTAACCCTCCGGCACTCCGGTTTTATCCGAAACTATTCGGAACACTTCCGGTGTCCGAATAACATCATACCTAGTTCAATCTCGTCACCGGCAAGTCTCTTTACTCGTTCCGTAATGCATCATCCCGTGACTTACTCATTGGTCACATTTCTTGCAAGGCTCATAGTGATGTGCATTACCGAGAGGGCACAGAGATACCTCTCCGATACACGGAGTGACAAATCCTAATCTCGATTTATGCCAACTCAACAAACATCATCGGAGACACCTGTAGAGCATCTTTATAATCATCCAGTTACTTGTGACGTTTGATAGCATACAAGGTGTTCCGCCGGTATTCGGAAGTTACATAATCTCATAGTCTGAGGAACATGTATAAGTCATGAAGAAAGCAATAGCAGAAAAACTAAAAGATCATTATGCTAAGCTAATATATGGGTATTGTCCATCACATCATTCTCTAATAATGTGATCCCATTCATAAAATAACAACACATGTCTATGGTTAGGAAACTTAACCATCTTTGATTAACGAGCTAGTCAAGTAGAGGCATACTAAGGACACTCTGTTTTGTTTATGTATTCACACATGTACTAAGTTTCCGGTTAATACAATTCTAGCATGAATAATAAACACTCATCATGATATAAGGAAAATTAAAGAACAACTTTATTATTGCCTCAGGCATATTTCCTTCAAGACTGAACTGATTAGGGTTTCTGGCTATGGCTATGTCAAATGAACTCGATGGCGCCGGATAGATCAAATCGGTGGGGCCGAGTTTGACCTTTGGTTTGGGACATGTGTGGATATGAGAAAGTGGTTGAGGGATTTTGGAGCATATCACTAAGAATTTTGAGCAAGCAAGCCATTAAGAAACACCTCATCCCCTTTTAATAGTATTTGATTTTCCTATGGACTCAATGTGATCTTGGATCACTAAAATGAAAATGTAGAGTCTTGAGCTTGAGCCAATATGTGTCCTTAACATTTTGAGGGGTCCACATCACTAGTCCATGCCCTGCCAATCATTGAACTTTCTGAAATGATCATCTTGAAAGAGTATTAGTTCAATGAGCTATATGTTGTTAAGAATTACCAAAACCACCTAGGGATTAGTTGCACTTCTAGCCCACCATGTCCAGCCCCCAGACGGCAAACAGCCAAGTGAGGGGGATGGTCTTGAGTGCAGAAGCCGGCAATTGTTGCTTGGAACTAAAGCGTTGGCACCCCTTGCACTTGCGGACCAACTCCTTGGCGTCATCCAAAGCAGTCGGCCAGAAGAAGCCATGGCAGAAAGCTTTGGCGACAAGGGATCCGGAGGCGGCGTGGTGGCCGCATTCGCCTTGGTGAATATCTCTGAGGATTGCCATGCCCTTCTCCGGCTCTACGCAACGCTAGAAGACACCAGTAACGCTGCGCCTGACAAGCTCTTTGTTCACTATTGTGTATGCTGCTGCCCGGCATTGCACCTGCCAGGCTAGAATCTCGTCGGCTGGTAGCTCTCAGCTCACCAGAAAGTTGAGGTTGGGCTGCGCCCAGGATGGTGCTTCTACCACTATCATTACTGCAACTGGTACCAGGGCGGTTGGGTTGGGAGGCGGTGGGTTGAAGCCGGCCATAGCTTGCTACGTCATTGAAGTCCCCGGGCTGACTGCTGCAGCCCCCGGGCTGAGTTTGATTGCTGCAATCCTCGGGCCGCCTACCGAAGTCCCCGGTCTGGGTTCTGAAGTCCCCAGGCCGGGTTCGAGTGATGCAGTCCCCGGGCCACCTGCAGAAGTCCCCGGGCCGACTGTTGAATTCCCCGAGCCGGATCCGACTGCTCCGGGGTTAGCCGGCATGAAGATGGACTCTGATTCCAGCGAAGGCTTGATAGAAGGCTTGCGCAGGCACTAGAGGGAGATGCCGGCTGGTATGGCCTGCCGGGTGGAGCTGATCCGGGCCAGGGCGTCAGCTTGCTCATTGTCGGCCCGTGGCACATGGAGGAACTCGCACCCATCGAAGTGCCTGCTGATCTGCTGGACGAGGAAGCGGTAGCTCGCCATGTTTGCATCCTTGGCGTCCCAGTCGCTGGACGACTGCTGGACCACCAAGTCTGAGTCGCCGTAGCACAGCACTCGGCGGATGCCTATCTCATTGGCTAGCTGGAGCCCGTGGATGAGTGCCTCGTACTCGGCCACGTTGTTGGAGGCGGCAAAGTGGATCTGAAGTGTGTATTTGAGCTTGTCGCCTTTGGGAGAGGTGAGGACGATGCCGGCTCCCAGACCGGTGCGCATCTTCGAGCCGTCGAAGTGCATCCGTCAATGGGTGGAATCCGGCGTTGGCGGCAGGTATTGGGTCTCGTCCCAGTGGACTAGGAAGTTGGCCAACCCTTGGGATTTGATGGTGGTGAGGGGCTGGTAGAGGATGGTGTGGGGATCTAGCTCGATGGCCCACTTTGCCACCCGGCCTGATGCATCTCTGTTTCCTATGATCTAGGCAAGTGGGGCGGTGCAGACGACCGTGATGGTGTGCTCCTGGAAGTACTGCTTGAGCTTCTTGGCGGCAAAGTACACATCATAGCACATTTTCTGGTAGTGGGGGTAGTTCTGCTTGGAGGCGGACAACACCTCACTCAGGTAGTAGACGGGCCTTTGGACCGGCTGTGCCTTGCCGTCTTCTGGGCGCTCGACCATGATCACGGTGCTGACCACTCGGCTGGCGGCAGCGATGTTGAGGAACATGGGTTCCTTATCAGCCGGAGCGGCTTGTACATGCGGCATGGTCAACATCCGCTTGAGCTGGAGAAAAGCCTCGTCCTCCTTGTCATTCCACTCGAAGCCGGTGGTCTTCTTCATCAATTGATACAAGGGGAGGGCCTTCTCGCCCAGCCGACTAATGAACCGGCTGAGAGATGCCAAGCACCTGGTGAACTTCTGGACGTCCTGCAACCGGGTCGGCCTTTGCATCCGCTCAATGGCCTTGATCTTCATGGGGTTGCACTCAATGCCGCATTCAGAGACAAGGAAACCAAGGAGCTGGCCGGCTGGTACTCCGAAGACACATTTCTCCGGGTTGATCTTGATTTAAAAATGGCGCAGGTTGTCGAAGGTCTCCTTGACATCCTCCAGAAGGGTGCCGCGCTTATCCATCTTCACCACAATATCGTCTACATAAACATGGGCATTTTGCCGAGTTGCTTGAGGAGGCACTTTTGCATGCAACACTGAAACGTGGCGCCGGCATTTCTCAAGGCGGATGTCATGGTCAGGTAACAGAAGGCTTTGAATGGTGTGATGAAGGCAGTCTTCAGCCGATCGGCCGAGTTCAGCTTAATCTGGTGGTAGCCAGAGTAGGCGTCGAGGAAAGACATCAGCTCGCATACGGCTGTGGAGTCAATCACTTGATCTATCCGAGGCAAGCCAAAAGGGTCCTTAGGGCAGGCTTTGTTGAGGCTAGTGTAATCGATACACATACGCCACTTGTTATTTTTTTCCAAAACGAGGACTGGGTTGGCAAGCCAGTCTAGGTAGAACACTTCCATGATGAAGCCTGCTGCCAGAAGCCGGCTGATCTCCTTACCAACAATCCTTCTCTTCTCTTCTAACAGGCGGCGGAGGGGTTGCTTGACCGGCTTCGCATCCGATCTCACATGTAGCTTGTGCTTGGCGAAATCTGTCGGAACACCCGACATGTCTTTGGGAGACCAAGCGAAGATGTCCTGATTCTCACGAAGGAAATCGACGAGCTCATTTTCCTATTTGTTGTCGAGGTTTGACCCTACGACAACAATTCTCTTCGGGTGTGCCAGGTCCAAGGCAATCTTCTTGGTTTCTTTGGCCGGCTGGAAAGAGCCCTGAGCCTCCGTGTCTTCAGGGTCGGATGGCATGTTCGGCTGCTTGCTGGCCATGGCCACCACCCGGTCAAGGAGACGCTTCTCTTCAGCGATGATGAGGGACTCAGCCTGCCGACTGCTGGCAGCGGCGCATGCGAGTGACTTCTGGTAGTCACCGACAATGGTGATGATGCCCTTGGGGCCTGGCATCTTCATCTTGAGGTAGGCGTAGTGCGGCACCGCCATGAATTTGGCCAGCGCAGGCCAGCCCAAGAGCGCGTGGTAGGGGCTATCTAGATCGACCACCTCAAACCAGATCGGCTCGCGGCGGAAATGGAGCTTGTCGCCGAACAGGACGTCGATCTTGATCTTGCCAATTGGAGAGCAGGAAAGGTCGGGTACAATGTCATGGAAGACGGTCTGACTGGGCAGGAGCTGCTTCTCCTTGATGCCCAGCTTCTCCATGGTGTCGCGGTATAGGATGTTGATGCTGCTATCACCGTCTATCAGGATTCGGGAGAAGCGGCAGGCCCGCCTCTCCGTTGAGAAGGTGGAGTCCAGCACCATGGCGTAAGCACCCGACGCGGGCATCACGTCCGGGTGGCCAGCACGACTCCAGCTGATGGGCCTCTCGGACTAGTGCATGAATTCGGGGACCTCTGAGGTGACGGCGTTCACTCCCAGTGGTGCTGGCGCCGGCTGTGCTTATCGTCGGCTTCACTGGTGAAGACGACGTAGGTGGCATTGGCGTCGGGGAACTCATCTTGGAGCCTGTCATCTGGCCGGGGAGCCGGCGCTGGAGGAGGCGGCAGCGCCGGGCTGGCTGCCCGAGGCGGCAGGCCCTCACCCTTGGCAATCTGGGTGAGCCAATGGCATTTCCGGGTGGTGTGGTTAGACGGCTTCACGCTGCTGTGGAACTTGTAGGGAGCATCAAGGGTCTGCTCGAAGGAGAAGGCGGGCAAACAAGCAGGCTTGCTGCCCCTCTATCACTTGGGACCGGGTTGCCCCTACGGCTGCTGGTCTTCGACTGTTGCCACTTGCTGGCTGCTGGAAGCCGGCTGCTGGGCCTTGCGCTTGTTGTCGTTCGATTGCTGGCGCCAGTTGGAGTCACCAGCCGGCGTCTAAGGGGCCGGAGGGAGCACCTTCCCGGATGCGTCCACCCGGATCTCTGACTTCATCGAGGAGTCGGTAGTAGCGTACTTGTCTGCCACAATCAGGAGCTCATCTAGGGTGGTTGGCTCATCGCATAGGAGTCGGTGCTTAAGAAAGGTGCCCTCCCTGCACCCGGCGGTGAAGTACTCAATGGCCTGCACCTCGTGCACCCCTTCACAGGAGTTGCGCAACTCGGTACAACGCGTCAGGTAATCGCGGGTGGACTCAGTCGGGCCTTGGATGCACATGGAGAGTTGGCGAGGCTTGGGCGACCGCTTGTAGGTGCTGGTGAAGTTGAGGATGAAGAATTCGGGAAAATCCGACCACCTATTGATGCTGTATGGGTTGAGGTTGTTCAGCCATGTCCGGGCCATGCCCTGGAGCATGAGCGGAACATACTTCACGGCAACACACTTGTTGTTGTTTGTTATGCTGGCGGCCGTGGGGTAGTCGACCAGCCAGTCTTCCGGCTTCATGAGGCCGGTGTACTTGGGAGTATCTCGAGGGAGCAAGAACCCTTTGGGGAAGGGCTCGTCACGAATGCGGGGGCCGAATCGGGCTGGGCCGACTGCATCTTTTTCTTCTATGGCCCGGGACCGAGCAAGCCGCTCGATCCGGTTGCGCGTGTCATTCTCTCCGACTCCTTCACGGGGGCCAGCCGGCCTCCGAGAGTCGGATGTTCAACAGGCGGCGGGGCAGCATGCTTCTCCCTGCGAGGGGGAGGCGGACGGTATATCCCTCCGACATTACTAACTCTCAAAAGGATCTAAGTGAAGCACGAGAGCAAAATATTTCATGTATCAACTCTCAAAATAATATAAGTGAAGCATGAGAGTGCATTTATTTAAAACCTAATCATATCAAATCTGAAAATAATATAAGTGAAGCATGAGAGTTCAAGTATTTTTAAAAATTTAATCACCACCGTGCTCTAATTTTTTTAAGTGAAGCACTGGTGCGCGTCGGTCCTAAACAAACGGTTTAAAACCCCTTTCCGTGACAACATTTGGAACCGTCGCCAAGTGAGTGTTGGCGATAGGGGGTCCTTCCCACACGACCCAAAAACTATCGGGGATAGGGCCCCTACAGTACTCCTACTCATTTCTGCTCGCATTGCCATCGCAGTCGGTATTCTGTGGTGCTACGTTTACGATGCGCGGCCCATCACAAACGGTTCACTATTATAGAACGTGTATGATGCGCGGCCCATCACAAACGGTTCACCGTTAAGAAGATTAGCTAATCGTCGTACGAGTGTCGGACAGGATTACGAAATGTCCGACCGTCGTAACATCGTCGTACACGACAACTATCACACACGCTATTCTATGGTGCAATGTTTATGATGCATACTTCATTAGAAACAGTTCATGGTTGCAAATCGTGTACGATAAGGCAACTAACACAAATGTTTAGTTTGCCTGCACCATTTGTGATATTGTCTGGCATCGCACACGCCTTGCAAACAGCAACTGTGTGCATGCTTGCACATGTTTCCTATCTGTGAACCGTCTCGGATTGGGTGCATATTGCAAACGTTTGTGTTTTACCAACCGTGTGTGCCGTAAAATCCTGGAGAGCGTAATTTCACCATAATTTGATTGCTGCTTTTCCAAATTGTACCGGATTTGGATTTGAATTTGAATATATGCTACAGCTTTATTCATATCCATCAGGTTCAAACAACGAATGCATTATTCGATTCATAGGTACATATGTTCAAGAATTACATAAGAACCAAATAAAGAATGATGAACCATAGTTGTATACTTGTACTATTAAAGACGGTAAAGAAAGAGGCGAAATATATTCTGGTTGCTAAACAAGGTGAAGTGGAATGCCCATATTGTGCCCTCATCCATGCAGAAGGAACACACGACTCTAGTCCAACCCCTTGTGATGGCCGACCGCCCATCCTTCACAGTCTTCATGAAAACATCTAGATAATCATCGTGTTTTGGTAGAAATACTTTAACCTTTGCATGCCCACCAATCATGTAGTTTGAGAGGTAATCTTGAGTAAACTGCTTTGGCAACCACTACAAAGGAATAAGATTTCAGACATTGTCATCTAACACAACTCATTATGGGCAGTAAAAAGAAGGCTGCAGAGTTCTTACTTACCATCCCGCAGTTCGCTGTTGTCTTGGATAAAGTGTAAACAAATAGTTTAATTGCCATCTTTGGACCCATTTTACTAACAATCTTTATCAGCTTCCTCACTTGATGCTGGTTCATCGATATCTCATTGCCCCATATGCAGAAAGGGTCGAAACACAGATCTTTACTAATGACATATGTACCTAAAAGCACCAAGTTAATATTAGAAGCTAAACAGCAATGGCACAATGACGTAGTACAACACTTTTTTATAATATGTCTATATACATCCGTATGTGGTAGTCCATTTGAAATCTCTAAAATAAAAAATAGTTAGGAACGGAGGGAGTATCTTATAACATCCAATATACTCACATATTAGATGAATTAACATCTTATATTATGGGCCAGAAGGAGTTTAGTTCGTTCTTAAAAATTATCTGCTGCTATATCCATGGGTTACAGTTAGTTTGAGCTAGTTCAGGCTCAAAAAGCCCTAAAGTATATCTAAACATGAGGGCTAGTTTGAGCTAGTTGCATCTATAACCCACCCAAAAAAACTAGTATCCAACCCAATAGGTGCTAATTGGAGCTAGTTCTCCTGGTACATTTGTCGGAGTAATGGGCCACGGGTAGCCTAACCCGAGTCCCGGAACCTTTCAAGACATCGGGCCGGCTGCGCCCCTCAAGATGTCAAGATGAAGCGCCGCCTTCTGGTGGCCAGCTGGCTGAGCGGCCGACTGCCAGAAGGCGGCCATGCTTAGGAAGGCGGCTCCAAGACAGGCCTGTCGGATTTCGGGTTCCGGTAGACCCTTGAGGTTCGAACACTGGGGTGCGCGCGGAGATCTCTCCCCTACCTATATACGTCCAATCTCCTCGCGTGATCTAAACTGGAAACAACGAACAACACAAGGGACACAAGGTTTATACTGGTTCGGGCCACCGTTGTTGTGTAATACCCTACTCCAATGTCTGGTGTGGTGGATGGCCTCAGGGGGCTGATGATGAACAGTACAAAGGAAGAACAGCCTCGCGAGAGGTGTTCTTGAGCTGGTGTGATGAACTGCTAGGGTGAGTTCAGTCGCCTCTCCCTCTCTCTCTCTCTACTAGGGCTCTACCAGATTTCTGGATGTCTTCTCCCTGTTCTTGGGTTTTCTCGATGTCTCTACTCTGTGGTGGCTAGCTCTATTTATAGAGGCCCTGGGCCTCTCCCCAAATAATGAGCGGGAAGGGCACCAAAAATTGGCCATTTTAAAGGGGAACATGTAGTACAAGTTATCCTGATCAAAGGTGGTCTTCGGCTGCCAAAAGTACTGGTGATGATGCCGTCTTGGGCTCCACGGTGACCTCCGTCCTGCCCCTCTGCTGGTCTTGGTCTCATTGCACCGGAATGGTAACCTTTGCCCGATGCCTTGACCTGTGCTTGCCCCCTTTGCACCAAAGGGGAAACAAGGACACTACGCAGGCCGGCGCCCGCCTGGCGTCCGCCTGGTCTCGATCGTCATGGCTTGCGTCACGGGTTCCTCGCGAGGTACCCCTGCCTTGATCTCTCCGCCTCCTCGCGAGCCTGCCTAATGAGGCTGCCTCTGAGGAGTCTTTCTGTCGTCCGCCCCGCGAGGCTTGGCCCCTCGCGAGGGTCTTGAGCTTGTGCTGATGAAGATGGGTCGCGCTGGGCCCCCACTTGAGCCACGCCGCAGGCCGCAGGCAGGCAAGTCTGGGGACCCCCGTTCCCAGAACACCGACAGTAGCCCTCGGGCCCGAGGCGCGCCCGGGCTTGGCCCAGCAGGGAAGCGAAGGGGCAAGCGCGAAGCGCCGCGGGCCCAAAAAGCCTATGGCCTCAGGCGCCACGTGGCGATTGACTGGACGTGGGCGTCTGTGCTTCCCCATGATGCCTCGGCGACCGCATGACTTGACAAGTCCCTGCATGCAGAGAAAATGGTCATGATTACGTGCGATCATGGTGCTCGGCGGTAGGCCTCCTCCGGCTATAATTACGGGGCTGGGCGAGCCCCTTCAGTTTATCCCTTCTTGCTGCTCGTTTCCTTCTCCTTCCTTGCTCTTGCTTCTCCTTACGCCAATGGCATCAATCCGCCGGTTCTCTACAGAAGAGAAGGGAAAGGCCCCCCGAGAGGGCCCTGACCCACTTCCGCCGAAGAAGCGGCTGGTTCTCTGCCGCTGAGAAGAGGGTGCTCAGCAGGAGACACGGAGGCCCTGGTACAAGCGGCCGCCGCCTGGGTATCCACTACCCTTGTACCCCCGCGTCGCAGGTCCTGGGGGAGAAGGCGTCGAGCAACACCGACAGTGCCGCTGTCGACGCCGGCGAGTCACGGTGATGCGCGTCGTTCCTCCTGGAGTCCACGCCGAACGCTCCTCTCGCGAGCTCGTGCTCCACGCCGCCGTGCCTCCGAGCTCTTGGATTTGCCTCCCTCCTTCCTTCGCCTTTGAGATGCCGCCGAGCGGCGCTCTGGAGCTCTGGCTGCAGCATGCTGACTGCAGCACCCTTGCGACCAGAGCGGAGGTCGCGGTCATCGCTCCGGGCAAGGTCTTCATGACCCGGGACTGGGGCGAAATCGCCTGGGTCTGCCGGACGGTAGGTGCCCTCGTGATTCATCTTGAATACGATGGTGCCTCCTTGATGTTCTTCAAGGTCTTCGATGCTGAAGGACACCGACTGGAGTGCTGCCCCAGGGAGAGCGGCAGGGGCGATGAACCGGCGAGGACCTGGCCCGCCGATCGGCCCTCTAGCAGCTCCTCAGGCAGTAGCGGAGGAGCTGGGGAATTCAGTGGCTCCCCCGAGCTCCTCGTGACTCCGGAGACGAGTGACGACAGCTACGAGCCCCCGAGCTCACGTGGTGCTCAGAGCGGGGCAGCTGCGTCCAGCCGCCGACGCCACTGATCTGGATGGGGTTGGCGTCGACGTTGGGCAGCCCACTATTGATGATGGCGTCCCTTGCGGCGGTGCAGGCGATTAGAGTTCCTTAGGATTAGTACTCTTGTTCCCTGCAAGGAATCGAAGCAACACCCCACGGGGGTATGTAAGGCGTCTGCCATGTCTTTTATGAATATTATATCCTTAATATGAATCAATGTGAGGTGCTTGTCCTGTCTCAGCTCGGCTCCCCCTTTCTATCCTCGCGAGGACTTGGCGCTCTACGCTGACAGGTCCCAGTCCCAGGAAGGCTTCAGCCGTCGCTGGTATGCCAGGTTGTGATGCCGTGGTCAAGGCCAGGAGGTGAGCGGCCCGAGGTCCGGTAAGAGCCCCCGAGTCGCGATGCTCGGGAGGTCCCCTTTAGCGCTCAAGCAGTCCTTGCTGGGCGAGGAAGGAAGGTAACGTCGCCGTGACAGAGCCGCACTGGGCGAGGGTTTTGCGCTGCGTTGGTCCAACTCTTGTAAGGGCGTGACTTATCTCTTGAGTTAGGTGTAGTTTCTCGACGAAGCGCCTGGCCCGAGCGATGGAAGCTGAGGCACTGCTGGGTTAGGTCCTCACGAGCTTCTTCCCACTCCCCCACACTTTCCTTAATGCTCTACGTCCTCAGGTCCCGGCCCTCGAGCGAGCTCAGCCGCCGCTGGTATGACAGGTCACAATGTCGTGGGTCAAGGCCAGGGGGTGAGGGCTGGAGAGCCAGTAGGAGCCCATGAGTCGCGATGCTCAGGAGCCCCCCTTTTAACGTGCAAGCGGTCTGTGCCGGAGAGAGGGGGAGACAACTCGCGATGTCCCTATCGTTGCTCCTGGAGTAGGTCCTGCACACCAGTCATAAAGATAAACAAGACCTGTTGTTATGGTTGCTATCCAACGTTTGGTCGCTCCGGGGGAGTGATTGGGGCACTGAGGGCCTAGTGAGGTGGCGCCTTGCGGGGCTGCCGCGGCCAGAGCTCGACCACTCAGATTTTTCGGCGTTGCAGGGACGGACCCATGCGCAGATGCCGTGCCAGAGCAAGCGGCTCCATAGGTAGGCGTCAATCGAGCAGGCGATTAGGTTGGGTATGTTAAGCACACAGGAGGAAATTCATTTTAAGTAGACGCAGGAAAAGAAAATGCTGCTGGGCCAGGCCCGAGCAGCTCGGGGATGATGCAGCCCGAGGGGCGCCCCCGACAAGGTAATTAAAGAGCATAAGCAAAACGGGTATATGCCGCAGAGACGGACCCACGCGACCTGGGAATGATGCGGCCCTGTGGGCGCTCCCAGCTAAAAACGGAACTTAGAAAGATGTCACCTGGTGCCGTTGAAGATGGAGTGATGCTGAAGAAGCTGGCGATGCACGATGAAGACGTCGATCCTCACGAGCCCCCAGGCCCAGGAGCCTCGGGAGGCTCCGGGGGCATAGGTGGGTCTCCGAGAGCCATCTCCATCTCCGCCAGGACCGCACAATGCCTGACCTCCTGAGCCTCCAGAATGCTCCTCAGCAGCCGCTGATGAGCGGCGACCGCATTCGACAGGCCGAAAGGCATGCGAACGTAGCTGTGAGGCGGACCCTCGCAACGCCCCGCGCGCGAAGGCCAGAGGCGCTCATGAGACGCGGCTCGGTTGAGCCCTGGTACGTCGATGCAGACGCGCAGCCCACCATCCTCGCCTGGATGTGAGGCCATGGTGGGCAAGCGGCGGCTGCCACACATGACTCTCAACTCCTGTAGCTCACGAGTGTTGCTTGGGATGAACTCCTGAGGGTTTGGTCTTCCTTGCCTTGTACCTTCCGGAGCGAAACGTGCCTGGAAGCACCCCTCCAAGTGGTGCCCGAGTGCCTCCCTCGCGACCTTGGCAAAGTCGGTGGCTCTCCAAGAAAGAGCCCCCAAGCCCTGCCTAAGGAGGGCGCCGGGCGCGCCTTCCTATGTGAGAGAGGGTGGCGCTCCTTGATTGGGCGCAGATCCTGACGCAACACCTCCGGAGGCGCCTACCTCCTTGTGGATTGGGCCAGGCGAAACCTTCTTCTTCTTGGGGGTCGCCTCAGGAAGTCTTCCGTTTCTTCGGTCCGGGTCTTCGATTGCTGCGGCTTGGAACGGGCGCTCAAGTGAACAAACCGCGTCCCTTTCTTCGCAGGGTACGGTGATGACTCCACCGCTTCCTGGCATCTTAAGGACATTGTATCCATGGTGAGTCACTGCCATGAACTTGGCTAGGGCTGGGTACCCGAGGATTGCGTTGTATGGCAGACGGATGTGGGTGACGTCGAAGTTGATGAGCTCGGTGCGGTAGTTGTTGCGCTGCCCGAAGGTGATTGGAAGGCAAACCTGCCCTATCGGAACCGTGGAACCATCAGTGACTCCTGAGAAGGGCTTGGTTAGCTGAAGCTGATCGTACGTCACTTGGAGATTGTCGGACGTCTCGACGGACAGGACATTGAGTCCTGCTGCGCCGTCAATGAGGGTCCTGGTGACCTGCACGTTGCTGATGACTGGGGAGCAAAGCATCGGCAGGACTCCGGCCGTTGCCATGCACTTGAGCGCACGTGGACCACCTGAGAGGGCGCATGGCCTCAAGGTTGGGGAGGACCACATTCACCTCGCGAGCAAACTGCTTGAAGATGCGTTGTGAGGCTGGGGCCTACGTGCCACCCAAGATGCAAGCGATTGCACGCGGCTCCTGGAAGCCCCCAGCCCCCTCGTCCTGATGTTGGTCTTCGTTCCTCCTTGGCGGTGGCGGCAGAGGAGGAGGGCATGCGTTGCCGCGCGGGCGATCCTCACAAGGCTGATCTCTCCAGCCTCCCTCACGAGGCTGGTCCTGCCAGTGATGCTCGCGAGGTCGGTCTCGCCACCCTTGGCGAGGGCCACGGTCTTCCCATCATCCGCCACCTCTTCCTCCTCCTCGGCCATAGCTCCTGTCGTTGCGCTCGGGGCGTTGCCCGACACGTCCATCTCTCACGGCCCTGAGCTCTTGACATTCGTTGGTGTTTTGGGTGTGGAGGTCGTGGTACACACAGTACCAGCTGCCCTTGGATGACTCAGGCTGGTCCCTGCCTCGCTTGGTGTCTGGTTCCGCTGCAAGCACGGCAGCCCCCTTGCGCTTCACGTCCTTGGCCTTGGGCTTCTTCTCTTCTGGGTCGGCAGCCGAGAGTTCGAGGAGGGAAAGGCGCCCTTCCTCAGCCCTGGTGCACTTGGTCGCCAAGTTGAACAGCTCCAGGGATGTGCACAGGTCTTCATGTATTGCTACCTCTTCCTTCATCTTGATGTCGCGTACGCCGTCGGAGAAGGCCGAGATGATGGCTTCTTCAGTCACCTTGGGGATCTTGAGGCGAGCATTGTTGAAGCGCTGGATGTATTTCTGCAGGGTTTCCCTTTGCTGCTGCTTGATGCGGCGCAGATCGCTCAAGGCCGAGGGCCGGTCGCGAGTGCCCTGGAAGTTGGCGATGAAGCGAGTGCGCATCTCGTCCCAGGAGGAGATTGTGCCAGGAGCCAGGTTCAGGAGCCAGGTGCGGGCCCCGTCCTTGAGCGCCATGGGGAACCAGTTCGCCATGACCCTTTCGTCTCCGTTGGCGGCTTCGATGCATAGCTCGTAGAGCTGTAGGAACTCTGCGGGGTCCGCCGTGCCATCGTAGCGAGGGGGCAGGTCAGGCTTGAACTTGCCTGGCCATGCGACGCTGCGTAGCTCGGGGGTGAGAGCACGACAGCCTGCTGTGGCCACCGGTGCCTTTTGCTAGTACTGGGCTTGTTCCTGGGGATTACCGCACGCTGCTGCTTGGAGCAGCACGGGGTCTTGCGTGGAGGAGCAGGGACGCGATCTTGGCACGCCGTGCTGGGAGCGCGCGAGCACCTTCTTGGGGACGAGGGATCTCTTGGCAGCTCCTTTCTTGCTGAGCAGGTGCCGGACACGGAGGGTCTTCCCCTAGGGCTGCGCGCCTTGGTGCCAGGGCGCCTTCTTGGGGAGGACGTAGTGGAGGCACCTCCTGATCCTCGCCTCCCGCGCGGTACGGAGGGCGAGGCAGCGAGAGGGACGGCAAGGGGGAGCCCCCTGCGGTGCTGACGAGCTCGGTGATGCGGGCGAGCCAGTCTTCGTAGAGGTCATCGATGGGGCGGTAGCGCAAGAGCTCTCTTGCCAGGAGCAGCGCGGCGTGCGCGTCCATGGGAGCGCGACAGGCGTGGGACGACGAAGCGGCTGGAGTTGGCGATGGTGTGGCGGTGCGGCCTTCCCGCCGTACCGAAGGATGCTGGGACGAGACCTGCTGCTCGTTCCCCGCCGGGCCGGTGGCGGCATTGGCGGCAGGCGATGGGGAACGACGAGGGCATCCGCCGACGGGCGCCGTCTGGGTGACGCAGGTGGCGAGAGCGGCCCGGCGCTCGGCGCGAGCCTAACGAGTGTCAGCCATGGACACAACGGAAGGTCACACGCGAACAGCAGAAGAAAGATTCCGGCGCACCCCTACCTGGCGCGCCAAATGTCGGATTTCGGGTCCCGGCAGACCCTTGAGGTTCGAACACCGGGGTGTGCGCGGAGATCTCTCCCCTACCTATCTACGTCCAATCTCCTCGCGTGATCTAAACTGGAAACAACGAACAACACAAGGGACACAAGGTTTATACTGGTTCGGGCCACTGTTGTGGTGTAATACCCTACTCCAGTGTGTGGTGTGGTGGATTGCCTCAGGGGGCCGATGATGAACAGTGAAAGGAAGAACAGCCTCGCGAGAGGTGTTCTTGAGCTGGTGCGATGAACTGCTAGGGTGAGTTCAGTCACCTCTCTCTCTCTCTCTCTGCTAGGGCTCTACCAAATTTCTGGATGTCTTCTCCCTGTTCTTGGGGTTTTCTCGATGTCTCTACTCTGTGGTGGCTAGCTCTATTTATAGAGGCCCTGGGTCTCTCCCCAAATAATGAGCGGGAAGGGCGCCAACAATTGGCCATTTTAAAGGGGAACATGTAGTACAAGTTATCCTAACCAAAGGTGGTCTTCGGCTGCCAAAAGTACTGGTGATGACGCCGTCTTGGGCTCCACGGTGACCTCCGTCCTGCCGCTCTGCTGGTCTTGGTCTCGTTGAACCAGAATGGTAACCTTTGCATGATGCCTTGGCCTGTGCCTGCCCCCTTTGCACCAAAGGGGAAACAAGGACACTGCACAGGCCGGCGCCCGCCTGGCGTCCGCCTGGTCTCGATCGTCATGGCTTGCGTCACGGGTTCCTCGCGAGGTACCCCTGCCTTGATCTCTCTGCCTCCTCGCGAGCCTGCCTGGTGAGGCTGCCTCTGAGGAAGCTTTCTGTCGTCCGCCCCACGAGGCTTGGCCCCTTGCAAGGGTCTTGAGCTTATGCTAATGAAGATGGGCCGCGCTGGGCCCCCACTTGAGCCACGCCGCAGGCCGCAGGCAGGCAAGTCTGGGGAACCCCGTTCCCAGAACGCCGACCAGGCTGACTCCTGGCAGGCGGCCTCCAGAGAGGCTGGCTCCCAGCAGTCGGGCCACGGTGCCCTCAATGTCTGCACCCTCATTAAAAATACAGGACAGGGTGAGGCAATAGTGTAGCCCATCCCCCCGAATTCGGGGCCGTGCGTGGCCACAGTGCCTCGTGCTAGCGGAGATCTCCGCTCGGCGCGGCACTGTTACCACTTCGCCCTTGACGCCACTCCTGACAGGCAAAGCCCTGCTCCCACGACCACCTGTCGGTACGGCCCCAGGACGGCGGGCCCTACTGGTCAGCGAGAGGCCGGAAGACAGCGGGAACCACACCAGTCGGACCTGAGGGAGGCCGGCTCCCAGCAACCGGCCCGATCCTTCCTCAGGGGCCCACGCACCATTAACCAGATAAGATGTAGAGTGGCTACAGTGATCTCCCACCAGGCGGCGGGACTGTAGCCACGTCCGCTCGACCAAGCACGCGTCATTAGCAACATGGCTACAATAATCCGTAGCCGGCAGGACCCGCGAGCGGCGAAGGCGGCCTGTCGGCCCCGTACCAGACCAGCCGGCGGGGCCCACCAGGCGGCGGGCCCCAGCAGTCGGCGAAGAAGCCGGCGGCCAGAGAGACTGACAGTCAGGCCCTACGCCCGACCGGATTACCATTGTACCCCTGGGGGTAGGCCAATATAAACCCCCCAGGGCACCCATGCAAAGGGTTCCCACCCGGTTAGGACTAGATTCATACCTAGGGGAGGAGAGAGTGAGCCTTGCCTTCTCCCACCTCTAGCATACAGCTCGAGGAGCACCATTGTACTCACTTGCGCCTTAGTGATCATGCGGAGACCCTGCATAGCGGGACTAGGGGTGTTATCTCCTAGGAGAGCCCCGAACTTGGGTAAAGTTCACCAGCGTACATGTCTACGCCTCATCCCGCTTCCAGGCACCGGCGACGTTCTACTCGCTCCCACCATGATTAGCCATCCATTGGCATATGTCGCACCCAACCCCCGACATTTGGCGCCCACCATGGGGCGAGGTGCACCATCGTCCGGAGACCTGTTCTGGACGGGAACTGTTTTCCTCCCTGGCGAGCGTAGCCAGCCCGGCACGCCAGACAGAGTCTGTGCCGATGCGCTGCGTGGCGTGGAGCTCGCCTGCGCGGCGAGCTGCCTCGCCAACCATGTTGGCGAGGTTCGCCTCTCCGACGAGCCGGTGTCCGAAATGGGCAATGATGGCCCTGAGAGCCGCCTCGTCAGCCTCCTCGATCAGCTCCACGTAGCCAGTGAGCCCGCTGCGGATTCAGAATCCGTTGGCTCCACCGACCCGATGCTTGTCGATTCCGACACCGCGTCGCTTGACGCGTTCCACACCAACGTGGTGGTCTACGACGAGCCGCCTCCTCGCACGGAGAGCGGCGAAAGCGCCGTCACGGAGGTGCTTTTCATCGGCCACAGTGAGCACTCTGGCGGAGGTGCTCACGATCCGCTCAACGCGGGACTACAAGACCTGATGGCGCCCATCCCAGAAGACGCCGACGCCGAGATGCTGGAAGCACGCCGCCTCCAGCTTGTCGAGGGAGCCAAGAAGCTGGCTAGCATGAGACGCTTGTCGGAAGCCTACCGGCGCGAGATGGACCGCGCTATGGGCGGCACGCCGGCTCCCGCTGGGCCCAGCCGCCTTGGCGCGGTCCAGCAGCGCGGCGTGGCCATCCCCAACCTACTCGGGGCAGATCGCCCCATCTACGCCATGCCCGCGGAAAATATCTGAGCTGCCCAGGCGGCAGCAGAAGAGCTGGACAACTTCGAGGGCGAAGAACGTCGCCAGATGGTGAAGCGCGTCCAGCGGCTCTTCGATGCGGCTGCTCAGCAGCACGAGGCCGGTTGCCGCACTAAGGCGCCCCACCGGCAAAACGACGATCCGCCTCCCGCCGAGATCAAGGCGCATCATCTCGGACGCCGACTGGTGACGTCTGTGGAAGAAGCGACAAGGATCCGGCTGCCAGCCGCAGCCGGACTCGCATCACCATTGAGCGCGACCAAGACAGCCGCCCAAGAGGAGTGGAACGACGCGATGACTGTCTGCCTCCTCCCCCTTGCAGGGAAAGGCGCATCTCCCCGCCGCCTATTGATCACCCGACACTTGGCGACCGCCTCGGCCGCCGAGTGGGAGTCGGAGAGAACGATGCCCGCCACCGGATCGACCGTCTCCACCGGTCCCTGGCGCTAGAAGAGGAAGATGAATTGGGTCTGCCCTGTTTCGGCCCCCACATTCGAGACGAGTCCTTCCCCAAAGGGTTCATGCTCCCAAGACACACGCCCAAATACACCGTCTCCATGAAGCCAGAGGACTGGCTGGTCGACTACTCCACAGCCGTCAGCATAGCAAACGGCAACAAGCGCGTTGCCGTGAAGTACATTCCGCTCATGCTCCAGGGCACAGCCCGGACATGGCTGAACAGTCTGAAGCCCCGCAGCATCAACAGCTTGGTCGACTTCACTAAGGCATTCATCTGCAACTTCACCAGCATGTATAACCGGCCGCCCAAACCTCGCCAGCTCTCCTTGTGCGTACAAGGCCCCAACGAGTCGACCCGCGACTACCTCACGCGCTGGGCCGAGCTCCGCAACTCTTGCGAAGGCGGACACGAGGTGCAGGCTATCGAGTAATTCACCGCTGGATGCCGAAAGGGCACCCTCCTTAAGCATCGACTCCTCCGCGACGAGCCGGCGACCCTCAACGAGCTGCTGATCATAGCAGATAAATATGCCACGGCCGACTCCTCCATGAAGGCAGAAATCCAAGTTGATGCATCTGGAAAAGTAGCCCCTCAAGCTCCTCGAACCCCGGCTGGCAACACGAGTCGGTGCCACCAACCAAGTGACAACAAGCGCAAGGCCATGCAGCCGGCTTCCACAAGCCGGCAGGTGGCGATAGTCGAAGACCAGCAGCCGGAGGGGCAGCCTCCATCCAAGTGCCAGAAGGGCGGCAAGCCCAATTGGCTGCCGACTTTCTCATATGAGCAGAGTCTTGACGCACCCTGCAAATTCCACAGTGGAGAGAAGTCGTCCAACCATACCACTCGGAAATGCTATTGGCTCACCAGGATCGCCAAGGGAGAGGGACTTCTGCCTCCTTCGCCTGCTGGGCAGCCGCCCCCTCCCCCTCAGCAGCCAGCCGTTCGACCAGTCGGAGCCATACAAGACGAATACCCTGAAGAGCACGGAGCTTATGTCGTGTTCACCAGCATGGCCGACGATAGGCACATCAGATGGCAACGATAGCAAGAAATGAATGCAGTAGCATCGGAGACCCTCGAGTTCATGCATTGGTCCGAGAAGCCCATCTATTGGAGTAGAGCCGACCACCCAGAGGTGATGCCCAATACCGGTTCCTACGCCCTAGTTCTGGATGCCACCTTTGCCACTGATAGGCGAGCTGCTCGGTTTTTCCGAGTTCTGATAGATGGCGGTAGCAGCATCAACATTCTGTACAAAGATACCATGGAGAAGTTAGGAATCAGACAAAGACAGCTTCAGCTCAGTCGGACTGTATTCCATGGCATTGTTCCTGGCCTTTCCTACTCACCAATCGGCAAGATCCAGATAGACGTCCTCTTTGGAGACAAGGATCACTTCCGACGAGAGCCAGTCTGGTTCGAGGTGGTAGACCTCGAGACCCGATACCATGTGCTACTTGGCCGACCTGCACTGGCCAAGTTCATGGCGGTCCCCCACTACGCTTACCTCAAAATGAAGATGTTGAGTTCTAACGGAATTCTGACCATAGCCGGGGACTACAAGAGGTCTTCCGCTTGTGCGGCTGAGTGCAGTCGGCTGGCCGAGTCCCTCGTGATCGTGGCCGAGAAGCGGCTCCTTGACTGAGTTGTGGCAATGGCAGGCAAGCAGCCGGACATGCCACCCCACCGCAAGGAGTCGGAAGCCGAGGGCTCGTTCAAGCCGGCCAAGGTGACAAAGAAGATACCCCTGGACCTGGAGCACCCAGAGAAGTACGCTGTCATAGGTGCAAACCTCAATATCAAATAGGAAGGCGAGCTCGTTGATTTCCTCCATGAGAATCGGGACAACTTTGCATGGTCACCTAAAGACATGCCGGGTGTTCAGACGGATTTTGCCGAGCACAAGTTACATGTCCGGTCTGATGCCAAGCCAGTCAGGCAGCCCTTGCGCCGCCTGTCAGAGGAGAAGAGAAGAGTCGTCGGAGAAGAGATAACCCGGCTGCTGGTAGCCGGCTTCATCATGGAAGTATTCTTTCCAGAGTGGCTCGCCAACCCAGTCCTTGTGCTGAAGAAAAACAAGCAGTGGCGCATGCGTATTGATTACACCAGCCTCAACAAAGCCTGCCCCAAAGACCTATTTGCTTTGTCGAGAATTGATCAAGTGATAGACTCCACAGCCAGATGCGAGCTGTTGAGTTTCTTGGATGCATACTCAGGGTATCACCAGATCAAGCTGAACCCGGCCGACCGACTGAAGACCGCCTTCATCACGCCATTTGGAGCCTTCTACTACTTAACCATGACGTTCGGCTTGAGGAATGCCGGCGCCATGTTTCAACATTACATGCAGAAGTACCTCCTCAAACAACTCGGCAGAAACGCCCATGTTTACGTGGACGATGTCGCGTGAAGATGGAGAAGCATGGAATGCTGCTAGAAGACCTCAAAGAGAACTTTGAGAACCTACGCCGGTTTCAAATCAAGCTCAACCCAGAGAAATGCGTCTTCGGTGTACCAGCCGGCCAGCTTCTTGGATTCCTGGTCTTAGAGCGTGGCATAGAATGCAATCCTATGAAGATCAGGACCATCGAGAGGATGGGAGTACCCACCCGACTACTGGATGTGCAGAAGTTCATTGGCTGTTTGGCGTCCACCAGCCGTTTCATTAGTCGGCTGGGAGAGAATGCTCTTCCCCTGTACCAACTCATGAAGAAGACCACCTTTTTCGAATGGAACGACAAGGCGGATGAAGCCTTTCTCCGGCTCAAGAAGATGTTGACTACTCCGCCTGTCCTGGCGGCTCCGACTCCTAAGGAGCCCGTGCTCCTCTACATCGCCGCCACCAGCCGAGTGGTCAGCACAGTCATAGTGGTAGAGCGCAAGGAGGAAGGAAAGGCGCTACTAGTCCAGAGACCGGTGTATTACCTAAGTGAAGTGCTGTCAGCCTCCAAGCAAAACTACCCCCACTATCAGAAGATGTGCGACGGCGTGCACTTTGCCGCCAAAAAATTGAAGTTGTACTTTCAAGAGCACCCAATCACTGTTATCTGCACTACTCCGCTCGCCGAGATCATTAGAAGCCGAGATGCCTCCGGCCGGGTGGCCAAATCGGCCTTAGATTTGGACCCCCACACCATCTACTACCAGCCTCGCACCGCCATCAAGTCATAGGCGCTGGCCGACTTCCTCGTCGACTGGGCCAAGACCCAGTACCTGCCACCGGCGCCGGACTCCACCCATTGGCGAATGCACTTTGATGGTTCCAAGATGCGCACTGGTTTGGGAGCCGGCATCGTCCTCACCTCTCCCAAAGGCGACAAGCTTAGATATGTGCTGCAAATCCATTTTTCCGCTTCCAAAAACGTCCTTGAATATAAGGCACTCATTCACGGGCTCCGGCTTGCCAAAGAACTCGGCATTCTCCGGATCCTGTGCTATGGTGACTCCGACTTGGTGGTCCAGCAGTCGTCAGGCGACTGGGATGCCAAGGATGCAAACATGGTGAGCTATCGTTTCCTCATACAGCAACTCAGTGGATATTTTGATGGGTGCGAGTTTCTCCATGTGCCAAGAAACGACAATGAGCAAGCAGATGCCTTGGCGCGAATCAGCTCCACCCATCAAGCAATACCGACTGGCGTCGCCCTACAACGCCTCCTCAAGCCGTCTGTGAAGCCATCGCCAGAGTCGGATTCTATCTTCGTGCCGGCTCCTCCTGAAGCAGTCGGATCCGACTCAAGAGCTCCAGTAGTCGGCCCGGGAATTCTGGCAGGCGACCCAGGGGCAGTGGCAGTCGCACCCGGCCCAGGGACTTCTGAGCCCGGCTCGGGGACTGCAGCGGCCAGCCCGGGGACTTCAGAGCCCGTCCCAGGGACTACGGCAGTCGGCGCGGAGACTTCATCGACCCAGCAAGCGGCAGCCGACTCCAACCCGCCACCTCCCGGCCCAACCGCCCTCGTCCAATTTACAGTCCTGGCAGTCGAAGAAATCGCAGCACCTTCATGGGCCCAGCCCATCCTCAACTTCCTGGTAAACAAAGAGTTGCCGACTGATGAGATCTCGGCCAGGCAAGTGCAACACCGGGCAGCAGCATACACCATAATCAATAGAGAGCTTGTGAGGTGCGGTGTCACCGGTGTCTACCAACGCTGCGTCGAGCCGGAGTAAGGCCAAGCAATCCTCAAAGACATCCATCAAGGCGAATGCGGCCATCATTCGGCTTCAAGAGAACTTGTTGCCAAGGTTTTCCGCCATGGTTTTTTCTGGCCAACTGCCCTGGAAGACGCCAAGAGCTTGGTCAAGAAATGCAAAGGGTGCCAGAAGTTTAGTTCAAAGCCTCATCAGCCGGCTTCTACACTCAAGACTATTCCCATAGCCTGGCCCTTTGCCGTCTGGGGCCTGGATATGGTGGGACCATTCAAGACGGCAAGAGGTGGCTTGACTCATCTGCTTGTCGCGGTGGACAAGTTCACCAAGTGGATAGAAGCAAAACCAATCAAGAAGTTGAATGGTCCGACTGCTGTGACTTTCATCTCCGACATCACCATCCGGTACGGCATACCACATAGCATCATCACCGACGATGGCACGAACTTCGCCAAAGGTGCTTTGGCCCATTTCTGCGCGACGCAGGGCATCCGACTAGACCTAGCATCCGTTGCTCATCCGCAGTCCAACGGCCAGGTGGAGTGAGCAAACGGCCTTATTTTATCCGGCATCAAGCCCCGACTGGTCGAGCCTTTGGAACGGTCGGCCGGCTGCTGGCTCGACGAGCTGCCGGCCGTCCTTTGGAGTCTGCGCACAACTCTGAATAAGTCAACCGGCTTCACGCCTTTCTTCCTCGTCTACGGTGCTGAAGCCGTCATCCCAACGGACATAGAATTCGACTCCCCTAGTGTCACCATGTACACCGAGGAGGAGGCGGAAGAAGCTCGTCAAGACATCGTCGATCTGCTGGAAGAGGGCCGGCTGTTGGCACTCAGCCAGTCCAGCAACTACCATCAAAGCCTGCGCCGATACTACAACCGGAAGGTCAAGCCAAGATCTTTCCAAGAAGGAGACCTTGTGCTCCGGCTGATCCAGCGAACAGCCGGCCAGCACAAGCTCTCAGGGAAGGCCCCTTCATCATCAGCAAAGTGTTGGGCAACGACTCCTACTACCTGATCGACGCTCAAAAGCCTCGAGCATGCAAGAGGGACGACTCCGGCAAGGAGATGGAGCGGCCATGGAATGCAAATCTCCTTCGAGGATTTTAAAGTTGATGCAGTATGTACCACACTACCTTTTGTATTAAAGTACGAAGACTCCGGGTCCCCCGAGAAGAGCTTGGGGACTGCCCTCTTTCATCTATATGATAAGAATTATGCCTATGAGTATGTCATTTTCTTTATGCCGCTCGGCACCGGGTCCGACTAGTCGGCCCGGGGACTTGCCGCCTTGTACTATGAAATGCTTCGTGCAGCTGGATAAGTAATGTGTTGGCACTTAAGCTGTCTCCTGCCAGAAGTTGCAGCTCACAGAGCGACTGCCTGGTGGGCAGGAACAAGGCAGAAAGGGTGTCCACATGAAAAATGGCTAAGGACACAAAGCACGTGCATAGTCCAAGCCGGCTTCTCGCCTCACCAACCAATTGCCGAACAGCTGGCCTGCCAGCTTCTACTTAACTTGCTAGAGTGCTCTAAAACGGCTAAGTACTTGCCTTCCCAGAAGTAGCTAAGTACTTGACCTAGCCATAGTCCACAGAGCGGCTGTTCGGTTGGCAAGACGGCAACCAAGAGAAGGCGGCAAAGGAAAAAAGCCAAAGAGCAGCAAGCAAGAAAAGATAGAACTCAAAAAGAATATTTACATAACAAAGGCCCTTGGCCGATCTTCAAAACACAAGTTTAAGATACACCCCACTGGTGGAATTGTGCAAATTAACAAGTTCGTCGAGACTGATAGATAGGTAAAGTAAAAAATAAACTAGCGGCCTAGGCAGCGGCAGAAGGGTTCGATGGATCAGAGGAATCAGCGGTGCTGGTTGGTGGAGCGGCCGGCTGGTCAGTCTCCGCTTGGTCGCCTCCGGCGGTAGCCAGTTCGGTTGGGCGTGGCTCGTGATACGTCTCCGTCGTATCTACTTTTCCAAACACTTTTGCCCTTGTTCTGGACTCTAACTTGTATGATTTGAATGGAACTAACCCGGACTGACGCTGTTTTCAGCAGAATTGCCATGATGTTGTTTTATGTGCAGGAAACAAAAGTTCTTGGAATGACCTGAAACTCCACGGAATACCTTACAATAAATAATAAAAAATCCTCGCCAAAGATGAAGACCAGGGGGCCCACACCCTTCTCACGAGGGTGGGGGCGCGCCCTAGTCTCGATAACCCACAATTATAGGGGATCGCAACAGCTTTCGAGGGTAGAGTATTCAACCCAAATTTATTGATTCGACACAAGGGGAGCCAAAGAATATTCTCAAGTATTAGCAGCTGAGTTGTCAATTCAACCACACCTGGAAACTTAGTATCTGTAGCAAAGTGTTTAGTAGCAAACTAATATGATAGTGATGGTAACAGTAACAAAAGAGTAATGAAAGCAAAGTAATGTTTTTGGTATTTTGTAGTGATTGTAACAATAGCAACGGGAAAGTAAATAAGTGTAAACCAGTATATGGAAAGCTCGTAGGCATCGGATCAATGATGGATAATTATGCCGGATGCGGTTCATCATGTAACAGTCATAACATAGGGTGACACAGAACTAGCTCCAATTCGTCAATGTAATGTAGGCATGTATTCCGAATATAGTCATACGTGCTTACGGAAAATAACTTGCATGACATCTTTTGTCCTACCCTCCCGTGGCAGCGGGGTCCTTACGGAAACTAAGGGATATTAAGGCCTCCTTTCAATAGAGAACCGGAACAAAGCATTAGCACATAGTGAATACATGAACTCCTCAAACTACGGTCATCACCGGTAAGTATCCCGATTATTGTCACTTCGGGGTTAACGGATCATAAAACATAATAGGTGACTATAGACTTGCAAGATAGGATCTAGAACTCTCATATATTTATGAAAACATAATAGGTTCAGATCTGAAATCATGGCACTCGGGCCCTAGTGACATGATTTCAGATCTGAACCTATTATGTTTTCATCAATATATGAGAGTTCTAGATCCTATCTTGCAAGTCTATAGTCACCTATTATGTGTTATGATGCGTTAACCCCAAAGTGACAATAATCGGGACACTTACCAGTGATGACCGTAGTTTGAGGAGTTCATGTATTCACTATGTGCTAACGCTTTGTTCCGGTTCTCTATTAAAAGCAGGCCTTAATATCCCTTAGTTTCCGTAAGGACCCCACTGCCACGGGAGGGTAGGACAAAAGATGTCATGCAAGTTCTTTTCCATAAGCATGTATGACTATATTCGGAATACATGCCTACATTACATTGATGAATTGGAGCTAGTTCTGTGTCACCCTATGTTATGACTTTTACATGATGAACCGCATCCAGCATAATTATCCATCATTGATCCAATGCCTACGAGCTTTCCATATACTGGTTTACGTTTATTTATTTTCCCGTTGCTATTATTACAATCACTACAAAATACCAAAAACATTGCTTTGCTTTCATTACTCTTTTGTTACCATTACCATCACTATCATATTACTTTTCTACTAAACACTTTGCTGCAGATACTAAGTTTCCAAGTGTGGTTGAATTGACAACTCAGCTGCTAATACTTGAGAATATTCTTTGGCTCCCCTTGTGTCGAATCAATAAATTTGGGTTGAATACTCTACCCTCGAAAGCTGTTGCGATCCCCTAAACTTGTGGGTTATCAAGACTAATTTCTGGCTCCGTTGCCGGGGAGCATAGCTCTATTCTTTGAGTCACTTGGGATTTATATCTGCTAGACACTATGAAGAACTTGAGAGATCCAAAAACCAAGATCTATCCCTCAACTACGAGGGGAGGTAAGGAACTGCCATCTAGCTCTGCACTTGATTCACCTTCTGTTATGAGTAAGCTTGCGACACCTACACCTGCTTCTGCTATTCGTTCTGATATGTCGCATGTTATTGATGATGCTACTTCTGCTATGCATGATACTTATGATGAAACTACCTCTATGCCTGATACTACTATGCCACTTAGTGATTTTCTAGAGGAATGACTTGCTAGGGCTAGAGATATTGAAAATATTGAATCTGATTATGAAGATGAAAGTGATGATGAAGAATCACTTGTTATTCCTGAGGGTTATTTATTTGATCAAGATGCTTCTTTAGCTATTTTAGCCTGCAAATATAAATATGAACTCAAAAGGTCATTAGCTAAATGGAATAAGCAATCTCCAAATGCTAGGATGAGACCTGACCCTGCTTTTGCTACTTCACCTATATGTGTTGCTGATAAGGATTATGAATTGTCTATTGATCCTGATATAATTACTTTGGTTGAATCTGATCTTTTCACGGCTATGAATCTGAAGCTGTTGTAGCACATCTTACTAAATTAAATGATATAGCCACCCTGTTCACTAATGATGAGAGATCTCGCTACTTTTATATCCTTAAAATATTTCCGTTCTCATTAAAGGGTGATGCTAAGATATGGTTTAATTCTCTTGATCCTGGTTGTGTGCGTAGTCCCTAGGATATGATTTATTACTTCTCTGCTAAATATTTCCCTGCTCATATGAAACAAGCTGCTTTAAAGGAAATATACGACTTTGTGCAAATTAAAGAAGAGAGTCTCCCACAAGCTTGGGGGAGGCTTCTCAAGTTACTTAATGCTTTGCCTGATCATCCTCTTAAGAAAAATGAAATACTTGATATCTTTTATAATGGACTAACCGATGCTTCCAGATATTTCCTGGATAGTTGTGCTGGTTCTCTTTTCAGGGAAAGAACACCGGATGAAGCTGAAATCTTATTGAATAATATGTTGACAAATGAAAATAATTGGGCACCTCCTGAGCCAGCTCCTGAGGCAGCTCCTGCTCCAATTAATGATCCTATTCCTAAACCAACTCCGAAGAAGAGAGGTGTTCTATTTCTCAGTCCTGAAGATATGCAAGAGGCAAAGAAATCTATGAAAGAAAAAGGTATTAAAGCTGAAGATGTTAAGAATTTACCTCCTATTGAAGAAATACATGGTCTCAATTTACCGCCTGATGAAGAAATATATGATCTTAATCCTTTATTTATTGAAGAACCTCCAGACCTCGATAACCTGACACAGGTAGTAAAGGTAAATTCTCTTTATAGATATGATAAAGCTGAAATCCCTCCTACTAAAATTGCTAGTCAATGCTTGGATGAGTTTGATAATTTTATGTTTAAGCAAGAAGACTTCAATGCTTATTCTGGTAGACAATTAAAACAAGATGCTGATATGATTAAATATTTAGGTGATTATATGGCTAATATTAGAGGTGAACTTAAACCTGTTAGCAAACATGCTTCTACGGTTACCACTCAAGTAGAACAAGTACTTAAAGCTCAAAAAGAATTGCTCAATGAGATGAATAGTAAGAAAAATGATTATGTTGTTAAAGTGGCTACTAGAACTGGTAGAATGACTCAGGAACCTTTGTATCCTGAAGGCCACCCTAAGAGAATTGAGCAAGATTCTCAGAGAAATAAAATTGATGCATCTAGTTCTTCAAAAAAGAAGAAAAAGAAAAATGATAGAACTGCACAAACTTCTAGTGAACCTATTGTTGAACCACCTGATAATCCAAATGATATTTCTATTTCTGATGCTGAAACTCAATCTGGTAATGAACATGAACCTAATGAAAATGTTAATGATGATGTTCATAATAATGCTCAACCTAGTAATGATAATGATGTAGAAATTGAACCTGATGTTGATCTTGATAACCCACAATCAAAGAATCAATGTTATGATAAGAAAGACTTTGTTGCTAGGAAACATGGTAAAGAGAACCTTGGGTTCAGAAAACCATGCCTTTTCCTCCCAAACCATCCAAGAAAAAGGATGATGAGGATTTTGAGCGCTTTGCTGAAATGATTAGACCTATATTTTTGTGTATGTGATTGACTGATATGCTTAAAATGAATCCTTATGCTAAGTACATGAAAGATATTGTTACAAATAAAAGAAAGATACCAGAAGCTGAAATTTCCACCATGCTTGATAATTATACTTTTAAGGGTGGAATACCAAAGAAACTTGGGGATTCAGGAGTACCTACTATACCATGCTCCATTAAAAGAAACTATGTTAAAACTGCTTTATGTGATCTTGGAGCCGGTGTTAGTGTTATGCCTCTCTCTTTATATCGTAGATTTGATTTGAATAAGTTGACACCTACTGAAATATCTTTGCAGATGGCTGATAAATCAACTGCTATACCTGTCGGTATTTGTGAGGATGTGCCTGTCGTGGTTGCAAATGTTACTATTTTAACGGACTTTGTTATTCTTGATATTCCCGAGGACGATAGTATCTCTATTATTCTTGGAAGACCTTTTCTTAATACTGCAGGGGCTGTTATTAATTGCAACAAAGGCAATGTCACTTTTCATGTTAATGGTAATGAGCATATGGTACACTTTCCGAGGAAACAACCTCAAGTTCATAGTATCAATTCTATCGGAAAAATTCCATCGATTATATTTGGAGGTTTTGAATTTCCTCTTCCTACTGTCAGGAAGAAATATGATATACTTATTATTGGGGATGTGCATATCCCCGTTGAGGTAACCTAGTGTTATTCGAAATTTCTCCGGTTTCATGTTAATCGGAATGGGTTTGTTAAGAAGACTTGATCAACCTTGTTAGTGGATTCCTTTTGACGAGCATGAGATGGATGAAACTAGAAGCACAACCTTTTGTACCCCACTTTTACTTTCTGTTATTTAGTTGAAAAAAGGTAAACATAAATAATTCTCTGTCTGTTATCTGATTATCCGTGCAATATAAAAATATCTCAAAAATAAAATTTCTCCAAATGCCCTGAAAATTAAATATGATTTTTTAGAGAATATTTGAGGATTTATGGAACAAAGAACACACCAAGGGGGCAACCACCTTGCCACGAGGGTGGAGGGCGCGCCCACCCCCCTAGGGCGCGCCCCCCTACCTCGTGGGCCCATGGTGGCCCTCCTCCACTTATTCTTTCAGCCACACACTTCATCTTCCTGCCCCAAACACGAAAAACCAACTCAAACCCGAGTCCAAGCTCGTTTTGCTACCATTTCTGATCTCCTTGCTCAAAGCACCTCTCACAAAACTGCTTGGGGGGATTGTTCCTTGGTATGTGACTCCTCCATTGGTCCAATTAGTTTTTGTTCTAGTGCTTTATTCATTGCAAATTTGTGTTGCTTAGGTGACCCTGTTCTTGAGCTTGCATGTCAAATTTATATGGTCAAAAGTAGTTTTGATGCATGATATAGGCCCTAGGCACTTATAGGAGTAGTTGCTATCAATATTATTGAGTTTGGTTTACTTTTATTTTGAAGTTACTAAAAATTTCAGAATTTTTCAGAAAATGATGAGGAGATTATTGAGGGGCTCATCGAGCCAAAGCTCGAAGGAAAAGGCACCGAAGCCCAAGTATAATTTGCCGCACACCGCGGAGGTTCGGGCGTGTGAATGGCCTTCTGAGGATTTCTTGAGAGCGGCCGGGATTTACGAAGATTTTCATGAGTTGGCTCATAATGCAGGCCTCACCGCTTTCCTCCACGACCAATGCGATCAGTATCTCTTGCTCACAAATACCTTTGTGCAAAACTTTCATTTTCATTCTAGGAACTCACCACCTATGGTGGAGTTTCATTTATATGATGAGCATAAGGAGATGTCACTTTATGATTTTTGTCGGATTTGTTTAGTCCCTTTTGGGAGCAAGACAGAAGAACCACATCATGATGATGTGGAGGGATTTATTAATACTATCACTGTAGGGGAAACTAGGAAGGTTTCGGATGCACGAATCACTAGAATACATTTTCCTGTCTTATGTTACTTTGCATTATTTGCTAGTCGTTGCTTAATTGGTCGCGGAAACTGTGGAAACCTTAGTATCCCCGATATTATTATTTTGCTCCGAGGTCTATACAGTGATAACACTTTTAGTATGGGCGGCATTATTGCTAGACACTTAAGTATGAACCGCACTAAGGGTCCCATCTTTGGAGGCATCTATGCTACACGCCTAGCTGCACATTTTAACATTCCTATTAGGCATGCTGAGAAGGAGGAAAAAGTGTTGCCTCGTATTTATTTAGATTATAAAAGTATGGTGGCACATGATTTTATTGTTAAGAATAGGGCAGGAGAGCTTAAATATCAATTGTTCTTTAATAAACATCATCTTGAGACCATTACCTTGCCTGCTCCTACTTTGTTTGATTTGACTGTAGGCAAGTACCTTGTTCCGTTGATGGCTATCCACGCCTACCGGAACCCTGCACCAGCCGAGGAGCCAGAACCGGAACCACAATTTGATCCTTCACGACAATCTAACTATTAGTTCGGAGCCTTCTTCTTCCTCATCACAGTACGACCCCAACAACTATTATTATGGATATCAGCCAGGCCAGCCGTGGCCATAGACCAACTTAGGCCAAAAGCTTAAGCTTGGGGAAGTATGTATTTCTCACCGACATTACATTTATGTTCACACACACTCATTGCCAGATGTCGGTGCTCATACTTTTTCATTGTACCATCCATGCTAGTTTATTTCCTTTTATGTTTCTTCTTGTGTGTTTGATAAACCTTAAGAAAAAACCAAAAAATTAGTTGTAGCTTTTAATTAATTTACTTTCCATGCTTGTAGTAGTAATTAAAAAGAAAACCCAAAAATATTTCCCGTTCTTCTTTTGCTTGTTGGGAGCTTTCCCGTGTAAATAGTTTTATTTCTTTTCTTTAGGGGTCAGTAGGAGAAGACCATGATTAAATTGTTGAAGTGGCTCTTACATGCATTATTGTTTATCTGACAAAAGAGCCCATATTGCCTTGTCTTCTCCTGTTTATTGAATGCTCGCAGATTCCAGCTTAGTCCAATGCACGTGCACTCTTATTATTATTCACATCGTTCGGTTGTGCAAGTGAAAGGCGATTATGATGATATATGATGGACTGACTGAGATGAGAAAAGCTGGTATGAACTCGACCTCTTTTGTTTTTGTAAATTTGATGAGTTCATCGTTCTTGATTCAGCTTGTTATGAATAAACATGTTTGCAATGACAATTAGAGATCATAGTTGCTTGTGCCATGCTTGATTAGCTATGAGTTATAATGATTTACCTTGCGTGCCAACATGCTATTAAAATGGTTATGATGTGGTATGATAGGGTGATATCCTCCTCTGAATGATTTAAGTGACTTGACTTGGCACATGTTCACGCATGTAGTTGAAACAAATCAACATAGCCTTCACGATATTTATGTTCATGGTGGATTATATCCTACTCATGCTTGCATCCAATGTTCATTAATTTTAATGCATGTACATGGCTGTTGTCGCTCTCTAGTTGGTCGCTCCCACTCTTTTGCTAGTCTTCACCTGTACTAAGCGGGAATACTGCTTGTGCATCCAAACTCCTTAAACCCCAAAGCTATTCCACATGAGTCCACTATACCTTCCTATATGCGGTATCTACCTGCCATTCCAAGTAAATTTGTATGTGCCAAACTGTAAACCTTCAAATAATCATCCTATTTTGTATGCTCGAATAGCTCATGTATCAACTAGGGCTGTCTGTATCTTCCATGTTAGGCGGGTTATTCTCAAGAGGAGTGGACTCCGCTCCTCACTCACGAGATAAAGGGCTGGTCACCGGGATGCCCAGTCCCATGCTTTATGCAAACTAAATCAAAATAATTGCAAACAAAACTCCCCCTGGGACCTGGTGTATGTTGGAGGCACTCGTTGTTTCGAGCAAGCCATGGATTGATGTTTCTGGGTAGAGGGGGAGTATAAACTTTACCATTCTGTTTGGGAACCGCCTATAATGTGTGTAGCATGGAAGATATCGCCATCTCTTGGTTGTTATGTTGACAATGAAAGTATACCGCTCAAAATGTTATTCACCTCTATTTTAAAACCGAGCTTTGGCACCTCTACAAATCCCTGCTTCCCTCTATGAAGGGCCTATCTATTTACTTTTATGTTGAGTCATCACCCTCTTATTAAAAAGCACTAGCTGGAGAAGGCAGCTGTCATTTGCATTCATTGTTGTTAGTTTACATTGGGTGTGACTGTGATTGGATCTCTTTTACCATGAATTACAATGTCTAGTCAGTCTTTAATCTTTAAAGGTGCTCTGCATTTATGTTTTGCGGTCTCAGAAAGGGCTAGCGAGAAACCATCTTGTTATATCATATTATGATTGTTTTGAGAAAGTGTTGTCATCCGAGATTTATTATTATGGCTTGTTAGTTGATTATGTTATTGATATGAGTAATCATGAGACCTGAGAATTATTGCAAATGTGGTTAGTTATAATCTTTGCTGAAAACATGAATGCTAGCTTGACATATTTACAACAACAAGAGCAAACAGAGTTTGTAAAAGTTTTTCTTTATTTCTTTCAGTTTGTTAACTGAATTGCTTGAGGACAAGCAAGGGTTTAAGCTTCGGGGAGTTGATACGTCTCCGTCGTATCTACTTTTCCAAACACTTTTGCCCTTGTTTTGGACTCTAACTTGTATGATTTGAATGGAACTAACCCGGACTAACGCTGTTTTCAGCAGAATTGCCATGATGATATTTTATGTGCAGGAAACAAAAGTTCTCGCAATGACCTGAAACTCCATGGAATACCTTACAATAAATAATAAAAAATCCTCTCCAAAGATGAAGACCAGGGGGCCCACACCCTTCTCACGAGGGTGGGGGCGCCCCCCTAGGGCGTGCCCCCTACCTCGTGGGCTCCCTGGAAACCCCCCGACTCCAACTCCAACTCTATATAATTGCTTTCGGGGAGAAAAAAATAGGAGAGAAGAAATCATTGTGTTTTACGGTACGGAGCCGCCGCCAAGCCCTAAAACCTCTCAGGAGGGCTGATCTGGAGTCCGTTCGGGGCTCCGGAGAGGGGGATTCGTCACCGTCGTCATCATCAACCATCCTCCATCACCAATTTCATGATGCTCACCGCTATACGTGAGTAATTCCATCGTAGGCTTGCTGGATGGTGATGGGTTGGATGAGATTCACCATGTAATCGAGTTAGTTTTGTTAGGGTTTGATCCCTAGTATCCACTATGTTCTGAGATTGATGTTGCTATGAATTTGCTATGCTTAATGCTTGTCACTAGGGCCCGAGTGCCATGATTTCAGATCTAAACCTATTATGTTTTCATCAATATATGAGAGTTCTAGATCCTATCTTGCAAGTATATAGTCACCTATTATGTGTTATGATTCGTTAACCCCGAAGTGACAATAATCGGGATACTTACCGGTGATGACCGTAGTTTGAGGAGTTCATGTATTCACTATGTGCTAATGCTTTGTTCCGGTTCTCTACTAAAAGGAGGCCTTAATATCCCTTAGTTTCCGTAAGGACCCCGCTGCCACGGGAGGGTAGGACAAAAGATGTCATGCAAGTTCTTTTCCATAAGCACGTATGACTATATTCGGAATACATGCCTACATTACATTGATGAATTGGAGCTAGTTCTGTGTCACCCTATGTTATGACTGTTACATGATGAGCCGCATCCGGCATAATTATCCATCATTGATCCAATGCCTATGAGCTTTCCATATACTAGTTTACATTTATTTAATTTCCAGTTGCTATTGTTACAATCACTACAAAATACCAAAAACATTACTTTGCTTTCATTACTCTTTTGTTACCGTTACCATCACTATCATATTACTCTGCTACTAAACACTTTGCTGCAGATACTATGTTTCTAGGTGTGGTTGAATTGACAACTCAGTTGCTAATACTTGAGAATATTCTTTGGCTCCCCTTATGTCGTATCAATAAATTTGGGTTGAATACTCTACCCTCGAAAGCTGTTGCGATCCCCTATACTTGTGGGTTATCAGCTCATTGGTTGAGGCGCGGTCGAGGTGGGGCTGGCCGCCCACTCCGACCTCTGGCGCCTCCTCTTCGCCTTCCTCCTCCGCCTCGCCCTCTTCCTCGCTGCTGGAGTCGATCACCTCCGCCGAGTCCTCGCCGTCTTCCGGGTTCAACCCGAACCATTCCGGCGGCGCCTCGGTGCCGTCCTCAACCCGCTCCGGGACGAAGATGCTAATGTCGGTGTACTCGGCGATTGACGCCGTGCACTTGGCGAGTTCATCTTCCACGACCGCCAAATCCTCCTGAGCCTGCAGCCGGAACGTGGCTAACTGGGCTAGACTCAGCCCAGGGTACCACGCCTTGACGAACTCCAAGGCCCGGCGTGCTCTAGCCTGGGCCGAGGAGCCCTTCCAGGCCTCAAGACGGCCGGCCGCCACATCCAGCCGGTCGGCAGTCCGACTAGGAGTGCGCGGTGCCGGCATGTCAGACCACAGGGCGGCGATCTCCTGGGTGCCGACACGCTGAAGCCGGCGCAGCATCCGGTGAGCCGGCCGAAGACAGGCCTCGATGCTCAGGATCTGCTCGTTAAGGGTTCGGGGGGCGTTGGCGGCGATCTGTGCACCGTCCGCCCTCCGTCCTTCGCGATCAGCTTCAATGGCCTGGTTGGCGGCATCCGAGTGACCAGGGAAGAAGTCTGCCAAGACAGAAAGCAAAAAGCCAAAAGTAAAGACAAGAAGTCGGCTCAACCAACAGCCGGCAGCTCAAAGAAGGAAAAAGAGGGAAGCTCACCATCGACTATGTCCTCGATCGCATGAAAGCCAGAAGTCAGCATCGCCTCCTTGTCGGTCCAGGCGGAGCGCTCGATCGTGAACTCAGCAAGGAGTCTGCTCTCCTTGTCCTCCGTCTCCTACTGGGCCTTTTTGAGGAGCTCCTTCTATTCCGCCAGTTGCGCGACAAGCCGGTCGTGCTCTTCAGCTAGCTTGCTGCAGTCCACCTCCTTGGCATGAAGCGGGGCGTTGGCTTCGCCCAGCTGCTGTTGAAGGGTGGCGTTGGCCTCTGCAAAAAGTAGAAAAATAAAGAGATGATAACAGTCAACAAAGAAAGATGAGGTTGCCAGGAAGATCTGGCCCGACTGCTCAGCAGTCGGCCCGAATCTCGGGGACTACAGCCCGCGGGTGCGCCAGCGCGCCCCCGCAGAGAAAGAAGGTGAAAGTGCGTTATATCGACTAGAGGGGGGTGAATAGGTGATTTTTATGAAAGTCTTCAGAACATGGGAGTTTTGAAGACAAACGATAAAATTAAACCTATTACCATGCAGCGGAAGGTAGACTACACTAGGCAAACCATAGCAGCTAGGTAGTAAGGATCAGGTAGGAAGATATTGTGAAGCCAAACAGAACACGCAGTCACTCAGTGAAGACAAATGATAGAGCAAACATACAATGACTTCACAAGGAGTAACGGTAAGTAAAGTGAAGTGAAGATGAAACCAGTGACTCGTTGAAGACAATGATTTGTTGGACCAGTTCCAGTTGCTGTGACAATTGTACGTCTGGTTGGAGCGGCTAGGTATTTAAACCTTAGGACACACAGTCCCGGACACCCAGTCCTGAACACGCAGCTCAGGACACCCAGTCCTCACCGTATTCTCCTTGAGCTAAGGTCACATAGACCTCGCCCAATCACTCTGGTAAGTCTTCAAGGTAGACTCCCAAACCTTCACAGACTTCGTTCACTGGCAATCCACAATGTCTCTTGGATGCTCAGAACTCGACGTCTAACCGGCTGGAGGATGCACAGTCCTCAAGTGTAATAAGTCTTCAGATCACACAGACAAGAAGACTTAAGTGATGCCCAATTCTCTCTGGCTCTAGTGGTTAGGGCTTTTATCCTCGCAAGGAATTCTCTCTCAAAGGCTTCGAGGTGGGTTGCTCTCAAACGACAAAAGCCGTACTTTCAATCTGAGCAGCCCACATTTATGGTCGTAGGGGGTGGGCTATTTATAGCCACTTGGCAACCCAACCTGATTTGTCCGAAATGACCCTGGGTCACTAAGGAACTGACACGTGTTCCAACGGTCAGATTTCAAACTCACACGGCAACTTTACTTGGGCTACAAGCAAAGCTGACTTGTCCGACTCTGGACAAGATTCGCTCTCATAGTCTTCACTCGAAGACATAGGTTTTTGGTTTAGGCATCACTTCAGTCATTCTGACTAGTTCTCTTGGACCCCACTTAACAGTACGGTGGTTCCTATGACTCAACACAAAAGAAAAAGAACTACGAAAGATCTAAGTCTTCGAGCTCCATAGGCTTCATATCGTGTCTTCTCTTGTCATAGTCTTAAGTTTGACTATCTTCATATACCACCTTTGACTTCAATGTCTTCATACATTTTTAGGGGTCATCTCTGGTAGTAAAACCGAATCAATGAGGGACTTCTACCTGTGTTATCCTGCAATTCTCACAAACACATTAGTCCCTCAACTAGGTTTGTCGTCAATACTCCAAAACCAACTAGGGGTGGCACTAGATGCACTTACAATCTTCCCCTTTTTGGTGATTGATGACAAACTAGTTGAAGTTTTCAACGGGAAATATAATCTGTGAAATTGTAAAGGATAAGGAATTGTCTTCATAAGTTGCAAGGGCTCCCCCTGAAGATGTGCATATAAGTTAATTTGCTTTTGGAATGCAAATGCACATGGCAGGTTGTACTTGTGGAGATCCACTTCAACTTATGATAACAATCCACTATGCATGTGAAAGTATATGAAGATAATGACATGCATAATGGAAAATGGACGTCTGCAGAATGAGCTAAGTGCGGAATTTATCGTCGCACAGGCGGAATTTATCTTCGCAAAACAAGGTGGCAAATAAGTAGCAGACGACCATCTGGTTTAAGTGTTACAACTCATAAGAACCAAATGTAGCAAAAACGAGAGTTGTAAGCACGAAGCAAAATATAAAGCACCCGCCCATATGGACCCGCTTGAAGACTATCAATCTCATATGCTTCTCCCCCTTTTGTCAGTAATGACCAAAAAGGTTTGAAGACATAGAGCCTCTACTCGTTCCCATGAGGAGTAGGTGAAGTATCAGGGTTGTTGGTGTTGTTTGGCGGTGCAGAAGAGCTTGGATGTGCTGAAGGAGGTGGCGATCAAGTAGCATCATCTTATTCCTCAATAATTCTGGCAGTCACTGTGGTAGCAGAGGAAGAGAACTCAGAGTCTTCAAGTGATGGAGTTCCTAGCAGCACAGCCCTTCGAGAAGGTGTGGAGTCAAACTTGAATCTCTCAGTGAAGCCATCCTCTCGAAGATCAGCTTCAGAACACATCATCGTGAGCCCTTTCCATGTGCGGCGACAGGTTTCATGGGTAACTAAAGCATTCTTGGTGGCAAGATTTCGAGTGCGATTAACATCCACCCAGAGGCTTTTCATCTGATGCTTCAGCCAGTCATGATGCCTATCCTGTTTCTGATGTAGAGCCACAAGAAGCTCTCGGTCATTGAGAACACGAGTGCGCTTCTTGGGTCTTGGAGCAGTGGCACTGTCAGTGGCTTCAGTGGAAGCAGGGTGTGGTGCACGTGCAGTGCCAGCCAAAGGATACACCCGAGAAACTGCTTCAACACCTTCAACGTTCTGAGTAAAACTCTGATGGTCTGCATTCTGAAGACTTAGAGGTTACTTGGCAGGCTCAGAATATATGGCTTCAGTAGACATGTCCACGTCAAGCAAGAAGATCCGATGGTTGCGGACTGAGGGCTGATACGAGATGGCGGAGTGTAGCTTGATCAGCTGCATGACCCAAGGGGCGTAGAACTTCAAACCAAACAGATCAAGGCCTGATGCAGCAAGTTGGCGTATGAAGAAGTCCTGTGCATTGAAGCATTTGCCATGAAGTATATAGAAGACCAAAGTCTTCATTGCATCCTGAAGCTTGGCATTTGGAGAGTGCCCTTTGATAGGCCAGAGAGTTCGTCGGATGATGTGATAGATGGTTCTGGGCAGGTACTCAAGGTCTTCAACGAAGAACTCTATGCGATACATAGCATCTTGGGGCAATGGCTTCATCATGCTGAGCATTTGACTCATATCAGGTTCTGGCCGCTGAAAGATGCTCTCAATAGCTTCAGCATGCAGCTGACATCCTTGCTCGAAGAGATCTCCAGGAGTGGGCAAGCCAGTGAGCTCAATGATGTCAAATGCATTGGCTTCGTGATGAATGTTGCCAGTCATCCACTCCAGGACCCAAGTCTTCGGATCTCTGCTGTACCCTTTGATGTGAAGTGTGGCATAGAATTGTAGCAGCAGCTCTTCATTCCAATGCTCTTCATTAGTAACAAACTGTAGCAGACCCACTTGCTTGAAGCAATCCAACGCTTCTTCTAGACAGGGCAGACCAGCTATAGCTTCAACGTCAAGGCGCTTGTGTGGGAAGATGTGACCTTGGTTGTAAAGAATGCAAGAGTAATAGCTTCGCTGAGGATAGCTCCAGAACCGATCAGATGATATCCTTTCCCTTGAGTAGGGGTTCCTGGAGCTATTGAAGAACGTGTTGTCTGCCCTGAAGCCATTGATGTTAAAGGAGCCAGGTGCTGATGCAGGACCTGGAAACCTTGGCAATCTTGGAATTGGCTTCTGGACCTGAGGCCTGTGCTCAACATGATAGTTGAATTGGGGACCGGCAGCAGACTCAGGAACAGAAGTGGCGGGATCAATGGCTTCGCTGTCTTCTGAAGCTTTTGCTGGGGAGGGCTCCACATTAGCTTCATTGTTGGTTGTGGCAGCCTCAAGATTTTCATCCTCCACTTGACTAGCTGGAGGGTCGGTCACAGGCACGTTCTCCTGGAGAACTGCTTCTTGGTGGAACAGGGGAGTGGGATCTTGTGGTACTTCTTCTGCGGCTGATGCAGCCGGAATGTCTTCAGCAGAGACTTGAGGCCTTGGACCTTTGCGAAGCCTGCGGAGCACAGACGATGCCTGTGGAGTTTGAGTGGGCTGGGCCTCATAGTCTTCTTCCTCTTGTGGGCGATCCGCCCATGAAGCATCCTGTGCAATTGGCATCAATGGACGACCAATGCTGATGAGTTTGCTGTTTTCAAACTGAGGAAGGACTGCATCATCTTCTACATTGTCATGATGACCAATGTCTTCAGCAGTGATGGGATCAGCTGCTGGAATGTCTTCAGCTTCAGGAGCCTCTGTGGAAGCAGGCTCATGAACTGTCAGTTGACGTTCTGCGTCAGGATGAACCATAGAAATGGGTTCAACTACCAAGGGCTCTGTGGGAGCAGCCCGAGCTTTCTTGGTCTTTCTCTTTTTCTTGGTGGGGGCACTAGGAGAGGCTTCAGAGTGTTTCCTCTTCCTGGCTTCAGCCTCAGCAGTTCTTGTCTTCTTGAGCTCTGAAGCTGTTGACCGGCTCTTTGGCTTCGAGCCAGTCATTCTTGTTGGGAAGACAATCGGAACTGCTTCTTGTCTTGGTGCATCAGGTTCATCCGTAGCAGGCTTCTTCTTCTTTGCAGCCATCCTGGGGTCGATGCTAGGACGCCCAAGTGCCTTGCGCTTCTCAGCCTCATTATAGGCTTGCACACATCTGTCAGCCAGAGTCTTCATGCGCTCACGCGAACCCTGAGCTTCTGCACGCTTCTTCACAAAGGCTTCCTTGAGCTCGTGCATCATTGTCTTGAAGTTCTTCACTTCTTGCACGCTGAGCTTGGCCATATGCTTCTTGAACTGAGCCTTTTCATAGTCAATTTTCTGCTTCAGTTCAACAATGTGTTGGGCAATAGCAAGTTCTGAAGCAATGGCGCCTTGGAAAGCGACACTGAGGCCAATGGGTAGCTGCAGATCTTCAAAGCTGATGTTGGGCGTGTCAAACCACTCATCAATGAAGTTGTGGATGATGGTGACATCAAAGAGAGGCAGATCATTGAAGATTTCTGCTTCTTCTTTGCTCTTGGTGAGTTGCTCAAGAGCGTCATCTGCAAGATCTTCATCATTTGACAGATCAATATCGTCGTTGCGCAGAATGGCAGCAACTGTTAGCTCTTTGCCAGTGTGAGACAGAGGCATCTTGGCCTTCTGGGGCTTGGAGACGCGTGATAAGTCTTCAGACTGCACACTGTCTTCAGGAGGTGCAGTTGCCAATGGCTTCGCCCTTGAGATTTTTGGTGAAGAGGCCGGTTTTGAAGCTTTTGGCTTCTTCAACTGCTTCGGCTTCGGCACTGCAGGCGCGTCATCAGACTCAGTGTCAGCTGCAGGCTCATTCACTGCAGTCCCTTGAACCAAGATGTAGGTGATGAGGCCTTCAAGGTTGGCGAAAGGACCAATGACATTGGGTTCTGCATGTCGTGTGCCATCTGCCCTTGGAGACGAGGGACCAGGGTTGAACTCTAACCCAAAAGTCTTCTTGTTCTGCTTCACGGAGTTCTGAGCAAACTGGAAGTTGCGCTTGAACAGATTGTCGTCACGACACCATAGCAGTGACGATGAGTGTGCATCAGCAGGCTGTGGTCCACGGACCATGCATGGATAGAAGCCTTGAGCAATGGCTTCATCTCTGGACCTGGGTAGAAGATTCTTGAATAGGATGTCTCCCCACGGTCTCTTGATGGCATTTTTCTCAGCATACTCCTGGGTCACAAATCTGTATTTGAACCATTGTTCTGCCCAATATCTTCGAATCCATTGGATTCGGGTCTTGCGCTGACTGTAATCCTCTTCAGGATCTGTCTTGTACATTTCTGAGAGTTCATCTGGCAGATCTCTGGAGGTCTCACCACGACGCTTTCTGCCACCCTTCCTTGCTGCTTTCTTTGAGGCCATAAACTTTAACTTGAAAGGCCTCAAGACGTTCAAAGGCTTCAAAGGTTTTCGTTTGCTGGACTAACAGGAACTGGCTTCGGGAGAATTTATGTGTTGCTGTAAGAATTCTGCAAATGAATGCAGACTGAGAAACAAAGGATTCTCCCACGGACATGTACCTGTGACAGCATTAAGGTGCAAGGGAAGGGGAAGAGGTCATATGCATTCTCAGAAGATTTTGAAGATAAATCTGTTTAGAAGACATTGACCTCATCGTGTGAAGACATTCACTCATAGATAAGAAGTTGGTTCCAGATTTGTACGAATCCACAGATCAATACAAGTGAGGAATCTAACTACTTTGTGAAGCACAAGTGAATATACTAGGCATGTTATGAGATGCAGTATGAGAGAGATCTAGCTTGTGTGAATCAGAAACTGCTTGTGGTAGAAAGTGACAGATCAATAGGATCAACGGTGCTGTAAAAAGGGAGTTTTATTTACCACACTGAGAACTGCTAGACGGAGTGGGAGATGAGGCCGAGCAGTTCACTCTTCCGTGCCCTAACTTGGTGACGGAGGACACCTACAGCGAGGGCGGAGAGGACGATGTCCGCGGTCGGCGTGAAGACGGCGTCGGAGAGGTTGCGGCAGCGAAGCGCTTCGTCACCGGCATCGTCGAGAGCTAGCGGTGGCGCTAGGGTTCGTGCGAGGGTGGAAGAAGAGATAATGACCGCTGTGAGTGTGTATTTATAGGCACAGGGGCGGCACTGTGCTATTACACAGGTGCCCCTGGCGATTCGCATCTGAGGAACACGTGGCCATTATGCGGAATTTTGGGGTTTGTTCCACGTCCCACGCACGCCTGGATTGTCGGGTGGTCGTTCCTACTTCTCCGGATTTCATGTGGAGGAATGAGCATTGAAAACGGACTTAATGGTTGTCTCTGTATCTTCTGCTGACAAGGACGTAGAGAAGACATTCGACAGTTTCAATAGAATGCATATGACTTGGAGAGATAGAGTTTGAGATAGAAAGCATAGAGAGGTTAGGGTCCGATCACATTCACTTAGTTCAAAAGATTCAACACGAAGACATAGCTATAAGTGAATGTTGTAGAGGACAGAACACTAGCATATATATATATATATATATATAATCAACATAGTGAAGATAATCATGAAAATATGTTGAGATCGAAGCCAAACCAAATGTGAAGACATTGCAAGCTAACGCCATGAGTGAAACACTTCAAAATAGAACGTTTGGTGGTGGCGTTACCCACCGTATAGGAAGTATTAGACCCAGACACGGCGCACAATTATCGTGGCGCTCCGAAGTCAAATTCCACATTAATGTATTCACACTTAGAATGTATGTCTTCATTGATTGAAGATATACTTTACTGTGTGTGTGGCACATCTAAGTCATCAATATGCATAAGGGTTAGGATGTGTGCCTGATCACAGGACATTTGAGGATTCCAGGATATTTAGCTCACACCGTAACTTGCAAAACCTCTTCTCATCAAAGGGCTTGGTGAAGATATCTGCAAATTGCTCTTCAGTGTTGATGTGTATGATATCAATGTCTTCCTTCACAACATGATCTCTGAGAAAGTGATGACGAATTTCAATGTGCTTTGTCTTCGAGTGCTGAACTGGGTTGTTAGCAATCTTGATGGCGCTTTCGTTGTCGCAGTAAAGTGGCACTTGCTTCAGATGAATGCCATAGTCCTTGAGTGTTTGCTTCATCCACAGAAGCTGAGCGCAGCAAGATCCAGAAGCAATGTATTCAGATTCAGCAGTGGAGAGAGATACACAGTTCTGCTTCTTTGAAGACCAACATACAAGTGATCGTCCCAGAAAGTGACATGTGCCTGATGTAGACTTGCGATCAACTTTGTCACCAGCATAATCAGCATCCGAGAATCCAACCAGATCAAACTCTGAGCCCTTTGGATACCATAATCCTAGAGTTGGGGTGTGAGCCAAATATCGAAGAATTCGCTTCACAGCTAAGTGATGCGACTCCTTTGGTGCCGCTTGAAATCGAGCACACATGCAAACACTAAGCATAATATCTGGCCTAGATGCACATGATAAAGTAAAGAACCAATCATGGAGCGGTATACCTTTTGATCGAACTCTCTACCATTGTTGTCAGGACCCAGATGATGTTTGGCTGGCATTGGTGTTGTGAAGCCTTTGCAGTCTTGCATACCGAACTTCTTCAGGCAATCTTTGAGATACTTCTCTTGGGATATGAAGATGCCATTGCGTTGTTGTCGTATTTGAAGATCGAGGAAGAACTTCAGCTCCCCCATCATGGACATCTGATATTGCTCTTGCATCATATATCCAAAATCTTCACTGTACTTCTGATTGGTGCAGCCGAAGATAATGTCATCCACATATATTTGGCACACAAACAGTTCACCATCATATGTCTTCGTGAAAAGAGTGGGATCTAGGGAACTAGGTATGAAGCCTTTGCTCTTCAGGAAGTATTTGAGTGTGTCATACCAGGCCCGAGGGGCTTGTTTGAGGCCATACAGTGCCTTGTTGAGTTTGTATACCATGTCAGGATGTTTTGGATTTTCAAAGCCAGGCGGTTGTGCAACATACACTTCTTCTTCAATCTTGCCATTGAGAAAGGCACTCTTCACATCCATTTGATATAGAAGTATGTTATGATGATTTGCATAGGCCAGCAGTATGCGTATGGCTTCAAGTCTAGCCACAGGAGCAAATGTTTCATCGAAGTCAATGCCTTCCACTTGAGTATATCCCTGAGCAACGAGACGAGCTTTGTTTCTGACAACTTGACCATGCTCATCTTGCTTGTTGCAGTATATCCATTTGGTGCCTATTATATTGTGCTTCCGTGGATCAGGACGCTTAACCAGTTCCCATACATTATTCAGCTCAAACTGTTGAAGCTCTTCTTGCATAGCTTGAATCCATTCAGGTTCCATGAAGGCTTCTTCAACTTTCTTGGGTTCTGATATTGAGACGAATGCGAAGTGCCCACAGAAATTTGCTAGCTGAGTTGCCCTTGAACGAGTGAGTGGACCAGGTGCATTGATGCTATCAATTATTCTTTCAATCTGCACTTCATTGGCAACGCGAGGATGTACAGGGCGAAGACTTTGCTCTTGCTGTTCATTGTCGTTGTTGGAAGGAATGTCTTTAGGCTGAGCATTGTCTTCATGTTGATCAGGTGCTGAAATGATAAGTTCTTCTTCAGGATGAGCTTCAGAAGGTATAATTTCTCCAGTTCCCATTAGCTTGATTGATTCACTGGATGGAACTTCATCTAGCACATTTGGCAGCTGCTCTCTTTGTGAACTGTTGGTCTCATCGAACCGCACATCCACTGTTTCAACCACTTTGTAATGAAAGAGATTGAAGACTCTGTAGGAGTGCGAATCCTTTCCATATCCAAGCATAAAACCCTCATGTGCTTTTGGTGCAAATTTTGAGGTGTGATGTGGGTCCTTGATCCAGCACCTTGCGCCAAATACTCTGAAGTAACTGACATTTGGCTTCTTTCCAGTGAGGAGCTCATAAGATGTCTTGTTCAGTAGCTTGTGAAGATAAACACGATTGATTGTATGGCATGCAGTATCAATGGCTTCGGGCCAGAATTTTCTTGGGGTCTTGTATTCATCTAGCATTGTTCTGGCCATCTCAATTAGTGTTCTGTTCTTGCATTCGATGACGCCATTCTGCTGTGGCGTGTATGGGGCTGAGAATTCATGTGTGATGCCCAAGGTATCAAGATATGTATCAAGGCCAGTGTTCTTGAATTCAGTGCCATTGTCACTTCTGATGTGCTTTATCTTGGCGCTAAAATTGTTCATAGCTCGATTGGCGAAGCGTCTGAAGACATCCTGCACTTCAGTCTTGTAAAGGATTATGTGCACCCAAGTATATCTAGAATAATCATCAACAATAACTAAGCCATAGAGGCAAGTAGTAGTAGTTATAGTTGAGTAATGAGTGGGACCAAAAAGATCCATGTGAAGCAGTTCGAAGGGTCGAGTAGTGGTCATGATTGTCTTCGAGGGATGTTTGGCCCTCGTCATCTTCCCTGCTTCACAGGCACCGCATAAGTGGTCTTTCTTGAACTTGACGCCCTCGATTCCTATGACATGCTTCTTCTTCGCAAGGGTGTGAAGGTTCCTCATGCCAGCATGTCCAAGCCTCCGATGCCAGAGCCAGCATTCTGAAGCCTTTGCTAGAAGACATACTGCAAGCTGTGGCCCTACTGAGAAATCTACCACGTACAAATCATCTTTTCGATACCCTTCAAACACTAGAGACTTGTCAGATTCCATTAGTACAAGGCAACGATATTTTCCAAACATTATGATCATGTTCAATTCGCAAAGCATTGAGACAGACATTAAGTTGAAGCCAAGGGATTCAACAAGCATGACTTTATCCATGTGTTGATCCCTTGAGATTGCAACTCTACCTAGACCCAATACCTTACTTTTACCAGTGTCAGCAAATGTGATGTGGCTCTTGTCGGATGGACGTAAGGTTAAGTCCATAAGAAGACTTCTTTTGCCAGTCATGTGATTTGTACACCCACTGTCAATAATCCATTCTGAAGACGCTGGTGTCGTACCCTACAGTGCAGTTAGGGGGATAGGCTTCACCAAGAGCATTGTGAAGCAAAAACATTTGACGAACCAGTGGGTTATGAAAGCTTAGATCCAGGTTAGGACTAATAGGGAGAGTAGCAAGCGATTCAGGTACGAAGTACATAGTAAGACCATTTGGGCATTTGATCTTGCGCCCTGCAAGATGTTTAAGGTCCCCAGCAATAGCGTCAGACGATTTTGGTTTTCTGCTGGAGACCTTTCCCTGCAAAAGAGAGTTAAGCTTTCTTAGCCACCCACATCTTCATGGGTGGCTTAGAAGCAATAAGTCTAAGTGCAGCATCTGAGAATTTTGGCTTTGAAGCCCTAGCAAACAGTCTTGTAGGCGGACAATAGTACTCATAAGAATAAGCAGAATAGTTCTTGGTCTTATGAACATGGCGGTTTTATGAACCGCTCTCATATTCATATGCCTGAGTATGGTTTCCCTGCAAAACATTTGCGTTAGTGCGACTCAGGTGAGTCCTCTGTTTGTATGAAGCCTTTGGACCGTATGAAGCCTTTGGTCTGAGGTTTGTCTTCTTCACGTGAGGTGTCATGAAGACATTCACAGGAAGATTTTCCAGACACCTTTTCGGAACCCAGATCTTCTTCATAGGTGGTCCATTCCTGCAGTTAGTACCAATGTACCTGGCAAACACTTCACCATTCTGATTCTTAAACAGTATATAGTTTGCATCAAAGGATTCATCAATGATAATGGGGTTAGCACAAGTGAAGCCAGTTAGATTGGATGGATCTGCTGAAGGTTCCTTTGCAGCAACCCACATGGTTTTGGGGTACTGCTCAGGTTTCCAGTAAGAGCCATCTGCATTCATTTTCCTTACGAACCCAACACCCTCTTTCCTAGGGTTTCGGTTCAGAATCTGCTTTTTGAGGACATCACATAGTGTCTGATGCCCTTGAAGACTTTTGTACATCCCTGTTTCAAGCAATGTCTTCAACCTAGCATTCTCATCAGCAATAGCGGTGGTATCCTCAGCAGAGGGGTTAGTTACCTCATCAACAGTTGAAGATATTGCAACAGCAGTAGCAGTAGAACATTCAGCAACAGAAGTAGCATTATCACGCTCAATGCATTTAAGACATGGTGTTTCAAATCCTTCCTGAGCGGGACTGATCTGTTTGGCGCGAAGTGACTCATTTTCTGTTTGAAGATCTTCATGAACCGCTCTCAATTTCTCAAGATCCTGCTTCCTTTGAAGATAATCATAGGAAAGCTTTTCATGAGTTGTTGAGAGATTTCATGACGACTTTCAAGTTCCTGATACTTAACGTGAAGATTTTTTATGTCTTCAATTAAGGATTCAGATCGAGTCATTTCAGCACCTAACAGATCATCGCTTCTGTCTAACAGTTTTTGAATATGTTCCATAGCTTTCTGTTGTTCAGTTGCAATTTTAGCAAGTGTTTTGTAGCTAGGTTTTGAACCACAATCAGAGTCATCGTCACTAGATGTTTGATAGTGAGTAGTGCGTGTGTTTACCTTGGCACCGCGTGCCATGAAGCAGTAGGTAGAAGCGGAGTAGTCCTTGTCATTTGCATCGGTGTCGGTGATGAAGTCATTGTCTTCAGTGTTGAAGATGGACTTGGCAACGTATCCTGTAGCCAGACTTGCGACGCCTGAGTAGGATTCCTCCTCAGACTCCACCTCCGCCTCCTCAGAAGCAGACTCCTCCTCTGAATCCATTTCCTTGCCAACAAACGCACGTGCCTTGCCAGATGAGCTCTTCTTGTGTGATGAAGACTTTGAGGAAGACTTGGAAGAAGACTTTGAGTATTTCTTCTTCTTCTTCTTCTTGTCGTCAGAGTCATATTCCTTGCTCTTCTTCTTCTTTTTGTTCTCATTGTCCCACTGTGGACACTCAGAGATGAAGTGGCCAAGTTTCTTGCACTTGTGACATGTTTTCTTCTTGTAGTCATGAGCAGGAGCTTCATCATTCCTTGAACTTGATCGGGAAGACTTTCTGAAGCCTTTCTTCTTGGTGAATTTTTGGAACTTCTTGACAAGCATAGCAAGTTCCCTTCCAATGTCTTCAGGATCATCAGAACTGCTGTCAGATTCTTCTTCAGATGAGGAGACAGCTTTTGCCTTCAAGGCTCGAGTTCGCCCATAGTTTGGACCGTAGATATCTCTTTTCTCCGAAAGCTGAAACTCATGTGTGTTGAGCCTCTCAAGTATGTCAGACGGATCGAGTGTCTTGAAATCAGGACGTTCTTGAATCATCAGGGCCAGGATGTCAAATGAACTATCAAGTGATCTCAGCAGCGTCTTGACGACTTCGTGTTTGGTAATCTCAGTGGCGCCGAGGGCTTGAAGCTCATTTGTGATGTCAGTGAGTCGGTCAAATGTGTGCTGGACATTCTCATTGTCATTTCGCTTGAAGCGGTTGAAGAGGTTGCGAAGGACACTGATTCTCTGATCTCTCTGGGTTGAGATGCCTTCATTGACCTTGGAGAGCCAGTCCCAGACCAGCTTGGATGTCTTCAAAGCACTCACACGGCCATACTGTCCTTTGGTCAGATGACCATAGATCATATTCTTGGCAGTAGAGTCCAGTTGAACGAATTTCTTGACATCAGCAGTAGTGACACCTTCTCCAGCCTTGGGAACGCCGTTCTCGACGACATACCAAGGTCGACGTCAATGGCTTCAAGATGCATGCGCATCTTATTCTTCCAGTAGGGATATTCAGTTCCATCGAAGACGGGGCACACAGCAGAGACTTTAATTATCCCTGCAGTTGACATAGCTAAAACTCCAGGTGGTTAAACCGAATCACACAGAACAAGGGAGCACCTTGCTCTGATACCAATTGAAAGTGCGTTATATCGACTAGAGGGGGGTGAATAGGCGATTTTTATGAAAGTCTTCAGAACATGGGAGTTTTGAAGACAAACGATAAAATTAAACCTATTACCATGCAGCGGAAGGTAGACTACACTAGGAAAACCATATTCAGGTATTCAATGAAGTGAAAGCACAAAGACTAATAGCAGCTAGGTAGTAAGGATCAGGTAGGAAGATATTGTGAAGCCAAACAGAACACGCAGTCACTCAGTGAAGACAAATGATAGAGCAAACATACAATGACTTCACAAGGAGTAACAGTAAGTAAAGTGAAGTGAAGATGAAACCAGTGACTCGTTGAAGACAATGATTTGTTGGACCAGTTCCAGTTGCTGTGACAACTGTACGTCTGGTTGGAGCGGCTAGGTATTTAAACCTTAGGACACACAGTCCCGGACACCCAGTCCTGAACACGCAGCTCAGGACACCCAGTCCTCACCGTATTCTCCTTGAGCTAAGGTCACATAGACCTCGCCCAATCACTCTGGTAAGTCTTCAAGGTAGACTCCCAAACCTTCACAGACTTCGTTCACTGGCAATCCACAATGTCTCTTGGATGCTCAGAACGCGACGTCTAACCGGCTGGAGGATGCACAGTCCTCAAGTGTAATAAGTCTTCAGATCACACAGACAAGAAGACTTAAGTGATGCCCAATTCTCTCTGGCTCTGGTGGTTAGGGCTTTTATCCTCGCAAGGAATTCTCTCTCAAAGGCTTCGAGGTGGGTTGCTCTCAAACGACAAAAGCCGTACTTTCAATCGGAGCAGCCCACATTTATGGTCGTACGGAGTGGGCTATTTATAGCCACTTGGCAACCCGACCTGATTTGTCCGAAATGACCCTGGGTCACTAAGGAACTGACACGTGTTCCAACGGTCAGATTTCAAACTCACACGGCAACTTTACTTGGGCTACAAGCAAAGCTGACTTGTCCGACTCTGGACAAGATTCGCTCTCATAGTCTTCACTCGAAGACATAGGTTTTTGGTTTAGGCATCACTTCAGTCATTCTGACTGGTTCTCTTGGACCCCACTTAACAGTACGGTGGTTCCTATGACTCAACACAAAAGAAAAAGAACTACGAAAGATCTAAGTCTTCGAGCTCCTTAGGCTTCATATCGTGTCTTCTCTTGTCATAGTCTTAAGTGTGAATATCTTCATATACCACCTTTGACTTCAATGTCTTCATACATTTTTAGGGGTCATCTCTGGTAGTAAAACCGAATCAATGAGGGACTTCTACCTGTGTTATCCTGCAATTCTCACAAACACATTAGTCCCTCAACTAGGTTTGTCGTCAATACTCCAAAACCAACTAGGGGTGGCACTAGATGCACTTACAGAAGGAGACTTACTCCGGCTCTCTGACAAGTCGGCGGCACGTTGATCCAACTCCTGGACTCTGGAGTTGAAGGCAGCCGCACGGAGGTTATGATGATCCTGCAGCAAATATATTAGCACTCGGAGCTCGCTAAGTAGAGTTTCAGGCTGCCTGCTCAGCAGCCGGCCTGAAACTCGGGGACTACACCCAGTGGGTGCACCAGCGCACCCCCACGAAGAAGTACAAGAATTAAAAACAAAGGAGCAAGAAGTGTACCCGGATGGCCTCTCACGACTCCAGGAATGCCTTGTTGCAGAGCTTGAGAGCGTCGGCCTCGGCATGGAGTTTGGCTTGAACGTCCAGAATTGCCTGGTTCAGAGGGCCCGTTCCGCCTCCCCACACCCACCCAGTGGGCGCGGCGCTGGTCGCCTCGGTGTCCGGGACCGAGGAGCTTGTGGTGCCGGCCTCCAGCGGGTGCGGCGTAAGGGTGTGCGGCCCCCGGGAGTCGGGCTCGCCACCATCTCGTTTCCGACTGGTGGCGCCGGCCGGTCGACCGGCTGCTTGTCTCACGCCTCCTCAGAAGGAGGTGGCGGGGGCACGATGACATCCGGCATGGCGACGTCGCCGCTGTCCCTTTCCATAATAGGGTGCTTGCCGCCGGCGTCCCCAGTCTGCGCCACGAACTCCGGTGGTGGCGGTGCAGAGTTCAGAGGGACAACAAACACCGCCGACTGGCGATGCGTGGCTTCTTCAGCACGCTTCTTCGCCGCGTCGGCGGCCTCGGCCTCCGCCAGCTTCTTCAAGGCGGCGGCCTCCGCCTTGTCAGCTTCCGCCTGCTTCAGGCGGGCGGCTTCCTGCTCCTCACGCGCCTCCCACGTGTTCCGCTCCATCGCCTCCCGAAGGTCGGTGGCCAGATCGATCCGCCGGGTGGTGGTGGAGGTCTCTGCTGACCTCACGATGGAGGCGGCGGCCGACTTCTTGAGAGAGAGCGGAGCCCTAAAATCAAGAAAATAAAGCAAAGGAAGTTCAGAAATAATCAATAAGAAGGAAAGCACAGGGGAAAGAAACTTACGCCGACACCATAGGGGGCGCCTTGGGGAGCTTCTGGTACTTGGCCGCCTTCGCTGCGGCCTCCTTCCGCCTGGTCACGGCGTTTGGATTCTTGGGCTTCTTCGGCGCGCTGCTGAACAAGCCGGCGCCTTGCTTACGCTTACGCGTGCTGCCTCGGGCAGTCGATTCGACGGAGGGGCCCGCGTCCGCCTTGCCAGCACCTCGCACAGGGCACGGCTCTTCTTCATCTTCATCATCATCAGGCCAGGTCTCAATGCCCACTTCTTTGGAGCCGCCTGCCTCGTAAACGCCGCCTGTCGCGGTGTCCTCCAAGGCGGCTGCCCCCAAGTCGGGGTCGTCCATGTCGCTCACCGCCCGGTCCGGCTGGTAGTCACCACCCGCCCCTACGAGGGCGGCCGTCGTGTTCGACATGTAGATCTGTTTCAGACGATGGGAGGCCGGCTGATCAAGACCAAAATCAAGACTAGGGCAAGTATCACAGAAAGAGAATTGGCAAACTTACCGTAGGCGGCGGGTCGGCGCGAGAATATGGCTGCTTGCCGAAACTCCAAGACCCCTCCAGCCTGAGGCTGGAGATCTCGTTCACCAAGCTCGCGACTTCGACGGCCGGCATCTCATTGGTGCTCAGCCGGCACGGGTCGCGGTGCCCGCTCATCCGACTGATCAGGTGCAGTCGGCTTTGGAGCGGGAGAACCCGGTGCTCGACAAAGGCGACCAGCAGGTTAGACGCCCTGAGGCCTTCGGTGTTGATCAGCTCCCGGAGCCGTTGGATGGCGGCGGCTTCGTCTGCCGACACCGGCTTTGGTTTTGAGCCCCAGCTAGCCCGGGGCTCGGCAGGCGGGCTGGCTTTGTAAGCTGGCAGGTTGAGGAAGTCGGCCGCCGGGTCTACGTTCTCCACGTAGAAGTAGGATTGCTACCACATCTTGACCGACTGCGGCAACTTGATGATAGGGAAGGCGTTTTGCAGCGACGGTTGGCGAACTGCAACGAAGGCACCACACTGGGCAGCCACCTCCCGGACGGAGGTTCCCAGATTGGTGTAGAAGAAGGCTCCCCACAACTCGATGGTGGGGAGAACACCGAGGTATCCTTCGCACATCGTGACGAAGGCGGCCAGGAGCATCACGGTGTTGGGGGTGTTGTGATTGGGCTGGAGGTGGTAGAATTCGAGGAATGAGCGAAGGAAGTCGCTCGCCGGCAAGCCGAAGCCCCGGATGAAGTGCGAGCGAAAGACGACCCGCTCGCCCTCACCCGGTGTCGACGAGATCTCTCCCTCTGGCGGCACGCGCACTTTCACGTGGCTTGCACCGGGGAGACCCCGCGTCTCGCAGAGGAAGGTTATGTGATCCTCGTTGATGTTGGATCCGTCCCAGTCCCCTCCTCGCTCACGCGCCATGGAGAGCTCGACGAAGAAAGGCGCGGCGAGGAAGCTGAGAATGGGGCGGAGCAAGGAGGCTCGGGCGAACGGGCTCAACGGAGGCGAACTGCCGCAGCACTCCGGCGTAGCTCGGGGGGCGCTGCGGCGAAAGGAAGAAGAAGGAGGCAATGGCGGGGTAGATGGGCGCGTGTGCTCTGCCGCTCTCTCTCCTCCCCTATTTATATCCTGTGGGCTATGAAGCCAAGGGGGTGGGCGTGGGATCGTGGGATTAACTGTGCCCACGAACCCACGTCCCCACCTTCATCGCGCAAAATTACTGCGCGCAGTAACTCCATGGGTGAGAAAAACCACCCACCTTGGCCGCAGCGGATCAACTCGCGTGCCGAGGCCCGGTGGTGGTGGGCCCGGCCTGCTGAGGCGTCCCATCACACGCGTGGGCTCACAGGCTGGCCCGGCCGGCTGACACCACGTGGCGTGCCCACGACAAGCGGCTGATCGAGAGGCTTAGCCAGCACGCCACTTGGTTCCCGCCGATGCATTCGAAATTCCAGGAAGATCCGACTGGACGTATCCAACTCCCACCAACCGGCTTCCCGGGAGTCGGACGAGGTTTCTTTCAGAGCACCTGGAGGAGGAAACTATTGAGGCTCCTTGGCACATCAACCACGGCACCTTACCAGCTTCGGGGACTACTGTCGGAGTAATGGGCCACGGGTAGCCTAACCCAAGTTCCGGAACCTTTCAAGACATCGGGCCGGCTGCGCCCCTCAAGACGTCAAGATGAAGTGCCGCCTTCTGGTGGCCGGCTGGCTGAGCGGCCAACTGCCAGAAGGCGACCATGCTCAGGAAGGCGGCTCCAAGACAGGCCGACTCCTAGCAGGCGGCCTCCAGAGAGGCCGGCTCCTAGCAGTCGGCCCACGGTGCCCTCAAAGTCTGCACCCTCATTAAAGAAGACAGGACAGGGTGAGGCAATAGTGTAGCCCATCCCCCCGAATCCGGGGCCGGGCGTGGCCATAGTGCCTCGTGCCAGCGGAGATCTCTGCTCATCACGGCACTGTTACCACTTCGCCCTTGACGCCACTCCTGACAGGCAAAACCCTGCTCCCACGATGGCCTATCGGTACGGCCCTAGGACGACGGACCCTACCGGTCAGCGAGAGCTCGGAAGACAGCGGGAGCCACAGCAGTCGGACCCGAGGGAGGCCGGCTCCCAGCAGCCGGCCCGGTCCTTCCTCAGGGGCCCACGCACCATTAACCAGATAAGATGTAGAGTGGCTACAGTGATCTCCCACCAGGCTGCGGGACCGTAGCCACGCCTCCCCGGCCGAGCACGCGTCATTAGCAACATGGCTACAGTAATCCGTAGCCGGCAGGACCCGCGAGCGGCAGAGGCGGCATGTCGGCTCCGTACCAGACCAGCCGGCGGGGCCCACCAGGCGGCAGGCCCCAGCAGTCGGACGAGAAGCCAGCGGCCAGAGAGACTGACAGCCGGGCCCTATGCCCGGCCGGATTACCATTGTACCCCTGGGGGTAGGCCTATATAAACCCCCGAGGGCACCCATGCAAAGGGTTCCCATCCGGTTAGGACTAGATTCATACCTAGGGGAGGAGAGAGCGAGCCTTGCCTTCTCCCACCTCTAGCATACAGCTCGAGGAGCACCATTGTACTCACTTGCGCCTTAGTGATCATGCGGAGACCCCGCAGAGCAGGACTAGGGGTGTTATCTCCTAGGAGAGCCCCGAACCTGGGTAAAGTTCGCCGGTGTATGTGTCTACGCCTCATCCTGCTTCCAGGCACCGGCAACGTTCTACTCGCTCCCACCATGATTAGCCATCCATTGGCATATGTCGCACCCAACCCCCGACAACATTTATTATCAATCTAACCCTGCCATCCAAACAACTCTTTGGATGGAGTTAGTTCAGGGTTAGTAATGAGCTAGAAACTAACTCTAACCTCTAGCTAAGTTGAGTATCCAAATAGGGTTATGTTGTTGATGTTGCTGTTGCTGCTCTTCTACGTATATCTAGACATCATTAGAACATTAATGTAACACTCTTCCTTGTTTCTATGTAGCTTAGGATTTCATATTTAGACATTATGTATAGTGCATGTTGCTATGTAGCCTCAAATATATTACATATGGCCCTAGTTAACCTAAGGAAAAATGGGTTGCAGATATATTCAGTTAAAAGTTCGATTCACTGATTAGTCCCTTATCAGCCGCCGGCCTATATGGTACCAGCTACGGATATCCTGAACAGTGAGAAGATATAAGCCATGGGATGAAACTAACCTCGATGGAAAATAGCAGTCATTCCCAAAATTGTCCTGTGTAGGTACATCAAGAAGCATGTTAAGCAAAACAGGCTAAACATCAACCAAAATTACACATGATAGACAAAATATTCTCCAAAAGATAGCTTCAGTGTGCAGGTTTAAGCACGTTAGTAAAGCAAAACAAGTTGAAAGGTGTGCTAACTGCAACATGCCTAACATTTAACAACAAGCAAACATGGTCATTCAAACTGGTATTGTGCCGGTCTAAGTACAGTGGTTATGGTTAAATAAAAATGGAAAGGCGTGTTAACTACAAGATGCAGCAACCAAATGTAGTCATTCATAGTGGTATTATTGAAACTGGTACTGATGAAATTGAACTACATAGTTCATACTTGCACATATAGAACATCACGTTGTGAATAACTGGAATAAACAAGGCATACTACGAACAACCAAAGATAGCATTTAACACTGAACATATGCTAACTACAAAAAACCGAACAATAAAAAAAACTTTAAAAGAGGCATATGCTAGGTATAACAGGCTTAATAACAAGCAAATATATGCATTCCTATCGATATGTTTAAAACTGGATTGATGAAATGTACTGCACAGTAAATAATTGCACATATAGAGCATCACATTGTGAACAACTGAAATAAAGAAATCATGGGTTTCCTCACTTGTCATAGATGGGCTCGTTCCTGTGGGAAGAGCACGGACCCTAGATGCGCTCCATGTTGTCGTAGATGGGCTCCTTCCCCTTGGAAGAGCACGGCTGTAGGGTGCCCTCCCTGATGTCGCAGACAGGCGCTTTCCCCTTGGAAGAGCATATGGGCTCTTTCCCCTTGGAAGAGCCGAAGAGGGTGCCCTCCTCGTGGTCGCCGTCAATGAGGTCTGACTTGGAAGCTATGGATCCCAAGCCAGCGTCGCAGAACGTGTCCTTCAAAAATGACAAAAGGGGCTCGATGGTGATGTAGAATGGAAAATTGTTGACAGTGAGCCAGAGGAAATCACTGGCGGGGCCATGGATGAGATCGACGGCGGTTGAACCCGAGGGGTTGGGGGTGGGCCACTTAACCTGTGACACAGCCCGCATCAGGGCGTCGCTGTCGATGACCTCGATGTCATAGCCGGCGAACGAGACATGCCCGCATACTCTAGCCTGTTGCTTGAGTGCCTGCCGCCATTAATGGTCGTCAGCTTCCTCGGCGACGTCGGGCGAAGAGACCGCTATACACCTCTTTTGGGCCAATCGCTCCTCGAGCTCCATGGGAAGCGTAGCTGGGCTTAGGATGCGACGCTCTGGAGTGGGGGTGGGGATGGGGATCTGTGGGAAAGGGGGCGCTTGGGAGGCGTCATCTAAGAAACCCAGGGCGGCCTGGGTATGGAGATCTGTGGGTAAGCTGCACGGGCAAACCGGCAAATGTTGACAATGGAGGCCTTGCGGCGGCGGCGGTGGGGACTTTGCTAGGGTTTCGAGAGAGGTTGTGTGTGTGTGTGCGCGCGCGTGTGCACGCATGCCCGAGGAGGTTTTGGTGTGTGTGTGTGTGTGTGTGGAGGGGGGCGTGGGGTGTATGAGAAAATGAAGAGGGTACTAAAAATTTTACTACGTGGGAGTGAAATGCCGGGCTATTGAAAATTTTGATGATAGTGCATCACACACGGTCCGGAGATAACAACCGTATGTTATAAAAAAGAAAAACCCTCGAGGCGGGCAGATATTTTTGATGCAGGCGAGATTGGGAACAAGAAACATCGCACACGGTCCAGAGATAACAACCGTGTGTTATGAAACAGAAAAACCCTCGAAGCGGGCAGATATTTTTGAGAGGGGGGGCCTCGTTGAGCCCAATGTACTGTGCGGATGTGTGTGTGATAGGTGCACCAGCATGGCACACGTTTAGTTTGAGTGAACCGGGTCTGTTTGATCATCCGACTTGTCTAATGTTCATAAATTTGGCGAAAAATGACGCTGGAGAGGGTTAGAACATGAACACACTTGCATGTGGACCAAATTTATGTATCAAAAGGGTGGTTTGATTTTCAAATACCAAATGCTACTTCGATGTGGCACCTCTCTCGCAAAGCGCACGGTATTGCTTGCTCCCACCCTCTCGTGTCGGCACGAAGGAAATCCTAAGCTATGAATGCATGCCCCCTCCCCCTCAACCAAGGTTCGCCTAGCAAAGTGCGAAGTAGCTAGCAGCCCCCCTCCTCCCTCGTGTCGGCACAAAGGGAATCCTAAGCTATATATGAATGCATGCCCCCTCCCCCTCAACCGAGGTTCACCTAGCAAAGTGCGAAGTAGCTAGCAGCCCCCTCCTCCCTTGTGTCGGCATGAAGGGAACCCTAAGCTATATATGAATGCATGCCCCCCCCCAACCGAGGTTCACCGTAGCAAAGTGCGAAGTAGCTAGCAGCCCCCCTCCCTCATGTCGGCACGAAGGGAATCCTAAGCTATGAATGCATGCCCCCCAACCGAGGTTCACCTAGCAAAGTGTGAAGTAGAGCTAGCAGCCCCCCTCCCTCGTGTCGGCACGAAGGGATTCCTAAGCTATGAATGCATGCCCCCCAACCGAGGTTCACCTAGCAAAGTGCGAAGTAGCTAGCAGCCCCCTCCCTCGTGTCGGCACGAAAGGAATCCTAAGCTATGAATGCACATGCCCCCTCCCAACCGAGGTTCACCTAGCAAAGTGCGAAGTAGCTAGTAGCCCCCCTCGTGTCGGCACAAAGGGAATCCTAAGCTATGAGCATGCCCCCTCCCCCCAACCGAGGTTCACCTAGCAAAGTGCGAAGTAGCTGGCAGACCCCCACCCCCCTCGTGTCGCCAAGAAGGGAATCCTAATTAAGCTATGAATGCATGCCCCCCCAACCGAGGTTCACCTAGCAAAGTGCGGTGTAGCAACCCCCCCCCACACACACACTTTTAGTCGGCGGGCCAGAGTGCCATATATATCACCAAGATGGAACGTAAAACGGACCAAGAATAATCCACCTTGGTTGTACAACCTCTCTCTTGTTGTTGGTCAAAGTGATGGCCATCCATGCGACCCCGGAGATGGGCTAGCTCGCTAATAATCACACAAGTAGCTAGTCCCCGAAGACAACCACTGCATGCGTGTGGCCCAAACATATGTATGGAGAGGTGTGTTTTGAGTAATAATGAACAACTTTGATGTGGCACCATGATTTCGAACTAGAAATCCCCACACTGAGTGAGGGTTAGGTTGATTATGCATATGTATGTTACACCACACTTCAAGCCAACGACGGGGATTCATATATGCATGCATGTGTGCATAGTATATGCGCTTAAACTTAATTAGGTCTGAATCTCACCATGACCTATACTACGATAGCACTAACCAAATGAAGAATCCACCATGGTAACCTATCTTGTTGTTGGTCAAGGTGATCATGGATGTCCACACAGGCCCACGAATATATAGGCTTGTCACCGATAACCACGTGAGGGAGTGTATCGTTTGAAGGCAACCACTACATGCATATGTATGGAGGTGATGCATGCATGCATGTTTGAATACACAACATTGATCTGGCGCGTGTGTCAAAAATCGTACACTAGCTCCGCACACAGAGCGAGATTGGTTCATGATGGTGTCATTGTACTAGCCACTTCGACTCGATGGGAGGAATTCATGCGTACACATGCATATGTGTGTGCTCAAAGTGTATCATGCATGTCATCCCAGAGCAAAAATAATAATCCCCTCCTAAGTCAAATTAACCTCTCTTGTTGTCAGGCAAAAAGAAGTGATGGACCAAGCAGGCCCACAGATGGAAAGCATCGATATCGCTGATAACCGCTTAAGTGGGTGCGAGAGGACAACCACCACCGCTTTGCATGTGGGCCGAACATATATATGTTAAATACCCAAAATGTACAACTTTGATGTGCCACATGCCTCAAAAGCCGTAAACCATGCACCCACACAGAGCGAGGTTCATATCAAGCGTACTGCATATGATGGTCCCCTTCCCCCCTCTTCACCGCATACTATATGCTCCTGTCGTAATATATGTACAACCCAAAAGAATCCTCATCGATGGTGAAATTAATTAACCTCTCCTGATGTAGGTCAAAGTGATGCATGCATGCATGCATCGACGATGGCCTCATGGGCCCACAGATGGAAGCGTCACACGTGAGTGTCCTAGCTAGGATATATATGGATGTGGCCCAGAAAGGTGTTGTGTGATGTTTGAATAACCAATTTCATAATTTTGATGTGGCACGTGCCTCGGTAACCAAAAAGTCCCGACACTGAGTGAGGTGTACTTGTTCACGGACGCATACGCATAGTATATATGCTAGTCCCCTCCCACCTCTTCGACGCATACTATATACCACCATAACACAAACAAAAAAGATTATACCGTGCTGGTCAAATTAACCTCACTGCCGGCTGTTCGTCAAAGTGATGGACGACGACCACGCGGGCCCACAGAAAGCATCACACACGAGTATCAAGTGTCATGTAGGACAATCATCGACTGCATGTGGCCAAAACATCTATGTATGAAAGGGTTGTGTAATGTTTTAAATAATGATTTCATGACTCTGATGTGGCACCAGCCTGCCTAACAAAACGGCCAACCCACACGGTGGCTCACAACTCATAGTGTACTAAGAGCCACCCACCACCCCCAGACGCACACACCCACACACACACCGCGAATCCACCGCAAATATGATGCATGTTAAATTAATTATCCCGCGGTGAACATACATGTTACCAAAGGAGGGACATTTTAATTTCAAAAAATTCACAGAGATCATTAAGAAGTTTTAGTACATTGATTGATTAATTTTCTATGGGTATAATGTGCAAAAATCAAATTTGAGCTACATGCACACGTGACAGTGCACCTAAATGGATTGCAAAAACACATGTGTCTCACTGGGTGCATGTTTACTCCCTGTGCAACAAATTTCAAACATTGAGAATCTCGATTTTTAAATTCTAGTACATCCAAAACTTATTTGAAGTTCATGAAACTTATCGTGTTGTCATATGGACACCAATACAAAGTGGCATTGTACTTTTTTGTCAAATTTGAGACCAGTTTTGATGTAATCTTTATCTAATTACAGACGGGAGATTACTAATAATTGGGAACCAATATCCCAAACGTATTATTCGTTCGAACCATGAGCGTTAGACCGACAATGGATACGTGACATGCTTCGGTTAAGCAATAAAGCGGCAACATTAATCATCCAAATGGAGAAACAATATACGTGCCGCTGCGCGACCCGTGTGGCGTGCGAGCAGGCATGAGTTGATGGGATGCATGCGAGTAGTCAGTAGCGCAGGCAGACAGGGAGGCATGTGTGCAGTTGTGTGAATTGACGGAGGCGTGCTCGCTACGCAGTGTCATCAGGAGGCGTGTGATAACCCACAAGTATAGGGGATCGCAACAGTTTTCGAGGGTAGAGTATTCAACCCAAATTTATTGATTCGACACAAGGGGAGCCAAAGAATATTCTCAAGTATTAGCAGCTGAGTTGTCAATTCAACCACACCTGGAAACTTAATATCTGCAGCAAAGTGTTTAGTAGCAAAGTAATATGATAATAGTGGTAACGGTAACAAGAGGTAACGGTAGTAAAAGAAATGTTTTTGGTATTTTGTAGTGATGATAGCAATAGCAACGGGAAAGTAAATAAGTGAAGGACAATATATGGAAAGCTTGTAGGCAATGGATCGGTGACGGAGAATTATGCCGGATGCGGTTCATCATGTAACAGTCATAACCTAGGGTGACACAGAACTAGCTCCAGTTCGTCAATGTAATGTAGGCATGTATTCCGAATATAGTCATACGTGCTTATGGAAAAGAACTTGCATGACATCTTTTGTCCTACCCTCCCGTGGCAGCGGGGTTCTTACGGAAACTAAGGGATATTAAGGCCTCCTTTTAATAGAGTACTGGAACAAAGCATTAACACATAGTGAATACATGAACTCCTCAAACTACGGTCATCACCAGTAAGTATCCCGATTATTGTCACTTCGAGGTTAACGGATCATAACACATAATAGGTGACTATAGACTTGCAAGATAGGATCAAGAACGCTCATATATTGATGAAAACATAATAGGTTCATATCTGAAATCATCGCACTCGGGCCCTAGTGACAAGCATTAAGCATAGCAAAGTCATAGCAACATCAATCTCAGAACATAGTGGATACTAGGGATCAAACCCTAACAAAGCTAACTCGATTACATGATAGATCCCATCCAACCCATCACCATCCAGCAAGCCTACGATGGAATTACTCACGCACGGCGGTGAGCATCATGAAATTGGTGATGGAGGATGGTTGATGATGACGATGGCGACAGATTCCCCTGTCCGAAGCCCCGAACGAACTCCGGATCAGCCCTCCCGAGAGGTTTTAGGGCTTGGCGGCGGCTCCATATCGTAAAACGCGATGATTTCTTCTCTCTGATTTTTTTCTCCCCGGAACACAATATATGGAGTTGGAGTTGGAGTCGGAGAGGCAACAGGGGGCCCACGAGGTAGGGGGCGCGCCCCCCACCCTCGTGGACAGGTGGTGGGCCCCCTGGCCTTCATCTTTTGCAGGTCTTTTTCATATTTTCTGAAAAGTTGCTCCATGAAGTTTCAGGTCATTCCGAGAACGTTTGTTTTTGCACATAAATAACACCATGGTAATTCTGCTGAAAACAGCGTCAGTCCGGGTTAGTTCCATTCAAATCATGCAAGTTAGAGTCCAAAACAAGGGCAAAAGTGTTTGGAAAAGTAGATACGAAGGAGACGTATCAACTCCCCCAAGCTTAAACCTTTGCTTGTCCTCAAGCAATTCAGTTGACAAACTGAAAGTGATAAAGAAAATCTTTTACAAACTCTATTTGCTCTTGTTGTTGTAAATATGTAAAGCCAGCATTCAAGTTTTCAGCAAAGATTATAACTAACCACATTTGCAATAACACATAGGTCTCAAGTTTACTCATATCAATAGCATAATCAACTAGCGAGCCATAATAATAAATCTCGGATGACAACACTTTCTCAAAACAATCATAATATGATATAACAAGGTGGTATCTCGCTAGCCCTTTCTGAGACCACAAAACATAAATGCAGAGCACCTTTAAAGACCAAGGACTGACTAGACATTGTAATTCATGGTAAAAGAGATCCAGTCAAGTCATACTCAATGTAAACTAACAGTAATGAATGCAAATGACAGTGGTGCTCTCCAACTGGTACTTTTTAATAAGAGGATGATGACTCAGCATAAAAGTAAATAGATAGGCCCTTCGCAGAGGGAAGTAGGGATTTGTAGAGGTGCCAGAGCTCGGTTTTGAAACAAAGGTGAATAATACTTTGAGCGGTATACTTTCATTGTCAACATAACAACCAAGAGATGGCGATATCTTCCATGCTACACACATTATAGGCGGTTCCCAAACAGAATGGTAAAGTTTATACTCCCCCTTCCACCAACAAGCATCAATCCATGGCTTGCTCGAAACAACGAGTGCCTCCAACTAACAAGAGTCCCAGGGGGAGTTTTGTTTGCAATTATTTTGATTTAGTTTGCATAAAGCATGTGACTGGGCATCCCGGTGACCAGCCATTTATCTCGTGAGTGAGGAGCGGAGTCCACTCCTCTTGAGAATAACCCGCCTAACATGGAAGATACAGACAGCCCTAGTTGATACATGAGCTATTCGAGCATACAAAACAGGATATTTATTTGAAGGTTTAGAGTTTGGCACATACAAATTTACTTGGAACGGCAGGTAGATACCGTATATAGGTAGGTATAGTGGACTCATGTGGAATAACTTTGGGGTTTAAGGGATTGGATGCACAAGCAGTATTCCTTCTTAGTACAAGTGAAGGCTAGCAAAAGACTGGGAAGCGACCAGCTAGAGAGCGACAACAGTCATGGACATGCATTAAAATTAATCAACACCGAATGCAAGCATGGGTAGGATATAATCCACCATGAACATAAATATCGTGAAGGCTATGTTGATTTTGTTTCAACTACATGCATGAACATGCGCCAAGTCAAGTCACTTAAATCATTTAGAGGAGGATACCACCCTATCATACCACATCATAACTATCTCAATAGCATGTTGGCACGCAAGGTAAACCATTATAATTCATAGCTAATCAAGCATGGCATAAGAAACTATGATCTCTAATTGTCATTGCAAATATGTTTATCCATAATAGGCTGAATCAGGAACGATGAACTAATCATATTTACAAAAACAAAAGAGGGCAAGTTCATACCAGCTTTTCTCATCTTAGTCAGTCCATCATATATCGTCATAATTGCCTTTCACTTGCACGACCGAACGATATGAATAATAATAATAGTGCACGTGCATTGGACTAAGCTAGAATCTGCAGGCATTCAATAAGCAGGAGAAGACAAGGAAATATGGGCTCTTTTGTCAGATAAACAATAAAGCATATAAGAGCCACTTCAACAATTTAATTATGGTATTCTCCTATTGACCCCCAAAGAAAAGAAAAGAAATAAAACTATTTACACGGGAAAGCTCCCAACAAGCAAAAGAAGAACATGAAATCTTTTTGGGTTTTCTTTTTAATTACTACTGCAAGCATGGAAATTAAACTGATTAAAAGCTACAACTAATTTTTTTGGTTTTTCTTAAGGTTTATTAAATACACAAGAAGAAAGCATAAAAAGGGAATAAACTACACTACAAAAAAAATACACTTTCGTGATGATACATGTTTGTCACAGTAGGTCGTGTTTTTTGTCATGCATGTACATCCATGACAGAATCAAGATAGTCATACCTGTGCTGTCGTAGAAGTGTTCCATGACATTACCAAAATTATCATCACGGAAGTGTCCACTTCCATGACAATAAATCACGCGTCACAGAAGTCCTTTCGTCAAGGGTGACCGACACATGGCATCCACCGTAACGAAACGCCGTTAAGCTATCGGGTCGGGTTTTGGATCCAATAACCCGTTAACAGCCCCGGCCAATGGGGATTTTCCACGTGTAAAATCATCATTGGCTGGAGGAAACACGTGTCGGCTCACCGTTGGGATAGATGCCATCCGCTCATTGGACCGAAGGCGCCTATGATACGGCGACACGTGGCACGGCCCAACAGAGGCCCATTCCTGTGAAAAGGCCTGCCCGTTTGACTTGGTCAAAAGGTGGCGGGCCGGCCCACGGAAAGCCTGTTAACGGCCTGTTCGCATATAGCCCATTTATAGCCCGCTAACCCAAGGCCCATTACGCCCTATCTGAATTAGGCCCAGTAGCGTCATCTGGGCTGTCCTATATGATCCGGCCCATGTGTGGCCCATGACTTCTTTCGGCCCATATGAGGACCTTTGTAACTCTTGGCCCATTAACTGCCCGTGGTGAAGCTGGCCCGTAATGAACAGTGTATCACTTTATACCCATTAACGGCTCGTTATTCCATTGGGCCATTTCCAGCCCAAGTTATCTTTCGGCCTTCTCAGGGCCCATTGATTCTTGGGCTCATTTGCAGCATTCAGTTACATACGGCCTGTTACTCTCATTTTCTGCTTGTGGGCCAAATTTAGCCCATCGTTACAGTCGGCCCGTTTGCGGACCGTTAATACGTTGAGCCGTTTTCATGTTAAAAAAACCCATTGGGCTGTTTTCATAGAGTTATCAAATACGGCCTATTAACGACCCATTATGGTCCACGAATAGTACGGCCCATGATTGGCGAAATGATGATACGCCCGGTAGAAGGCCCATGGATCCTATGGCCCGTATGAGGCCCATGGATAGTACGGCCCGTAGAAGGCCCATTGATCGTACGGCCCGTAGAAGGCCCATGGACCCTACAGCCCATAGAAGGCCCATGGACCCTAAGGCCCGTATAGAAGGCCGATGGATCCTACGGCCGGATGAAGGCCCATGGATCATACGGCCTGCAGGAGGCCCATGGTTACAACAGTCCGTGTGTTGCCATGATTATTTTGGCCTAGTTACCAAAAATAGGCTATTGTGGCCACGAGAAAAAAACAGAAGAAGAACTGCAGTGACTACAAGCAAACAACTAAACAAGACAATAAGGAAATAAATAAGCAAGCAATTAACGCTAGCCTATTACCACTATTACACATATTACATCCACTGGGCATCAAAGTTCGCCACTAGTGCAAATATAGGGAACAAAGCAGCACATTACATACATTGGCCGTCAAAATTGGCCACCAGTGCAAATAAACGCGGCAGCAAAACAAGAGCATAACTAAAACAACTTCAGAAGAGCTCAAGAAACGTTATCCTGGGTATCCACCATGCTGGCAATAAGCTTAGCAAGCTGATTAGCTTTGTCCTGTTTAGTGCTAAAATCCTCCAACGCTTGTTGTTGCAACAGAAAGTATGCATCTGAATGCTCCAGGGACTTCCGCAGTCCTTCCGCTTCTTGTCGCAGCACAGCTGATCGATGTCTTTCAGCTTGTAGTTGAGAATCAAGAAACCGAACTGATTCAGACAATGAGTTTGAATAGCTTGTGCAAGCGGTAGTGGCCAGTAACTCAAACACTAAACCAAGACATGACTTTGGGGTTGTCTCGCTGTCTTCAAGATAGTCTTCCTTAGCTGTTTTACCAACTTTGTTGGAGACCAACAAGGATGTGTCACTATCTTGAACCTTATCTGCATTACTTCCTTTACCATTGCTTAATAAGGCACTCTTCCCCAAATTCTCTCAGCATTCTAAAAGAAGAAACAAGCAGACACATAACAAGTTTAGCATGTACTAGTATATGAAACTCATTTCGGTGAACCAGTTCATTAGTAAGGTGGACAGGATTAAACTACCAAGTCTTGTATTGCCAAGTACTAGTACATAATAAAAGCATCAAACAAACATATATCTATGTACTATGGTCACTGCATTGTCTTGCGAAATCAAAATAGAGACACGGTTCAAATCATATCAGTTCAAGACAAAGCAGCAGTGAAAGAATACAAAGCGTGGGAAACTACACGGCACAACAAGATTTCATATGGGTACCACGGGTCTACATGTACAACAACACTATTGGCTTTGTTGTGATGCTAGTAATGTGCATGATATGAAAGTCAACTATATACATAATTGAAATTGAAATCAACAGAGCTATTGATAAGAGCAAACCTGTTAAAGAAACATGCGTGAACATACTTGCTGTGCCATTGGAGTTTCGATTGGATCCTTTAATTTAAAAGTAAGTTTGTATGAGTAAATACAGTGATACAAGAGCAAAGCAATCATAGTTAAAAAAGGCGCGCCTAAGCGAGCACTTAAGCACACCTAGGCTCTAGGTGTTGGCAAAACGCATTGCGCATAACTACGCATAATCTGTGCATAACTGTGCATAAGTATGCGCTTTGGTCAGTAAAGCGCAAGGCGGTGGCAAAACGCACAATTAATGCCTAGCGCTTTTTTGAACTATGATAGCAATGGAATCTTAAATTAGAACAGTTGTTCTTCAGGTTTAGGCACTTGTTCTACATGAATAGAGTACAGTAGGACGCAAGAATATAATAGTTAAAAATAGAAAATGAGCTCATAGACCTTACCACATTCTTGGTTCGGGACCAGTACAGAACAAGGCGTTCCCAGTCATCGTCCAGTAAATGTGTCTCGGGAGAACCTAAGGGAATTTGATAAGTTTGTTTGCCGGTGAAGTACGTTTTCTTTAGGTAATTCTGATACTGCCACCAAGCATTCTTGAAGATAGCAGAGGTATTAGCACAGGTTACCTCATCCTGAGTTTCCAAATCGGTCCTTCTCTATAGAGAAAAATGGGAAAATTTGCTGTATTATAACCATCATGGAGGTAGCATGTATGGGACGAAGCAAAGTAATTGCCATGAATAACATTACTTACACATAACTCCTGGACAAACACCTGCAACTGGCATTTTCCTTCATCTTCAGTATAATATTTCCAAGATGGGAAGATATGCACATATGATTTAACAACATCAAATGCAATAGATGCTAAACTACGACTAGCTGGTCGTGCTTCCTCCACAAGAATAGGCGTACTAACTAGTGGAGTTGGGGTTCGCCGTGATAGTACTGGCCCTTTAGGCACTGGAGCTGCCTTACTAACTACTCTTGTTTGGGAGCTCTGTGGAGGAGATGGTGCTGTGTCAACAGGAACTGGGTTACTATCGGCTGGGGTTGGGGTTAGATTGGGTGAAGCTGGTTCTCTGTCCATCGCAGTAGGGGTACAATCTGCGAGAGTTTGGGTTATGTGTGGTAGGGCTGGTTCTTGTGCATGTACAACTGGGGTGCTATCTCCACCAAGAGGTAGCACTGTTTTATTTGAAGACCGTGTTTTTAGTCCGCTAGATACTGGCATCACCCTCTCCAATTCAAATGGCTGATAAACAGGAAACATAGTTGAATGTACAGACATTGTATGAGAGACAGATGAAATAGATAGTGTGGAAAAAAGAGGGCATGAAATAGTTGACATGTATATTGTTTAACTAAAACGGATAGCATGACATAATTTCACATATATGATGTCTATCTAAACTGGATAGCATAGCATAACATAATTCAAAGATATGATGAATAACTAAACAGGATCGCATGACATAATTCACCTACATGTTATCTAAGTAATCAGGATGGCATCATTTAATTCACATATGTGATTTATATGCTAAACAGAGGGCATTTGATATGTTGTCTGAGCTAAGAACATGGTCTTGAATATTGTGTATATGATGTCTAAACTATGCAATGCAAGACACCGTATGCATGATATGAGCAGTATAACCGTCCCAAGTTAGAGCATACACCTCAGTGGGGGAATAGGACTGGTCATCTGTCTCTGAATCCATCTCTGAGGAGCTATCGGGACCCAACAAGAGATCTGCTTCGACAGGTAGCACTGTCTGCTCTGAAGGCCTTGTTTTCACTCCAGATTTTTTCCATCTCCCACCCAAATGGCTGATTCACAGGAAGAGTAGTTTAATGTACAAACATTGTCGACAAATGGAAATGTAATGAAGAAAAGGATGGACAAGATATCATTCAAATATATGATGCCTGGTTAAACAGGATGGCATTGCACATTTCACATATATTATTGCTGGCTAAAAGACATGAGACTGCATAATTCCCATATATGATATAGAAACTAAACAGGTGGCATTACAGAACATGTCTAAACTAAGCAGATGACATATATGATGTCAAAAGTAGGCACTGCAAGGCAACATATGCATGATATGACTAACATCATCATGCCAAGGTAGAGCAAACACCTTGGGGGTAAATAGGAGTGGTCAGCGGCGTCTGAATCCGCCTCAGAACAGATATCTTCCTCTAGATTACAATCTGGAGAGGGGTGGGGAGGGTTTGCCATTGAACCCACCATGGAGCGATGTCTGCATGACATTGTATTGCCGCTCAAAACTCTTCTCTTTTTCTCTACATGTTTAGCATGACTATGTACAATATCTGACATGCATAAGAAAAAAATATGGTGAGATTATGTAAGAAGAGCATGCAGAAATTTAGAGTGATGGTAACAACCAGTGGATCGACGTTTTTCCGTTGAACCAAAATAGCCCTAATGGATCAACGTGAATGTATAGTAATAAGTGATGCAACAAGTGTACAACCTCTTTGCCGTAGCCATGTCGACCTCAGCATCATTGGGTTGGTCGCTGAAGCAGTTGAGGCAGAGGTGGCTGTCAGAGGTGTGAAGGAAGATCTGAGGAATCTATAGATGGCGTCCAGGGCACTGCTCTGTTGTGATGGATCATTCTGTCGTTGGAGCAGCTCCGGTGAGCCGTAAGACGTCAAGGCTGAAGCAGCACAAGACAGACATCGTCAATCTCAAGTGGGATTCTAATAGCATCTCCAATAGATGATGTAAAATGGATGTAAAATTAACATCACCAAAAACCACCTGACTACAACAGATGAGGTAAAAACTGTTGACTCTGAACTTAACTGTCGAAACTGAAATTTACTGTGGAATCTGGATGCTACTATCGAAACTGAACGCAATGGTAGCAGAGAGGCACTTGACATGTAGTTTAGGGAGGGCATGCAGTTCATCTTCAACCTGCACCCACCTGAGCTGCCAGCCACCACCAGCCGAACCGTCGGCCCTAGCGCCGCATCGCCGCCCCGAAACAACTCGCCACCGCCGCCCCGGCCAGCCCTCTAGGCCCCCGCCCCCACCCTGAACCCAAAGATAGATAGTGGGGTACCTCTCCGGCGAGCCCCCGTCCCCGCTGCGGGTGGTTCTTCCTTAACTCCGGCGAGCTCCCCAACCCCTGAAAATCGACTGACCCAAAAGTTGATTCAGTCGACTAAAGTGTGGCTTAAACAGAGCAGAGCAGCAGCACGAGCGTGGGGGAGAGCAGCAGCAGCAGCTGGGCGAGCGAGCGATCGAGCGAGAGCCAGAGCAGCAGCAGCGCGAGCGAGAGCCGGAGCAGCAGCTGCAGATCCGGCTGGTATGGACGCTACCGCCGAAGGGGCCTCGCACTGGGGGAGAGCCGCCATGGAGATGTCGCCCGCGGCGCTGGCTTCAAGGTAGCCGCTCCGTGGGGGTGCGGGATGGAGCACCGTCGGCGCTGGGAGGTCGAGTTAAGGAGAAGGTGCGATGTGATGAGTGTACAACCTCTTTGGTGGCGCCGAGTAGGCCTCGGCTTCGTCCGAGGAGTCGGTGAGGATGTTGCGGTTCCGATGGAGCAGGTTAAGGCGGCGTTGTGGGGATGGAGCAGTCGCGATACACGAGGCGATCGTCAGAGTAGCTCCTTGGAGGTAGAGGACGGGGCAGCTGAACCGGCGGGACAGTGAGATGGACGACGGATCCTCATCCGGGGAGGTGGACGAGGGACGTCGAGCTGTTGCGGTGGACGACGTCGTCGGGGAAGAGGCTCCGGCTGGGCAGCGGTGACGTGGCGGATGGAGGAGGGTGGGGTTTCACGGCTGGAGCGGAGAGGTTATGGTGGCCTGGGATTTCGAATGGCGAAAAGGGGGCGATGGGAGGGGGTGAAGTATGACTTAGGGACGCGCTTGTCCAAAATGTAGGGTGTGTTACAAAAGTACCCCCCACCGATTTGAACTAGCGGCCCTTTCGGCTCAGGGTTAGAAGGGGGATTTCGCGTGTCGGGATTTGGCAGCTGGAGGGAGTTTTCGCGCGCGTTGTAATTTCGGGATAGCAAGGCGCGGGTTGTGAAGGCGCCAGTTTTGGGAGCACGATATCTGAATTTTTAGGATATAACAAGACGCGGGTTGAATTTTAGGGACAAGCCTAACATGTAGTAATATTGTACTTGTACGTACCAAATCAATTCGCACTTCCCTCAACCAAAAAGAAAACGAAAAAAATAAAACTATTCACACCACACAAAGAGAGAGTCTTGCCCCATTTTACTATACAAATTCTATTCAAAGCTACTCCCTCCTTCCATCTATATAGGGCCTAATGCATTTTTCGATGCTAACTTTAACCAAATATTAGAGCAATGATATATGACATGCAACTTACACAAAGCACACTGTTAAATTTGTCTGTGAGAGGTTCTTTCAATGATATAATTTTCACATTGTGCATGTCATGTACTATTAATCTTGTCAATAGTCAAAGGCGGTCATAAAAATCTCATTACGCCCTATATAGATGGAAGGAGGGAGTATGAATTCATGTTATGTCCGATTAATTTTTTTCGCTTGCTGTATAATGCATGTAACCTACTCATACCAACATTTTAGTGCATTCCAAATGTCTATACTACCATTGCAATTCGAACTAAATTTGAATTCGTTTCTCTATTTCAATAAGAATCTACAATCATGATTGTTTCCAACTTCAACCATCATAGTTTCCTTGCTATCCGCCAAATATCAATCGGACGGCCTACCTATAATGCAGGATGGTAGGCACACCATCATCAGCAACTCCGTTTTTGATAAGAGTAGAGATAAAATATATTAAATGTAGTATAACATGTTCATAACCACACCATGTGTATCACCGTTATATATATTCACACATGCGTCGGTTTGAAACACTATAATAAATTCTTCAAATATCCGAATTCACTTTTTATAATGAAGTATATATGATCTCTATTCGTCTTTTACACCCACACAACCCTCTTATCTTTGTAGCTAGCACTAACTTTCTCTTGTGCATGCACACGCCCGCATCCCTCTCACCCTCCCTCAGCATTCTCTAGCTCCATCGCGCAAATTTGTCTTTTCACTTTAGGTCGTTCACCCACGGTGTGTGTAGGCCCCCCAGCTCCTTCTTTACGGCACACATCGATCGATACGCCTCTCTAGCCAGGTGTCCTAGCACAAACACAAGCTTCCCCTCTTCTCTTGTCACCGTCCATGCCTCACTCCCACCACTCTTTTCACGTTCCCGTACTCGCACACTCCTCCCCCCTCGATATAGTATGCCTCTCGTACCACCTCCTACATGCATCCCTCTCTCTCTATCCTTCTTCTCGTGCCTCATTTGCTTCTAACACACACATGCATGTATACCGATCGATTTCCCAACATATACCTAGATCGACTTTAACTACCCCCCCCCATCGATCGACATACCTCACAAGTTATGTCTCTCCTTTCTCTAACAAAGGGCAATTGATCTTCCTATGTAGTTATGTCTGCCTACCACAGCCACATCGTCCCCCCTCATCATTCGTGCATGCCTCCTGACCCGTCTCTCACACGCACGTGCACAGACAACAAGCAGCCATCTCCTCTCTTATTGATATTGCGGGTGTGCCCTCCGTTAGTCTAGCAAGCCTATCCCACCATTTGTTAGAAGCAACTCCACTACCACCCCCTCCAACACTCTAGCTCTGTCTCTCTCCCAACCTTATTCCTCTCCTGCACATATGCATGGATGCCAATCGATCTCCCTTAATACATGAGGCAGATCGATCTCCTTAATACATGAGGTAGGCCTCTCTCCTCCTCCACACATATACCAGCCATTATACCTCTATAGTTAATTGGGCCTCCCTCTTCCCCCACCACACACCGATAGCCGAGCGCTGCAGGTAGGTATCCATGCCACAGAGACAAACTGCACATGTCCCATCTCACGTTCCAGTAGGCCAGTCACTCTATATCTTTGACGTGGGCACACACAAATTCGATGGCACTCTTTATCGATCGCGCGCACACACACACACACACATCATCCCTCTCTTTGATTCTATGGACACCTCAAGATGCATTTGTATGAGTAGTTTATCTTGTGAGAGAAAAGTTTGAACGAGGGAAGGCCTTATTTGCGAACATGGAGAGACGTGTGGGTATATTTTTGGAAAATTGCCATAGTTTCTTTCCTATCCATTAGATATAAATCTGACGGCCTATATTGCAGGATGGCACGCACACCATCATCACCAACTCTGTTTTCTACTCCCTCCGTCCGAAAATATTTGTCATCAAAATGGATAAAAAGAGATTTATCTAACACTAAAATACGTCTAGATACATTTCCTTTTATCCATTTTGATGACAAGTATTTCCGGATGGATGGAGTATGTCTTTTTAGAGATTTCAACAAGTGACTATGACCGGACCTTACCAACATACTCAAAAAAGTAGTCCATAATTTTGATGTTACCCTCTTTTCTTGGCGGTGCAGTGCCATCTGGATACCTCATAAATAAATAAAGTACTACATGATACTAATATATGATACATGGCGCAGGAGTACTAAGTATTATTAATATAGTTTTGCTAGAACTCATCTAGATGAGATATAATTTGGTCTCATCCATCTTTTATAGCCATTGGATGTGATGCTATATAAGATGCATGTGTGCTGACGTGGGTTGTATTTGTTCTTGTGCAACGAACTGACCACTGCATGTCATGTTTGATAGTCTCAAGTCATTAAAAGCATACAAGCCCCACATCTCTGCTTGGTTGATTCCTCTATTTATGTCAAAAAAATAAGAAACAATGTGAGAGTTAATGCACCACGCCTATGTGTTTACTATTTGGTTTTCGTAAGATGACTTAATACTCACCTAGACGGAGGGAGTATTCGATTTGACAGTGGGCGGCGCAGTTCCCGATACGGCTTTACTGCAGACGAGGGAGGGAGTAGCGGTTCCCGATATGTTGAACAGCCAATGCATCATCCTTCAATTAATGCATGAGGGAAGTAATGGGAGGAGGTCCGGGAAAAGAGGCTGCATGATGTGAATGCAACGCAGTTTGCCCTCATTGCCCTCATATAATGGCGCGCCCTCCATTCCGATGCATCTACCACATCATACGCACCTAAGCATTTGCCTAAGCACCTACACTAAGCGCAAAAGAGCTCACTCCAGACCCATGGCGGCGATGCTCGTGAGTGGCCAGCGGCTGCGCCAGATGGTTCACGACGCTGGCCTACGGCATGGCGCCGAGGATCGTCTCCAGACGGTGTTGGATACCGGCTGGTGGATGGACGCCTTCGACGCCAACTATGACTCTCAGTTGGACCAGATGATCGTTGCCACCAGCAACAAGTTCACCGTCCTCAAGAAGCTCGCGGATGACATCGCCGTACTCCTCCAGCCCGCGCGCCCGGGCTCCTCATTGCTTGGCACCCTGATCGGCCTCCATGGCCGGAACCTCTTTCAAGCACTACTGGCCCTGCGACTACCCGCCGATGCCACAAAGAATGTCCACCTGGAGGTCGCGCTCGCTGCGAGGCGCCTCACCCTGCAAGAATTCGTCGACCTACACATCCACATGTATGAGGAAATCGTGTACATAGGTATCTACAAGGCCAGTGAGGACGCTACGATGTTGGACTTCCTCAACCGGCTGGAAGCCTTGGATGCCTCTGCTGAGAAGCACCTCGACCTCGCCACAAAAGTCGCCGCTCCTTAGCCGCCGGTCGGTGGCCCGCCGCACTAAGTTGAGGAGGAGGCGGTCGTACATTCGTGGATCCATCTTTCTTCTTGCCTTCTGTAACCACCACTGTGATCGCATCATCGTGGCCTTAATTCTTGTTGTGCTATTGCACTCTCATTCCAGTCAATACCGACATGTGCGATCCCTTTGCTTAATTATATGCATCACTGTAACTAGTACTCCATCCGTCAATTTATAAGTTGTGATTACCTTTTCCATCAACTTCGTGCAACGCGTGGGCATCTTGCTAGAAACACTAGAATATGTCTATATAATCCGTATGTGATAGTCCATTTGAAATCTCAAAAAAGACAAATATTTAGGTACGGAGGGAGTAATATATTAGGAGTATATCAAAACAATAGTGATTTCTTTCAAGTTTGTGAACAAATACTACTATTCTACTACTTTGGATCCGTCGCAACAAACGGGCACATTGCTGGTAAAAGGAAAAGGCCTGCCGCGTTCACGTTGCACCCCCACACGCCCGGGAATCGGGAGTACAACACGGCCCGTCCAGCACGACACATAGCTTAGGGAAGGCGTGTTGCCTAGCATTTTCACTTTCATGTGGGACCGCTGTTGAGCAAACCGACACCCCGCCCGCCGCCGGGTTGGAAAACAGAAACGAGGGGAAGATCTAGTTGTAGCACGGAAGCCAAGAAATTTGGTGTCAGACGGGGCTCGTTGATAGAGTAGGAGCATTCCGTACTAGTACTACTCCTACTAGTACCAACTTTGTACTCCAAATACTATATTACTAGTACTACCACTATACAACTAGTAGGTACATGCACGGCACAACATCGTAGGAACAAAAAACGGGAAGATCTTGTTTTGGGTGATTTATATTTTTTTCAATCAACGTAGTATGAATAATATGATGTGGGGGGCACCCATGAAACTTATGTGGCTTGGTTGCATGGCTACGGAAGGTTAGAGAAAAATAAATAGATAATGTGTTTCGAGTGCACTCCACTAAATAGATATATATATATATATACTTTGGATCCATTGCAACGGACCAGCACATCTATATCTATACCCCCTATATAGTGTGTGAAAAACTTTGAAAGTTGGTCGTTGGATGAAGCCAATCCGACGGTACAAAGATGGCAAATCCGAGCACTACTGGCCGTTGGATATCATCCACCAGATTCTGCCACATGTATAATCTAGAAGACTCCATGGTTGAACTTAATTCATGACTAACTTTGCCTCAACTAAGCTTAGGCAAAGTTATTAGTTCTTCAAAACGACAGAAACAAGTTGGCAAGCCTAAGGGAATCTTGCCACATTTTTTGTGTGTATGTCATGTGGGGCCTTAGTGTGGCTTGCCGAAGGTGTGGCTTGAACCAAACACTCACCTAGGTTAATCAAACTTGCCTAACCTTACATTCCACCAGATTTTGCCACATGTTAGAATCCAGAAAGCTCCACATGTAGAAGCATAATGCACAAACCACCAGAATCTCATGCGTGCAATGCATGTGTACCTTACTAGTACTAGTTGGTAGTAGTAAGAAACAAATTCCTGTTTTGGCACGAGCTTGTACTGCAGGAGCACCACAAGGCCTGCCGCAGGAGTTACATTTCCCTCTCGGGGCCCACGGGACCGAACTTCAGTGGCTTAGTGTTGGGGAACGTAGCAGAATTTTAAAATTTTCTACGCATCACCAAGATCAACCTATGGAGTCATCTAGCAACGAGGGAGAGAGGAGTGCATCTACATACCCTTGTAGATCACGAGCGGAAGCGTTCAAGAGAACGGGGTTGATGGAGTCGTACTCGACGTGATCCAAATCACCAAAGATCCTAGCGCCGAATGGACGGCACCTCCGCGTTCCACACACGTACGGAGCAAGGACGTCTCCCGCGCCTTGATCCAGCAAGGAGGAGGGAGAGGTTGAGGAAGAGGGCTCCAACAGCAGCACGACGGCGTGGTGGTGGTGAAGCTGCAGTACACCGGCAGGGCTTCGCCAAGCTCTTACAGAGGAGGAGAGGTGTTGGGGAGGGGAGGGGCTGCGCCTTGGATGTTGTATGCAGCCCTCCCCTTGCCCCTTTATTTATAGGGGAAGGAGGAAGGGGGCCGTCCCCCTCTAGATGAGATCTAGAGGGGGGCAGCGGCCAAGGGGAGGGGGCTTGCCCCCCAAGCAAGGGGGGCGCCCCCTTTAGGGTTCCCCCCCCCAACCCTAGGCGCATGGGCCCAAGGGGGGGATGCGGCCAGCCCATGTAGGGCTGGTTCCCCTTTCCTCTACAGCCCATTAGGCCCTCCGAGAGAGGTGGCCCCTCCCGGTGGACCCCCTGAACCTGTCCGGTGGCCCCGGTATAATACCGATATGCCCCCGAACCTTTCCGGTGACCGTATGACAACTTCCTACATATAAATCTTCACCTCCGGACCATTCCAGAACTCCTCGTGACGTCCGGGATCTCATCCGGGACTCCGAACAACATTCGGTAATCACATACAAGTCTTCCTAACAACCCTAGCGTCACCGAACCTTAAGTGTGTAGACCCTACGGGTTCGAGAGACATGCAGACATGACCGAGACGACTCTCCGGTCAATAACCAACAGCGGGATCTGGATACCCATGTTGGCTCCCACATGCTCCTCGATTATCTCATCAGATGAACCATGATGTCGAGGATTCAATCAATCCGTATACAATTCCCTTTGTCAATCGGTACGTTACTTGCCCGAGACTCGATTGTCGGTATCCCAATACCTTGTTCAGTCTCGTTACCGGCAAGTCACTTTACTCGTACCATAATGCATGATCCCGTGATCAACCACTTGATCACATTGAGCTCATTATGATGATGCATTACCGAGTGGGCCCAGAGATACCTCTCCGTCATACGGAGTGACAAATCCCAGTCTCGATTCGTGCCAACCCAACAGACACTTTCGGAGATACCTGTAATGTACCTTTATAGTCACCCAGTTACGTTGTGATGTTTGGCACACCCAAGGCACTCCTATGGTATCCGGGAGTTGCACACTCTCATGGTCTAAGGAAATGATACTTGACATTCAGAAAAGCTACAGCAAACGAACTACATGATCTTTGAGCTATGCTTTAGGATTGGGTCTTGTCCATCACATCATTCTCCTAATGATGTGATCCCGTTATCAATGACATCTAATGTCCATAGTCAGGAAACCATGACTATCTTTTGATCAACGAGCTAGTCAACTAGAGGCTCACTAGGGACGTGTTGTGGTCTATGTATTCACACATGTATTACGATTTCCGGATAACACAATTATAGCATGAACAATAGACAATTATCATGAACAAAGAAATATAATAATAACCATTTTATTATTGCCTCTAGGGCATATTTCCAACAGTCTCCCACTTGCACTAGAGTCAATATTATAGTTACATTGTGATGAATCGAACACCCATGCAGTTCTGGTGTTGATCATGTTTTGCTCTAGGCAGAGGTTTAGTCAACGGATCTGCCACATTCAGGTCCGTATGTGCTTTAAAAATCTCTATGTCTCCATTTTGAACACTTTCACGAATGGAATTGAAGCGACGCTTGATATGCCTGGTCTTCCTGTGAAACCTGGGCTCCTTGGCAAGGGCAATAGCTCCAGTGTTGTCACAGAAGAGAGTCATCGGGCCCGACGCATTGGTATGACTCCTAGGTCGGTAATGAACTCCTTCACCCAGAATGCTTCTTGTGCTGCCTCCGAGGCTGCCATGTACTCCGCTTCACATGTAGATCCTGCCACAACGCTTTGCTTGCAACTGCACCAGCTTACTGCCCCACCATTCAAAATATACACGTATCCGGTTTGTGACTTAGAGTCATCCAGATATGTGTCGAAGCTAGCATCGACGTAACCCTTTACGACGAGCTCTTCGTCACCTCCATAAACGAGAAACATTTCCTTAGTCCTTTTCAGGTACTTCAGGATATTCTTGACCACTGTCCAGTGTTCCATGCCGGGATTACTTTGGTACCTTCCTACCAAACTTATGGAAAGGTTTACATCAGGTCTGGTACACAGCATAGCATACATGATAGACCCTATGGCCGAGGCATAGGGGACGACACTCATCTTTTATCTATCTTCTGCCATGGTCGGGCATTGAGCCGTGCTCAATCTCGTACCTTGCAATACAGGCAAGAACCCCTTCTTTGACTGATCCATTTTGAACTTCTTCAATATCTTGTCAAGGTACATACTCTGTGAAAGACCAATGAGGCGTCTCGATCTATCTCTATAGATCTTGATGCCTAATATATAAGCAGCTTCTCCAAGGTCCTTCATTGAAAAACACTTGTTCAAGTAGGCCTTTATGCTTTCCAAGAATTCTATATCATTTCCCATCAACAGTATGTCATCCACATACAATATGAGAAATGCTACAGAGCTCCCACTCACTTTCTTGTAAATGCAAGCTTCTCCATAAGTCTGCGTAAACCCAAACGCTTTGATCATCTCATCAAAACGAATGTTCCAACTCCGAGATGCTTGCACTAGCCCATAAATCGAGCGTTGGAGCTTGCACACCTTGTCAGCATTCTTAGGATCGACAAAACCTTCCGACTGCATCATATACAATTCTTCCGTAAGGAAACCATTAAGGAATGCCGTTTTGACGTCCATTTGCCATATCTCATAATCATAGAATGCGGCAATTGCTAACATGATTCGGACGGACTTCAGCTTTGCTACGGGTGAGAAAGTCTCATCGTAGTCAACCCCTTGAACTTGTCGATAACCCTTAGCAACAAGCCGAGCTTTATAGATGGTCACATTACCATCCGTGTATGTTTTCTTCTTAAAGATCCATTTATTTTCTATGGCTCACCGATCATCGGGCAAGTTAGTCAAAGTCCACACTTCGTTTTCATACATGGATCCTATCTCGGATTTCATGGCTTCCAGCCATTTGTCGGAATCCGGGCCCGCCATCGCTTCTTCATAGTTCAAAGGTTCACCGTTGTCTAACAACATGATTTCCAAGACAGGGTTGCCGTACCACTCTGGTGCGGAACGTGTCCTCGTGGACCTATGAAGTTCAGTAGTAACTTGATCTGAAGTTTCATGATCATCATCATTAACTTCCTGTCTAGTCGGTGCAGGCACCTCAGGAACATTTTCTTGAGCTGTGCCTCTTACCGGTTCAAGAGGTAATACTTCATCAAGTTCTACTTTCCTCCCACTTATTTCTTTCGAGAGAAACTCTTTCTCTAGAAAGGACCCATTCTTGGCAACAAAGATCTTGCCTTCGGATCTGAGGTAGAAGGTATACCCAACAGTTTCTTTAGGGTATCCTATGAAGATGCATTTTTCCGACTTGGGTTCGAGCTTTTCAGGTTGAAGTTTCTTGACATAAGCATCGCATCCCCAAACTTTTAGAAACGACAGCTTAGGTTTCTTCCCAAACCATAATTCATATGGTGTTGTCTCAACGGATTTCGACAGAGCCCTATTTAAAGTGAATGCGGCAGTCTCTAAAGCATAGCCCCAAAATGACAGCGGTAAATCGGTAAGAGACATCATAGATTGCACCATATCCAATAGAGTGCGATTACGACGTTCGGACACACCATTACGCTGAGGTGTTCCCGGCGGTGTGAGTTGTGAAACTATTCCACATTTTCTTAAGTGTGTGCCAAATTCGTGACTCAAGTATTCTCCCCCATGATCTGATCGCAAGAACTTGATTTTTTTGTCACGTTGATTCTCAACCTCACTCTGGAATTCCTTAAACTTTTCAAAGGTCTCAGACTTGTGTTTCATTAAGTAGACATACCCATATCTACTCAAGTCATCAGTGAGGGTGAGAACATAACGATAGCCACCGCGAGCCTCAACACTCATTGGACCGCACACATCAGTATGTATGATTTCCAATAAGTTGGTTGCTCGCTCCATTGTTCCTACGAACGGAGTCTTGGTCATTTTACCCATGAGGCATGGTTCGCACGTGTCAAATGATTCGTAATCAATAGACTCTAAAAGTCCATCTGCATGGAGCTTCTTCATGCGTTTGACACCTATGTGACCAAGGCGGCAGTGCCACAAGTATGTGGGACTATCATTATCAACCTTACATCTTTTGGTATTCACACTATGAATATGTGTAGCATTACGCTCGAGATTCATTAAGAATAAACCATTCACCATCGGAGCATGACCATAAAACATATCTCTCATATAAATAGAACAACCATTATTCTCGGATTTAAATGAGTAGCCATCTCGAATTAAACGAGATCCTGATACAATGTTCATGCTCAAAGCTGGCACTAAATAACAATTATTGAGGTTTAAAACTAATCCCGTAGGTAAATGTAGAGGCAGCGTGCCGACGGCGATCACATCGACCTTGGAACCATTCCCGACGCGCATCGTCACCTCGTCCTTCGCCAGTCTCCGCTTATTCCGCAGCTCCTGCTTTGAGTTACAAATGTGAGCAACCGCACCGGTATCAAATACCCAGGAGCTACTATGAGTACTGGTAAGGTACACATCAATTACATGTATATCACATATACCTTTCGTGTTGCCGGACTTCTTGTCCGCTAAGTATTTGGGGCAGTTCCGCTTCCAGTGACCACTTCCCTTGCAATAAAAACACTCAGTCTCGGGCTTGGGTCCATTCTTTGGCTTCTTCCCGGCAGCTTGCTTACCGAGCGCGGCAACTCCCTTGTCGTCCTTCTTGAAGTTCTTTTTACCCTTGCCTTTCTTGAACTTAGTGGTTTTATTCACCATCAACACTTGATGTTCCTTTTTGATTTCCACCTCTGCTGATTTCAGCATTGAATATACCTCAGGAATGGTCTTTTCCATCCCTTGCATATTGAAGTTCATCACAAAGCTCTTGTAGCTCGGTGGAAGCGACTGAAGGATTCTGTCAATGACCGCGTCATCCGAGAGATTAACTCCCAGCTGAGTCAAGCGGTTATGCAACCCAGACATTTTGAGTATGTGCTCACTAACAGAACTATTTTCCTCCATCTTACACTGAAGAACTTGTCGGAGACTTCATATCTCACGACCCGGGCATGAGCTTGAAAAACCATTTTCAGCTCTTCGAACATCTCATATGCTCCGTGTCTCTCAGAATGCTTTTGGAGCCCCGGTTCTAAGCTGTAAAGCATGCCACACTGAACAAGGGAGTAATCATCAGCACGTGACTGCCAAGCGTTCATAATGTCTTGGTTCTCTGGGACAGGTGCGTCACCTAGCGGTGCTTCTAGGACATAATATTTCTTGGAAGCTATGAGGATGATCCTCAGGTTCCGGACCCAGTCCTATAGTTGTTGCCATCGTCTTTCAGCTTGGTTTTCTCTAGGAACGCGTTGAAGTTGAGGACAACGTGGGCCATTTGATCTACAAGACATATTGTAAAGATTTTAGACTAAGTTCATGATAATTAAGTTCATCTAATCAAATTATTCAATGAACTCCCACTCAGATAGACATCCCTCCAGTCATCTAAGTATAACATGATCCGAGTTAACTAGGCCGTGTCCGATCATCACGTGAGACGGACTAGTCAACATCGGTGAACATCTTCATGTTGATTGTATCTTCTATACGACTCATGCTTGACCTTTCGGTCTTCTGTGTTCCGAGGCCATGTCTGTACATGCTAGGCTCGTCAAGTCAACCTAAGTGTATTGCGTGTGTAAATCTGGCTTACACCCATTGTATTCGAACGTTAGAATCTATCACACCCGATCATCAGTGGTGCTTCGAAACAACAAACCTTCACAACGGTGCACAGTTAGGGGGAACACTTTCTTGAAATATTTTGAGGGATCATCTTATTTAAGCTACCGTCGTTCTAAGCAAATAAGATGCAAAACATGATAAACATCACATGCAATCAAATAGTGAATGATATGGCCAATATCATTTGCTCCTTTTGATCTCCATCTTCGGGGCTCCATGATCATCGTTGTCACCGGCATGACACCATGATCTCCATCATCATGTCTTCTTGAAGTTGTCTCGTCATCTATTACTTCTACTACTATGGCTAACGCTTTAGCAATAAAGTAAAGTAATTACATGACGTTTATGTTGACACGCAGGTCATAAATAAATAAAGACAACTCCTATGGCTCCTGCCGGTTGTCATACTCATCGACATGCAAGTCGTGATTCCTATTACAAGAACATGATCATCTCATACATCACATATATCATTCATCACATCCTTTGGCCATATCACATCACAAAACACTTGCTGCAAAAACAAGTTAGACGTCCTCTAATTGTTGTTGCAAGTTTTTACGTGGCTGCTATAGGTTTCTAGCAAGAACGTTTCTTACCTACACCAAAACCACAACATGAATTGCCAATTTCTATTTACCCTTCATAAAGACCATGTTCATCGAATCCGATCCGACTAAAGTGGGAGAGACAGACACCCGCCAGCCACCAACTAGTGCATGTTAGTCGGTGGAACCGGTCTCACGTAAGCGTACGCGTAAGGTTGGTCCGGGCCGCTTCATCCCACAATGCCGCCGAATCAAGATAAGACTAGTAACGGCAAGATAATTGACAATATCGACGCCCACAACTACTTTGTGTTCTACTCGTGCATAGTAACTACGCATAGACCTAGCTCATGATGCCACTGTTGGGGAACGAAGCAAAATTTTAAAATTTTCTACGCATCACCAAGATCAATCTATGGAGTCATCTAGCAACAAGGGAGAGAGGAGTGCATCTACATACCCTTGTAGATCACGAGCGGAAGCGTTCAAGAGAACGGGGTTGATGGAGTCGTACTCGACGTGATCCAAATCACCGAAGATCCTAGTGCCGAACGGACGGCACCTCCGCGTTCAAAACACGTACGGAGCGAGGACGTCTCCCGCGCCTTGATCTAGCAAGGAGGAGGGAGAGGTTGAGGAGGAGGGCTCCAACAGCAGCACGACGGCGTGGTGGTGGTGAAGCTGCAGTACTCCGGCAGGGCTTCGCCAAGCTCTTACGGAGGAGGAGAGGTGTTGGGAAGGGGAGGGGCTGCGCCTTGGATGTTGTATGCAGCCCTCCCCTTGCCCCTCTATTTATAGGGGAAGGAGGAAGGGGGCCGGCCCCCTCTAGATGAGATCTAGAGGGGCGGCGGTGGCCAAGGGGAGGGGGCTTGCCCCCCCAAGCAAGGAGGGCGCCCCCTTTAGGGTTTCCCCCCAACCCTAGGCGCATGGGCCCAAGGGGGGGATGCGGCCAGCTCATGTAGGGCTGGTTCCCCTTTCCTCTACAGCCCATTAGGCCCTCCGAGAGAGGTGGCCCCTCCCGATGGACCCCCGGAACCCCTCCGGTGGCCCCGGTACAATACCGATATGCCTCCGAACCTTTCCGGTGACCGTATGACAACTTCCTACATATAAATCTTCACCTCCGGACCATTACGGAACTCCTCGTGACGTCCGGGATCTCATCTGGGACTCCGAACAACATTCGGTAATCACATACAAGTCTTCCTAACAACCCTAGCGTCACCGAACCTTAAGTGTGTAGACCCTACGGGTTCGGGAGACATGCATACATGACCGAGACGACTCTCCGGTCAATAACCAACAGCGGGATCTGGATACCCATGTTGGCTCCCACATGCTCCTCGATGATCTCATCAGATGAACCACGATGTCGAGGATTCAATCAATCTGTATACAATTCCCTTTGTCAATCGGTACGTTACTTGCCCGAGAGTCGATCGTCGGTATCCCAATACCTTGTTCAGTCTCGTTACCGGCAAGTCACTTTACTCGTACCGTAATACATGATCCTGTGATCAACCACTTGATCACATTGAGCTCATTACGATGATGCATTACCGAGTGGGCCTAGAGATACCTCTCCGTCATACGGAGTGACAAATCCCAGTCTCGATTCGTGCCAACCCAACAGACACTTTCGGAGATACCTGTAATGTACCTTTATAGTCACCCAGTTACGTTGTGACGTTTGGCACACCCAAGGCACTCCTACGGTATCCGGGAGTTGCACAATCTCATGGTCTAAGGAAATGATACTTGACATTCAGAAAAGCTACAGCAAACAAACTACACGATCTTTGAGCTATGCTTTAGGATTGGGTCTTGTCCATCACATCATTCTCCTAATGATGTGATCCCGTTATCAATGACATCCAATGTCCATAGTTAGGAAACCATGACTATCTTTTGATCAACGAGCTAGTCAACTAGAGGCTCACTAGGGACGTGTTGTGGTCTATGTATTCACACATGTATTATGATTTCCGGATAACACAATTATAGCATGAACAATAGACAATTATCATGAACAAAGAAATATAATAATAACCATTTTATTATTGCCTCTAGGGCATATTTCCAACACTTAGTGCCCGGCCTATGAGTCAATGACATGCAGACCTTAAATGCGGCTGGCCCACATTTCATTCTCATGGTGGTGGCGTGGTTCGCGACTCACTCATTCGAGATGAACCGGCCGGTGGTGGCGTGGCCGTGGCGAGGGTGCCACAGCTGGGCGTCGGGGCGTTACGAGGCGTAGATGGCCACACCGGCGGGTACTACCTGTAGTACTCCCTCTAGTCCTTTTTACTCTGCATATTAGGTTTGTCCGAAGTCAATCTCATCCAACTTTGACCAAGTTTATCTAAAAAATTGTAGACAATCACATAACAACACCAATATCATTAGATTCATCTTGGAATATATTTTCATATTATATTTATTAGATATTATAGATGCTAATAATTTCTAATATAAATTTGGTCAACCTTAGCAAAGTTTGTCTTTCGGCAAATTCAATGTGCAGAGTAAAAAGGACAGGAGGGAGTACATAAGTACTCCAGCTGAGGATTGATGCTCGGGACGAAATGTGTCACAGCCACTGGATGAAAATTCGATGGTGCGGGAATATGGATTGGAGCACAGCAGCGGAGCAGGCAAACTGCGTCCAATTGGGTGTGTCTGTGGTAGAAAGTTGATGGTCGCTACAGTTCAGCTGGCCCGCATGTCATGCACACAAAGGCAGAGGAGCGGTGGGGTCGAGAGAGATGAGGGGCACGTCAGGGGGATGAGGATCCCCTGAAGCGAACAATCCTACCACTCTGTCACTGACATGTGGGACCCATAAGCATGGGTCCCACCTGTCAGTGAAGGAAAGGCAGGGCAAGGCAGTGATAGCCACGTCAGAGGATCCATGTCCACGTCGGGGGACGTCGTGCCGTGGGTTGGAGCGGCATCATGGGAATCGCGTGTGGGTGTGGCAGTGGTAGAAACAAGAAACGTGATGGTCGCCGTGGTTCAACTTCCATGGACAAGCTGTCATGTCTGCTGACACATGTATATCAAAACTAGAGTGTTTATATTCAAGCACGTGAACAAGTATTATTCTACTACTTTGGATCCATTGCAACGCACAGGCCAGCACATTGGTAGTAGTAGTGTCCATCTCTATCTCTAGAGGCCTTCCCTCGTTCATCATTTTCTCTCACAAGATAAACTACTCATAAAAGTGCATCTTGATGTTCCGTGGAACGCACGAGGATGTTTCCTTGGGGGTCTCTCCAGAGCGGCGTGGCCGTAGTTGCAAGTTGACACCCCTTGAGATGCCGACGTTGAGGGGCACTCGGATTTCCTCCGATGAGCGGGTAAGATGAGTTTGATCATGTAGTAAATGCATTCTAAAGACTACTTCCGTGTCCATTTCCTAATTCTCCCCCTGCCCACTGTTTCACAGGTTAGGCTCGGTGTGAGTGGAGATTGGCTTGCATATGTACAGGAGGGTACCAACATCAATTTGCACAACATTTACAACGGTGACACCGTTCCCGTAGAACCTTTGTCCAACATTGGGATCAGCCATGCAACGGGCCACCGCATGAATTGGTACGATGGAACCACGGTGAGTTTGAATAAGATAGCATGAACCTTGCACATGGCACTCAAAGGCGGACCATGCTGTCTGCGGGCGATTTGTTGCCGTACGAGTAGGAAGACGCTGTGCTCCTTTCTAACCGCATCTTCGCGGTGACAAACCAGGGGACTTATTTTGTATGGGACACATCCTACGATATACTCCCTCTCTCCCAGTTTATTTGCTTTGAATCTTTTCGTTTTATAAGTTTCAAATTCAAATTTAGAGCTCCCCATCACATGTTGAGATTACAATGTCCATTAAATCGTTGCGTGCATGTATAGTAAAGAAACAAATCTCGAGTTTGGCACGAGTTCGTGCTGCAGGAGCACCACAAGCCCTGGCGCAGGAGTTACATTTCCCTCTCAGGGCCGTCGGGACTGAGCTTCAGCGCCTTACTACACTTAACTTTGAGTCAATAACATGTGGACCCGATAGGTGACTGGTCCACATGTAATGCTCCCGTAGGCAGAGGGGCAGTGTGGCCAAGAGGGGTGAGCCGCAGGTCGAGGGACGTGTGGTTTCATGGGTTCGGGCGGCGTCGTGGGAATCGTGGGTGGCTATGGTAGAAACTAGATGCTCGCCGCATTTTAGGTGGCCCACATGTCATGCACACAAGCTGTCATGTCTACGGACACATGCACTGCATACCGATCACTGGAAGGAGTAGCAGAGAAAGCTATATATGCGGATAAATAGTTCCTTATAGTCAAGCGGACCCACGCTACTACTCTGTTCCAAAGACATGCACACCATCGAAATAGTCCATCTATATCAATATACACCGAGAGGGAATAATTTTTTTTACAAGAGAGGAAATAGTTCATCCATCCATAATGCCCTCCTACTGGTGCAGCCTTTTATTCTTCTTCTTGTTGTTGTTCTCATTCTCTATGGGAGACGGCTTCGCAACAAGCTCTTTGGACCTTGTAGCTATCTCGAAACTCACACGGGCATCGAGGGCAGCATATTTTATCCGCTCGTACGTCAAGGGATAATTCTCCCATCCAGACGACCTTAATGCCACCGTCTCGTCACCCTTCTGAAGATTTGTACCGAGCACAAAATTTGCTACATCGAATAGGGATGGTGTATGTTTATCACAATCTTCTAAAGGAATTTTGATTCTGGTTTGTAGGTCAGCGATGCTTTTCAAATCAAGGTTGTACGGCTTCAGCTTCTGTTTGTCCCCTTCGATGGCTGCCCCACAGAAGTATACGTCATCCCAAGACAAGAAATCGTGAAGCTCACGTGGTATGGAGGGCGAGTGTATGATGTGGTACACCAAAACATCATCTTCGTGGCACAGCTGAAGGACGGTAGCGCACTGGATCTTCCCAGGGCACGCTCCGTGTACTCTGCGTCGAGACCGATGAACCTCATCTCTACCTTTTCGAGGGAGTTGGATACATTGTTGATCCGCTGTCGAACAACCCTTGGGTGGACGGTGACGGTGGCAACTATGCGCATCGAGCCTTCGACAAGGACATGTTGGACGCTAAAAACCTGCATCTCGATCTCTTCCGCCATTTGGAACCGCTGGAACAGAGGGCTATGGTTTGGAGAATTAGGATTAGATGGCTAGTCTAACTGAAGTAGTAGATGATTATTTAAAGAGGTTAAAATAATGTGAACGCAATGTGGTTTGGATGCAAATGAAGACGAAGGGGAGGTGAAGAAGCCGAGGAAAATCGGTTCCCGATGGAGAAGTAAATGGGAGAAGTGGCGTGCAGGAAGTTGATTAGAAGGCTAGGTAGACTAAACGAAAAGACTATGCGAGTAGACTGATGAGTCGTACCTGTTCGTGTACGTGCCCATCCTTCCTGATAGGTGGGACCTATGCAAACAGATAAAAAATGTGTCATAGTTTTTTTTGAGCGCGTGAGTGGGAGACACAACATTCTCCATTTTTATTTTTAGTTTTCAGTTTTACATGTAGATTTTGACCCCAAAAAACACATGGTCTTTTTAACACTTTTCAGTTTGCAATATCCTGGATATAGAACATGGATCTCTGAATAATTTAAATATTCTGAATAATTCAATAATTGACAGAGGCATAACAATTTAAATGTAGCTTCAAATGTCAAAAATTAGTGTCCTGGATACAGAACATAGATCAGTTTTTAGTTTGCGTAACACTTTTCAGTTTGCATTATCCTTCTCTGAATAATTCAAATGTCCTGGATACAGAACATGGATAACACTATATATTTAGTGTAGAATCTTTTTAGTACTTTGAATTTGGCCACTACTTCTGATGTTTAGTAACTTTTCTGAATTTTGGCCACTACTACAGTAAGTTCAAGTGAGTAACTATAGTAACTTCAAGTGAGTAACTCCATTTCTGATTTTTTTTACATAAAACTAGCCATGATATTTGTTCCTCTGTTCTTGTCATAATTATAATCTGATTGCTGGACCCTTAATCATTCTCATAATGTTTACATGATGCACAATTATACTGCCGTCAAAACTACTCCATACACACACTGTCGAAACTGACAAGATGGTGGTGGAGGTGGGAATAAATGTTCAGTATTGGTGTATTTTCTGTGCTTACAAAATTCAGATTGAATTTCACTACCAAAAGAAAAGAAGTGGAGATTAAATGTTGCTTTCCACTTACTTCACATGTGTGTAACTCTTTTGGTGCATTTTCTACAGAACCTATGTGTAGCTGCAGCATACAGGCCAGTTCATCAACTGCTCGAAGAAGAAAAGAAGGTGGCATTTCCTTGCCTTTAGCATACAAGCCAGTTCACTTAATGTCCTCTGGTGCTATATTTCTAAGAACATCCAAGTTTTTACTTATCACTTTGCTAGCATTCACAAGTCTATTGAAGCGTGCATGTCTTTGTGAATCTTGCTGTCTACTCCAAGTAGATGGTGTGTAGAGTGGCAAAGGACATTAGTACTTGGGGCATTCTAAGGTTAAAACCACTCTAGATTTACAAGTGTTTACTGAAGATGACAAGTGTTTATTCAGTTCTAAATTTGAAGTAACTAGTAGACGAACAATATTCATCTTTTTCTGTATATGAAGAAGAATAAACCTAGCTAATTCAAATAATTCCAATTTTAGGGACATGTTTTTATCAACTCTTAGTTAAGGGGTTGTGGCAGTTTTCAGTTTTTAGTTTTGTGCTACTTGAATTGATTCTACAGGAATATTTAGGGAAGAGTCGTGGCTATGCTTAGCTCTCTGTAAAATGAATGACTGAAATTGGATAATTGGAAACTTTAGGTATGTTCGCAATTGGACAAATGGTGTATAAATCCAAATAAAGAAAATAAATTCAAATGATCCAAATAAATCCAAATAAACATGGTTGATCTTCATTTTGCATAAACCTGGTTGAGTATTACAGAGTAATTGACAACAAATTGACCTGGTTGGAATTCATACAGCAACAGTAACAGTTAACTGAACTTCTTTTGCGTGCATTTATCACTCCAGAAAACTTTCAATAACAAGTGAGCAGCCTCTGCATTTTCTCAATGAACTTTTGAGTGCATTTATCACTTGTTGGAGTATGCTACAGCTTTTGCAAATCACAAACTCATTTAGTTTACATCTCATTTTTAGCAAACACTACAGTTTTGGTAAAGGAGTCATAACTGAATTACAGGCACTGTAGTTTCTCTACAGTATTGGAACACTGAACATTTTCAGTTAACTGTAGCAAGAAAAACTTCCAAAAACTAGCAAATCTCCAAGAATGCCAAGAGTATTACTCAATGAATTTGATGGCATCAAACTAAATTTTCACTATAATCTGTTCATATTTAGCAGCAGTGTACAGCCTTTGTCCTGGATTATTTCTCTAGCTTTGTATCCCCTGACTGAATTTTCTCCGCCTGTATTGAGAACAGCAAATTCAGACTCACAACAACAAATTGAATAGCAGCAGTAGAAGAGGCGGGCGGGGCAGACACACCAGCACATGCGGGAGTGGCAGCAGAGGCGAGGCAGGGGAAAAGGCAAAAGCAGCATCAGAGGTCCACGGCGCCGGCGTTGTCCACCAGTAGCAGCATGAGAGGCGGGAGTGGCCGGAATTGTCCACAGCGCCGGCGGACGAAGCGGACGAAATCGGAGGCACAGGTGGGCGGAGAAGGTGGGCGAACATGGGCGGTGACCTTCAACGAGGCCGGCGGCGTAGCTCGAGGAGGGGGCGGCGCAGGTCGCCTCACGGTGGGCGGTGCAGGTGGTAAGCCGCGGCACAGGTGCAAGCGGGTGGCGGCGTTGTTGTTGGTCGCGGGCTAGGCTACGGTTCTGGTGTTGGTCGCGGCGCAGATCCAGGCGGGCGTCGGCGCAGGTGGGTAGCCGGCGATGGCTGCAAGGCGTGAGCAATGGGGGAGGAGGAAGGAAGGAGATGGACTTCTTTGTGATGTGTTTAAAACTCTGTGGGTTTTTTTGCAAAAAAACAAATACACTGCCCTGTGGACAACTTTTCCTGGACGGAGGGAGTACTAGTTAAATCCGAGCTATGGGTGTGAAGCACTGATATGCCAGTACATTTGATTGTGACATGTTCTAATTTTGTACCTGAACTTTTTTTAGAAAGGGTTGTGCGTCAACTTAATGTGCTAGCAGAACTTATTGTGTTGTCTGTCTGTTTTCTTTGCACAACATTCAAGATATTTCCCCGTCATTGATAAATACAATGAATTGTTATGTACGACTTCGTTGGTTTCAACATAGCCCTTCCCGTAGCGATCCACTGCTTCCATCCTGATTGTGCCGCCTGCGTGAAATTTTTGTATGCAAGTTCAGTGTGCTATGATGTTCTATATGATTCTGTCAACTATATAAGTTTTTACTGAGCATCAGCAATGCATATGGCTGAAAGATGTATTTACGAGCATCAACCGATGGGTCTCTCTCTATCACACACACACGCGCGCGCACACACACACACACGCGCGCGCAGACGCACAAGTGGGACCCGTTGAATTATTTATTTGCTCGTGACAGCTTTTAATTAGGTTCCACTGTAATCTAACTTTTTTCTTAAGTTATTAATTGAGCTCAGTGACTTCAAAAAGTTTACAGAAGCCTTGTTTGGGCCTTTCCAGCATCGCTGAATGTGGGCTGAGTAACCATGTTAAGTTGTATTGTACTACACAGGCCTTTTTTTCCAACATCGGCAATGCAACTGGGCCGACAGTTGTACACAATATCCGGGTCAACTTGTTATTCTCCGCCCCGCTGGGCTGCAAACTTTCCTAGGAGGTATGCATTAGGCTTAACAAGAAAATGGACTTTAAGAAATAATAAATGGGATGTGATTATAATAACTGGACAATTACTATGCACCAAACACGTAATTAGTTTGAAATTATTTTTGGAATTTGAAAATTTTAATTTCATTACTTGTTGCGCGCGCAATATTTCGTTGGATTTAAACGTAATACAACTTTATTTTGAAATTATATTTGACCTGACTAGAAATTTCGGATAAAAATATTTCGGATCCCATCAAAATGTGGGAATTTTTTTTGAATTCTGTTTTGAGCGGTTGTTTGAAATTATTAATCGTTGTCCTAGCTAGAAGTTGGGCTGTACTTTTAACAAACTGTAAATGGGTTGTAGTAAATTCCATTAGAATTAAAAAATGGGTTGTACATTTTTACAAATAGCAAATGGGCTATATGTTCTCTGCCAAATCCGAGGTATGGCCCTACTAAGTTGACGCGTACCAAAGGCTTTGTCAACTTTGTCAATATAAACGATTCTAGCTGTAGTGATCGTATGATGTCCATCCAATGGCCATAGTGCTTCTTCAACCTCTAGTGTTCTTGCTCCAGCCGCCCAAAGCAGAGCCGATCGTGCGCGTGCTCCTGCCTCCCGTGGCCGGCTGTGATGCCGCGGAGGCCTCACAGCCCCGTACTACTCCCACCGCTAGCCAGGCCATCCCTCTACTCACCCACACCCCCTGTTATTCTGCGGCGACGGCAGCCTCACACCGTAGCCGAACCAGTGAACCCTCGTACTCCTCTCCGCACGGGCTTCCACTGCTGCGTCTTCCCCAGCTCCGCGGCGTCCCCTTTCTAGGCCTCGCCGTCATTCAAACCACCGCCCTGGTGCTCTCGGCGCGGCGTGGTCAACGTGGTCAACGACCGACTTCCATCGAAAGAGTACTGTACGTGGAGAGGCTGACAGCTGGATCCAGGCGGCCGCAAGGAAGTGCCTCCTTATTACGCGCAAAATAATTATACCTCCACCTGACAGCAGGGACCCACCGGATGGGCCACCTTATTTCGTGAAAAAAAACGTTTCCCCCCTGACTGCTGGGACCCGCCGGACGGGCCAGCATATTTCGCGAAAAAAATGTTCCCCCCGCTGTCAGCTCGGACCCACCAGAAGTGCCTCCTTATTATGCACAAAAAAATGAATACTCCCCCTGCTAGCTGGGACCCATCATGGTGGGAGGCTGACTTGTGGGCCTACTAAGTTGACTGGGACGGGGCATTTGTCAACTTTAGTCAATATGAACGATTCTAGCTCCAGTGACCGTATGATGTCCATCCAACGACCGTAGTGCTTCTTCAACTTCTGGTCTTCTTGCTCCAGCCGCCCAAAGCAGCGCCGGTCGTGTCGCATGCTCCTGCCTCCTGTGGCCGGCTGTGCTGCCACGGAGGCCTCACTGCCCCCTACTATTCCCACCACTGGCCAGGCCCTGCGGCGACGGCAGCCTCACACCGCAGCCGAACCAGTGAACCCTCGTACTCCTCTCCGCGCGGGCTTCCACTGCCGCGTCTTCCCCGGCTCCCCGTCGTCCCCTTCCTAGGCCTCGCCGTCGTCCACCGCCCTGGTGCTCTCGGCGCAGCGTGGTCAACATGGTCAAGGAACAACTTCCATCATACGTGGACTGTACATGGAGAGGCTGACAGCTGGGTCCACGGCCGCAGCAAGGAAGTGCCTCCTTATTATGCGGAAAATAATGATTCCTCCACCTGACAGCTGGGACCCACCGGACAGGCCACTGTATTTCGTGAAAAAAACGTCTCCCTTGACAGCTGGGACCCACCAGCTACATCTTCGCACGCAAGGAAGTGCATCCGGGCAAAAAAACGATTCGCCCCCCTGACTGTTGGGACCCACCAGCTACATCTTCGCAGGCAAGAAAGTGCCTAACAGTCAGGGCCCACCTGGTCGAAGCGTACGTAGCATTGTCATTCTGGTCGCAAACGTGTACGTACATATATACTGGTGGATGTAGAGGCGCACACGTTTCTTAGTAGAGGCGCGTACGTGTCGTAGTAGAGGCGCGCACGTAGCATATACACGTACGTACAGCGGCCAGGGTGCAAGAAAGAAAATACGGCCACGTATGTGTACATACAGGCGGGGTCTCGAACGCCTACTCGCGCATACGTATGGCCAGGGCTCGTTTACATGGCTGGGTTGGAACGGAGAAACAGCGTCATCGTCGTGTTCATGGGGAGGCAACGGAATGCGTTGTGTTCATCGGGAGGCAACGGAATGCGCCGTGTTCATCGGGAGGCAACGGAATGCGTGGGAGCCAACCGGATGGGTCAGAACGGAATGCGTGGTCGTGTTCATCGGGAGGGCTTGGACAGAACAGGCGATGGAAACAAGGCCTGGCGTACCGCACAACGGAGGAAATAGACCTCCTACGTTTGGAACGGGGTCCTGTTGATCGGGAGGGGTCTGGCATACCGCAAAACGGAGGAAACGGACCTCCTACGGTCGAAACGGGGGTCCTGTTCATCGGGAGGGGTGTGGTGTACCGCAAAACGGACGAAACGGACCTCCTACGGTCGAAATGGGGGTCCTGTTCATCGGGAGGGGTGTGGCGTATCGCAAAACGGACGAAACGGACTTGTGTTGGAGCGCTACGGTCGAAACGGGGGTCCTGTTCATCGGGAGGGGTCTGGCGTACCGCAAAACGGGACTCCACGAGATACTGTTCATCTCCACCGTCGACCTCCTCCAGCCTCCACGGGCTACCGTTGACCTCCTCCAGCCTCCACGGGCTCCTGTTCATCCAGCCTCTACCGCGCGCTACTCCACCGGCTACTGTTCAACCACCCCTCCATCGTCTACTGTTCATCCAGCCCTCCACACCACGGGGTCCTATTCAACCACCCCTCCACGGGCACCCCTCCACCGTCTACTGTTCATCCAGCCCTCCACCACACCACGGGGTCCTGTTCATCCAGAGGCAACAGCACCGCTCACTATTCATCCAAACACCCCCGCAACGCTCACTGTTCATCCCAGAGGCAGCATCGATCGGCTTTAGTTAGCAGTAGTACCGAAGGAATCGCTCGACCGGGTTCAGTTAACAGCCAACGATGGTCGCTCGGGTTCAGTAACGCGTAGCCTGCAGTGCAATCGCTCGGGTTCAGTTGGAGCCCAACGCCGCGCCCGGGTTCAGTTAGAGCCAACGCCTCACACACACACACACGTACGTGTACGAGAGAAACGCGCATCGCTCGGCCCCCGACCTCCCACCGTAACCGGGAACTCCCCGAAATTTTCCTCGCCCTTCCTTCTACCATGGTTTTTTCCGTCATGGACGGCCCAAAGAATGTATGCAACTGCGTCTCCGGCCCGCCCAGGACAAAAAGCCCATTTTTGTCAGGATTTTTTGTCATAGAAGTAGGAGCCCACCACATCTATGATGATACCGGGTTTTGTCACAATTATCATCATAGAAGTGTCATATGTATGACAGAAAAAATTTCGTTCGGCCCAAAATGTCACGGATGTGTCTTTTTTTGTAGTGCTAGCATGGATGATACAATGAAAAAGTATGAGCACCGACATCTAGCAATGAGTGTGTGAACATAAATGTAATGTCGGTGGGAAATACGTACTCCCCCAAGCTTAGGCTTTTGGCCTAGTTGGTCTATGGCCACGGCTGGCCAGGAGGGTATCCATAATAGTAGTTGGAGTCGTACTGCGATGCAGCGGCTATCGCCTGCTGAGCTCCAGCGTGGCGACGAGCAGCCTCCGCTCTCCTCTTGTACTCATCTGCCTCCTCTCTGGTAATAGTATATCTTCCTTTTGCCTGATGGTCAAAGAAGGCAGGAGCAGGGAGAGTAATATGGACAGCACGGTGTCTGTCAAAGATTAGTCGATACTGGAGAGGTGATTCATTCCTCTTGACAAACTGGTGGTGAACCATAGCATTAAAGTCTAGGTAAGTAGGGGGTAATTCAATATCATCTACGCGTATGGCTATACCAAGAAAATTAGCTAAGAGGGTTGCATAAATTCCACCAAAGAAATCTCCATTAAATCTATTAAGATGCAACCTACGTGCAACAATGGCTCCCAAATTATAAGATTTGTTTCCTAACACAGCACTCCAAAGAATACCGAGGTCAGGGGCACACATGTGACATGCCTCATCTTTACCATTAATGCATCTACCTATGAAGAAAGCAAAATAATGTATAGCTGGAAAGTGAATGCTCCCTATGGTAGCTTGTGTTATATCTCTAGATTCTCCCACAGTTATACAAGCAAGAAAATCTCTAAATTCATATTTGCGAGGATCCTTTATACTCCCCCATTGTGGAATTTTACAAGCAGTGGTAAAATCCTCTGAGTCCATAGTGTAAGAATTATCATAAAGATCAAACAGGACAGTTGGAGAATTACGTGAAGTTGAAAATTCAAACCTCCTCACAAAGGAACTGGTGAGGTTGTGATAATGGCTACACTTCTCTTCCTCGAAGCTCACAAGATCAGTGTTACGCAAATATGCGTTGAATTCGTCCTTAATTCCCGCTCGATCCATAAAGTTCTCAGAAGGCCATTCACAAGGAAGCACTGAAGCGTCTCTTGGTGGGTCATAATCAGCATCATGCATTCCAAGCCTGGGTCCTTGCTTCCTTGAAGAACCACCTTGGAACATTTTCCTAAGCATATTTCTTCCTCTGAAAAATTCTGAAATTTTTTAGTAACTTCAAAATAAAAGTAAACCAAACTCAATAATATTGATAGAAACTACTCCTACAAGTGCCTAGAGCCTATATCATGCATCAAAACTACTTTTGACCATATAAATTTGACATGCAAGCTCAAGAACAGGGTCACCTAAGCAGCAAAAATTTGCAACGAATAAAGCACTAGAACAAAAACTAATTGGACCAATGGAGGAGTCACATACCAAAGAACAATCTCCCCAAGCAGTTTTGTGAGAGGTGCTTTGAGCAAGGAGATCGAAAATGGCAGCAAAACGAGCTTGGACTCGGGTTTGAGCTGGTTATTCGTGTTTGTGGGAGGAAGGAGTGTGTGGGTGAAAGGATAAGTGGAGGAGGGCCACCATGGGCCCATGAGGCAGGGGGCGCGCCCAGGGGGTAGGGTGCGCCCTCCACCCTCATGGGCAGGTGGTTGGCCCCCCTGCTATGTTCTTAGTGCCAAATATTCTCAAATATTCTAAAAAAATCATATTTAAATTTCAGGGCATTCGGAGAACTTTTATTTTCGAGGTATTTTTATATTGCACGGATAATCAGATAACAGACAGACAAATATTTATTTTTATTTTATTTAATATAAATAACAGAAAGTAAAAGTGGGGTACAGAAGGTTGTGGCTTCTAGTTTCATCCATCTCATGATCATCAAAAGGAATCCACTAACAAGGTTGATCAAGTCTTGTTAACGAACTCATTCCGAATAACATGGAACCGGAGAAATTTCGAATAACACTATGTTACCTCAACGGGGATATGCACATCCCAAATAATAAGAATATCATGTTTCTTCTTGACAGTAGGAAGAGGAAATTCAAAACCTCTAAATATAATCGATGGAATTTTTCCAATAGAGATGATACTATGAACTTGAGGTTGTTTCCTCGAAAAGTGTATCGTATGCTCATTACCATTAACATGGAAAGTGACATTGCCTTTAGTGCAATCAATAACAGCCCCTATAGTATTCAAAAAGGGTCTTCCAAGAATAATAGACATACTATCGTCCTCGGGAATATCAAGAATAACAAAGTCCGTTAAAATAGTAACGCTTGCAACTATAACAGGCACATCCTCACAAATACCGACAGGTATAGCAGTTGATTTATCAGCCATTTGCAAAGATATTTCAGTAGGTGTCAACTTATTCAAATCAAGTCTACGATATAAAGAGAGAGGCATAACACTAACACCGGCTCCAAGATCACATAAAGCAGTTTTAACATAATTTCTTTTAATGGAGCATGGTATAGTTGGTACACCGGGATCTCCAAGTTTCTTTGGTATTCCACCCTTAAAAGTATAATTAGCAAGCATGGTGGAAATTTCAGCTTCCGGTATCTTTCTTTTATTTGTAATAATATCTTTCATGTACTTAGCATAAGGATTGGTTTTGAGCATATCAGTTAATCGCATACACAAAAAGATAGGTCTAATCATTAGCAAAGCGCTCAAAATCCTCATCATCCTTTTTCTTGGATGGTTTGGGAGGAAAAGGCATGGGTTTCTGAACCCATGGTTCTCTTTCTTTACCATGTTTCCTAGCAACAAAGTCTTTCTTATCATAACGTTGATTCTTTGATTGTGGGTTATCAAGATCAACAACAGGTTCAATTTCTATGTCATTATCATTACTAGGTTGAGCATCATCATGAACATTATCATTAACATTACCACTAGTTTCAGGTTCATTACCAGATTGTGTTTCAGCATCAGAAATAGAAATATCATTTGGATTCTCAGGTGTTTCAACAATAGGATCACTAGAAGCATGCAAAGTCATATCATTTTTCTTTTTCTTCCTTTTAGAAAGACTAGGTGCATCCACATTATTTCTCTGAGAATCTTGCTCAATTCTCTTAGGATGGCCTTCAGGATACAAAGGTTCCCGAGTCATTCTACCACCTCTAGTCATAACTCTAACAGCATTATCATTATCTTTACTATTCAATTCATTGAGCAAATCATTTTGAGCTTTAAGTACTTGTTCTACTTGAGTGGTAACCATAGAAGCATGTTTACTAATAAGTTTAAGTTCACCTTTGACATTAGCCATATAATCACCCAAGTGTTCAAGCATATTTGAATTGTATTTCAATTGTCTACCAAAATAAGCATTAAAATCTTCTTGCTTAGCCATAAATTTATCAAACTCATCTAAGCATGGGCTAGCAAATTTAGTAAATGGGATTTCAGCTTTATCATATATGTAGAGAGAATTTACCTTTACTACCTGTGTAGGGTTATCAAGACCATGAGTTTCTTCAATAGGTAATGGATTAAGATTATATGTTTCTTCAACAGGCGGTAAATTAAGACCATGTATTTCTTCAATAGGAAGTAAATTCTTAACATCTTCAGCTTTAATACCTTTTTATTTCATAGATTTATTTGCCTCTTGCATATCTTCAGGACTGAGAAATAGAATACCCCTCTTCTTCGGAGTTGGTTTAGGAATAGGCTCAGGAATTGGCACCGAAGGTGTCCAATTATTTTCATTTGTCAACATATTATTCAATAGAATTTCAGCTTCATCTGGTGTTCTTTCCCTGAAAATAGAACCAGCACAACTATACAGGTAATCTCTAGAGGCATCGGTTAGTCCATTATAAAAGATATCAAGTATTTCATTTTTCTTAAGAGGATGATCAGGCAAAGCATTAAGTAATAGGAGAAGCCTCCCCCAAGCTTGTGGGAGACTCTCTTCTTCAATTTGCACAAAATTATATATATCCCTTAAAGCAGCTTGTTTCTTATGAGCAGGGAAATATTTAGCAGAGAAGTAATAAATCATATCTTGGGGACTACGCACACAACCAGGATCAAGAGAATTAAACCATATCTTAGCATCACCCTTTAATGAGAACGGAAATATTTTAAGGATGTAAAAGTAACGAATTCTCTCATCTTTAGTGAACAGGGTGGCTATATCATTCAATTTAGTAAGATGTGCCACAACAGTTTTAGACTCATAACCATGAAAAGGATCAGATTGAACCAAAGTAATTATATCAGGATCAACAGAGAATTCATAATCCTTATCAGCAACAAAGATAGGTGAAGTAGCAAAAGCAGGGTCAGGTTTCATTCTAGCATTTAGAGATTGCTTACTCCATTTAGCTAATAACCTTTTGAGTTCATTTCTATTTTTGCAAGCTAAAATAGCTAAAGAAGTTTCTTGATCAAAAACATAACCCTTAGGAGTAACAAGTGATTCTTCATCATCACTTTCATCAGTATCATCAGATTCAATATTTTCAATTTCTCTAGCTCTAGCAAGTTGTTCATCAAGAAATTTACCAAGTGGCACAGTAGTATCAAGCATAGAAGTAGTCTCATCATAAGTATCATGCATAGCAGAAGTGGCATCATCAATAACATGCGACATATCAGAACGAATAGCAGAAGCAGGTGTAGGTGTCGCAAGCTTACTCAAAACAGAAGGTGAATCAAGTGCAGAGCTAGATGGCAGTTCCTTACCTCCCCTCGTAGTTGAGGGATAAATCTTGGTTCTTGTATCTTTCAAGTTCTTCATAATGATAAGCAGATATAAATCCCAAGTGACTCAAAGAATATAGCTATGCTCCCCGGCAACGGTGCCAGAAAATAGTATTGATAACCCACAAGTATAGGGGATCGCAACAGTTTTCGAGGGTAGGGTATTCAACCCAAATTTATTGATTCGACACAAGGGGAGCCAAAGAATATTCTCAAGTATTAGCAGCTGAGTTGTCAATTCAACCACACCTAGAAACTTAATATCTGCAGCAAAGTGTTTAGTAGCAAAGTAATATGATAATAGTGGTAACAGTAACAAAAGGTAATGGTAGTAAAAGCAATGTTTTTGGTATTTTGTAGTGATGATAGCAATAGCAATGGGAAAGTAAATAAGCGATGAACAATATATGGAAAGCTCGTAGGCAATGGATCGGTGATGGAGAATTATGCCGGATGCGGTTCATCATGTAACAGTCATAACCTAGGGTGACACAGAACTAGCTCCAGTTCTTCAATGTAATGTAGGCATGTATTCCAAATATAGTCATACGTGCTTATGGAAAAGAACTTGCATGACATCTTTTGTCCTACCCTCCCCTGGCAGCGGGGTCCTTACGGAAACTAAGGGATATTAAGGCCTCCTTTTAATAGAGTACCGGAACAAAGCATTAACACACAGTGAATACATGAACTCCTCAAACTACGGTCATCACCGGTAAGTATCCCGATTATTGTCACTTCGGGGTTAACGGATCATAACACATAATAGGTGACTATAGACTTGCAAGATAGGATCAAGAACACTCATATATTGATGAAAACATAATAGGTTTAGATCTGAAATCATGGCACTCAGGCCCTAGTGACAAGCATTAAGCATAGCAAATTCATAGCAACATCAATCTCAGAACATAGTGGATACTAGGGATCAAACCCTAACAAAACTAACTCGATTACATGGTGAATCTCATCCAACCCATCACCATCCAGCAAGCCTACGATGGAATTACTCACGTATAGCGGTGAGCATCATGAAATTGGTGATGGAGGATGGTTGATGATGACGACGGTGACGAATCCCCCTCTCCGGAGCCCCGAACGGACTCCAGATCAGCCCTCCTGAGAGGTTTTAGGGCTTGGCGGCGGCTCCGTACCGTAAAACACAATGATTTCTTCTCTCTGATTTTTTTCTCCCCGGAACCCAATATATGGAGTTGGAGTTGGAGTCGGAGAGGCGACAGGCCCACGAGGTAGGGGGCATGCCCCCACCCTCGTGGACAGGTGGTGGGCCCCCTGGCCTTCATCTTTTGCAGGTATTTTCCATATTTTCTGAAAAGTTGCTCCGTGAAGTTTCAGGTCATTCCAAGAGTGTTTGTTTCTGCACATAAATAAGACCATGGTAATTCTGCTGAAAACAACGTCAGTCCGGGTTAGTTCCATTCAAATCATGCAAGTTAGAGTCCAAAACAAGGGCAAAAGTGTTTGGAAAAGTAGATACGACGGAGACGTATCAGCGTGCGAGTAGCTGTGTGAAACTTTGGTAGGCATGCCAGCAGTCCGGTGCGCAGGCTCACCGGGAGGCGAGCCATCGGTTTGACCACCGCCCGCCTCTCTCCCACAACTCCCACTACTCCATAATAATCATGCGCCCGAGTGGCCGCAGCACCCATCCTCGCTACGCACACACAATCCTCTCTCTCTGCTTGCAACCTCGACGCCGCTCTCAGTCCTCAAAGTTGTTAGTGTATGAGAATGCCGCCGAAGCGCCCCATCGGAGGGAGTGGTGGCGCCGGGGCTGCTAAAGCACCGGAGCACGGCGTGGATATGGAGACAGAGGTTGCCGTCACAGCCGGCGAGTTATCGCTGCACCCTGACATCGTCGACGGTGTCGAGCTTCCATAGCCGAAGGCGGAGTTCCACACCGACTCCGATGACCGCTCCGGCGATGACTCCGATGACCACTCCGGCGACGACTCCGATGAGCACTCCGGCGACGACTCCGACAACGACGGATAGCTGGTTAGTCATCTATACCAATTTATGTGTCAAATAGATCATAGGGTTTCTCTGGTTACTCCTGCCTCCCCCTTTTTGGAATAGAAATCATGTGGTTATGTTCTCCCAATCCATGAAATCTGAGTAAGTTTCGTTAGATCTGTGTAGTGTATTGATTGTTTGAATGGTACAGGTGATAAGTGATTAGTTGTTTCATCTGTGTAAATGATTTCTGCTAGTGATCCGACTAGGGTTAATGTTCATGCTAATAATTCCTAGCCAGGACTTGACAATTGATTTTGAATGACCTACCTATGTTTGTGCCATTATTTTCTTCAAGATTGGTCTGTACATAGATGACTGTGCTTAAAAATCAAACCATAATCTCTAGATATGTATAAATAAATAGCCATAAATTCCTAATCCTACTTCACGGCATGTAATCAGTGATTTGATCCCAAATTTGTTTTACTATTTGTATAGGTGTTGTCTGACGATGTGGACAGCGAGGATGAAGATGTCCAAAGGAGGTACAACAGGCAAATCATGAGGGAGCTTTATGCTGGGAATGCATAACAGGCGTATTAGGACCTGGAATAGCGGCTATGGATGCCCACTTTGCAACTAGAAGCTTCATGACGTGTATCTAAGTGTTCTGGCGCATGCAAGAGGACGGGCCGTTGGCTCCTTCATGCCGAAGTATTCTCGCAGGGTGGCGCACGACGCGTATGCCGAGTACCTGAAGAAGCTTCATGATCGTGTAGGCCTGTGAGATGAGATGTGGGATGGATGGAACTATATATGTACGCTTGAGTATGCTTAATACTGTCGAACTATGTAGTACTTATGGTTGAACTATGCTTATCTACGTGTACGCTTATTATCTATGTCTGAGTATGTTAATTATTTCGCCAAATTTTGGTAAAAATTACAACGGGGGACCAATAAACCAGGACGGAGGTAGTACGTCAATCACACACGGTTCCCAAAATTGGAACCATGTGCAATGACTTTCATTTTGCCTGCTACGTCAATCACACATGGTTCGCTCTAGCAAACCGTCGCCCCCAAAATTCTTTGTGGGACAGAAAACCCTCGCCATCCAATTCAAAAAAGAAAACCCTCGCCATCCCCACGTCACAAAAACCCTCACCCCGCCCGCCACCCACCTCGGCCCCTCCGATACGTTCCCCATTCACACCTGCACAAGCTCCTCCACGTCTATGCCATGGCACCGCCTATCGCGGCGGTAAACACTTATCTCGACGCCTGCCGCCACCGCCAGGCTGTGGCAAAGCCCACCGCATTTCGCCACTTCCGCTTGCCACCGCCTATGGCCATCGACTTTCTCGATGCTGCTCGTGGTCGACCCAGCTCCGCTCGGTTGGGGAATCTGCCGTACTAAGGGTTCTTTCTCATGGACGACAAGGTAACTAATTTAATGAGATATTATCTCATCTCTTATCCTAGTTCATCTGCCTCCTTTAATCACCCGGTGGAAATCGGCATGAATTCATTTTTATTCGAGCTGATTTGAGGGTTTTCTTTCATTCATAGAATGTACAGTGCGCCGATACTTCGGGACTTGGCGACCGCCGCCAGAAATTCCATCTCATCGTACTAGATAACTTGAGGACGCGCGCAGTATGTTCAATCTCACCCTAAATCGGTTTGCATGGCCTACTTTCCTGAACATATTCTAAATATTGCTACATTTGGATAAAAGGTGCCACATGCACCATATACGTCAATGGGGATTTCCCCCCTCTTCTTTCTATATTAGGCAAATTAATGATGTATTGTTCTTTCGATTACTCTCATATTTCCATGACATCATGTTTACCCTATCTGTTTAATTATAGACTTTTGTCCTTCGATTTCAATTGATGTACAGTTCTTTCAATTTGGGCCCATATTTGCATGTTACCATATTTTCTTTAACAACCCTACCATTTTCTACAGGACATCCCTCACTATGCAACAGATTATGTAGTGCACAATTTTTCGCTTTACATACATCAAGGCTCCATGAATGTCATACTGCGCACAAACCATGGATTTACAATCGTTGCTACTGTAAGACTTGATGAACGTGGTGACTCCTATTTTGGCACTGGCTTTTGGAATGAAATTGCAAAGTTTTATGTACTAAAAGCTCGCACTAAAATTGCACTACACATAGAAGGGCCTGGTCATGAGATATATGCTAACTTCCCCGACAAAATCATCCGTCAAGACTTTGTTCGAAGTAAGTTTTCTTTTCACCTATCTGCATATGTTGACTTACCCAGCAATGTCAAATGAATTGTGTAGTATTTAAGCAACCAATTGCTATTCCCTTATCTTACTATATTCCTACCTAATAACTTCTAGTTACCAATAAACTTTTCTATTGCCTTGTTTTAACTAAATATTCCATGTACTCCCATTTCTATCAGAAAGCACTGCTGACAACGAGACTCCGGAGGTGGAGAACGGGGCTGCCAACAAGCGGAGGCGGGGCGAGCTAGAACCGCAAGTGACTCCAGCAGGCCTAGACTTAATCAGCAGCCTCCCCGATGATATGTTGAGAGTCATCATCTCCCTCCTCCCAATCAAATATGGGGTGCGGACAACCCTCCTTTCCCGGCGGTGGCGCCCCCTATGGAACTCCAGCCCTCTCGACCTCATCGACACCCACGAGCTCTGCCATGGCTATCACAAAAGCTTGGATGCGTTCTCCAAGATCCTTGGCAGTCACCTTGGCCCAACCAAAGGCCTTAGAATGGGCAAGTTCCGTTCCAACGGCAAGGACCGAGCCAAGCTTGACGACTGGTTTCGATCCCCCGCCCTAGATCAGCTCGAGGAGCTCACTTTTGATGATGGGCATATGCGGTCGCTGCCAACATCCGCACTCCGCCTCGCGCCCACGCTGCATCGCCAAGTTCAGGAACTGCCATTTCCCGCCCCTTAATGACGCGCCCGCTCTTATTCTACCATGACTGAAGCACCTCGAGCTCGTCATTGTCTGCCTCTCAAAGGGTGACATGGAGCGCCTGCTCCATGGCTGTACTACACTCGAGTACCTTCGTCTTTAGGCGATCAATGGGTTGAGTACCTTTCACATCACCTCCATGACTCTCCGGACTATTTATGTGTGTGGCTGGTGTGGTAGGAAGACATAACAAAAGGTGGACCGCGGTATGGTCATCCAGGACACACCTGCACTTGAGAGATTACTTGTAGTTGATCAAGAAGGTACAACAAGAATCAATATCATTTCTGCGCTGAAATTGACAATGGTGGGCTACTTGTCTGACAAATACTCTGGACATGTTATTGGATCCACACCCGTTCAGGTACAACAGCCGTCTTCTACCTCTCCTTCTACAAATTAACATTATTTATAATTTTGAAGATGTTTGTTCGTCTGTCATTCAGAAAATGATTCTGACAAGCTTGACCCCGAAACTGCGCACAGTGAAGGTCTTGGCACTAGAATCTATCGGGCCTGACCTGCAGCAAGTTGTCAGTTTCCTGAGATGCTTCCCGTGCCTGGAGAAGCTATATATCGAGGTGATGTTCCTTTCCTGTTAAATGTTAACCATAAGGGAGTTCAATTTGTGACACCTTCTTCCAAGTTTACAATGACAATGTACTACGATTTCTAAAGGTTCTTTTGGAGGATTTCAGTACATACATGCCCCCCCCCCCCCGTATTGGTTGCTTGATCCATATGGTTACAATCAATAAGCATTTCTCCTTTGGATTTATCTATACTAGTTTTCTTAGGGAACTTTTCATCCACTCCAAACTCTTGTGAAGAAGGCTACATTTTTCTAGAATGTAATCAAATGCCCATGTTAATCATGTCAGATCGAAGAGGCATGTTAGTGCATTTTACAAATCCTGCAAACCAAATAGCTAGGCCTGTAGTAATGTTCAAAACTGCATGTAGGCACTAACATGTTTTCTTCTTTTGCAAATAAGATTAGTCCCATTGGTGGATAATGTGATACAATATAACAATCACATCGAATGCCTAGATCTGCATCTCTCAGAAATTACTTTGAACTCCTACCGAGGGACCTTACCAGTGATTATATTCGCCAGGTACTTTGTTCTTAGAGCAAGGGTGCTGAAGGAAATGAGGTTTGCCCTACATTTATTTCGCAAAAATGAATGGTCTGTTCATCAGCGCCGGCGGCTCCAAAAATGCTGAATTTCATTTTGGAACTTCAAATGACAGAGTAATCGGAAGTCATCGGGCCAGCCCCATACATGACTTCTCAGTGGCTGACCCCTTTGCAAAAATTGTGAGGTTTCGAAGCCATACTTAGAAGCGTGATATTAGTTTGAACCTCTCTGATATCCATGTTCAGCGCATCAGCGTGAGCGTTTGCAGCTGATGAGCTGAATTTCATTTCTAATATCAGTTTGAACCTTGTAATCTTCGAATTTGAGCCATATAACTCTGGAATTTAAACCTTGTAACATTTCGAGCTTTTGTGGTACAATCATTGAAATGGCATTGTATGAGACTCGTATATTGCCAGCACTATCTTGACCTTAATAGGCAATGGTCTTAGATTTTATTAACCATTGTCGAATCAATTTACCTTGTCGATCTCACAGCACACGATCTATATAGCTAACTCGATTGCGATCTTCGACATTATTGCACACAGTTGGTTTCTTCCACCGTGTGCATTGTAGAGCGCAGAATTAATTATTGCACTCGAGTGTCCATCATCACCCTTCTGTGTAACTTTGACCTCATCACCCAAGGGTAAACTTATGACCGAAGTCATTCCACACACTTCGTTTTTACAAAGCTTTTTTGCCAATAAACGCCCATGATTTGTCCCTCTTCTAGTCGACGCATGGCCAAACTAGCCAGGCGGGAAGCTTGCACGGTAAACAGCGCGGTAGCGCGGGAACAGGCTCTTCGAGCCCACGCCTGGGGTGTGGTGTTGTCAAGCGTGCACTGGATTTTGGAATCCTCCGCTATGAACGCCGTGACAAGACGTGATGATTACAGGCCGGCCGGCCCCCATTTATTACAGCGGCCATTTAACCTACCCTTGTGTCTCTTCAACCTTTCGATCGCGCCCCACCATTGCAAGAAGCACCCCCACCACGAGAAATTCTTAGAGGGTATCCTGCGGGGCTCCAATGGCGCTCCGAGCGGCTGCCGACGATGAGCAGCAGTTCACCATGTGTGCCGTGGTGGACACCCACAGAAGGTTCATGGACCTCTCGGTGGTGTACACCAACGACCCGGTCTGGTCAGAGCACTCCATCCACATCATGGAGCGGTTGCTTTCCGAGGAGAAGTACAAGGTGGTCGAGTTCGACCTCGAGTACACCCGCGCTCGTGCCAGGTCTCGTCCCAAGGTCGCCGCCGCCCAGATGTGCGTGTGCCACCACGTCCTCGTCTACCACTACTGCCTGGCCACAAGGCCTTGCGAGCGTTTCGCCAGGTTTGTCAACAGCCCCCACTACATGTTCGCTACGGTGGACATCACCAACGATGTAAAGGCGCTCGAGAATTCGGGCATCGCCTGCCAGAATCTTGTCGACATCCAGGGCCAATACAAGATCAGGGGCAGCAAGGAGCATGAGAAGGACTCACTAGTTCACCTCGCCGAGGCCATCATCGACCCCTACTATAGAGACATGAAGGATACGTGCAACAAGGACAAGCGTGCCTGGCACTCGGCCTGGATGGAGAAACTTGATAAAGCTCACGTTGTGTACGCGGCAAAGGAGGCGTACATGAGCTACGACATGTACAGGCGGATCGTTGACATGAGGAAGTCCCTCCTTCCCCAAAACGGCCAGGGATCCAGCCGGAAGCAGAGCAATGGCAAGTGTCGTCGCAATAATAAGTAGATGATTAGATCCTCATTTCTCCTACTTTAGTATGCATGTAATTGCTTTCTTTGGTGTGTGGAATGTTATGTGTGTAGTCACTTGTGTAATTGTGTGCTTAATTTGGTTATGCAATGATGTCTTTTTAAGTATATATGTTGATGTTGTAGACAGAGTGTAGATGTTGTGTGGACAAAGAAAATCACATCGCACATGGACTAAACAATGGAACCCGTCGGTGATGTTTTCATCAATCACTCACAATTGTATACCAGCAATCGTTTGCTCACAACACACACGGCTTGTTAGCAGTAATCGTCTGTGTTGTTATCGGTCTTCGCACACGTCTCCGATTACAGACCTTTTTGCCTCGTATCACACACATCTTGTTCATTTGAATCGTTTCTGTTCTCATGTCTCAACACAAACAGTTCATCCGACTAAACCGCATGCCGTATATCGCACACACCTTTGATATGGCCGACCGTTTCTTTTGTGTTGCCTAATCACAAACAGTTCATCCGAGTGAACCGTATGATGTGTATCGCACACGCCTCCATCTGGTTGCCCATTTCTTTTGTTCCTCCTCATCGCAAACAGTTCATTGAACTGAACCATATGCCCGTCATCGCACACGCAACTAAAACCTGAACCGTGTTTGATGCATCAGTTATCGCAAACGTTTTACACATTTTTGATGGTTTTCATACATCACCGTTTGCGATTATGGTATCGCACACAGTTTCTCGAAGGGTCTCTGATTGTAGTGTCGCATTAGCAGCATCCTGCAGTAGTGTAGAGCAATCATCTAGCTCAAAAAATATATAAGTGAAGCACATAGAGCAATTCTAACAAATCATGATGACATATGGCTCTCTCAAATAAGTGTGTCCAGCAAGGATGATTGTGACAAACTAAGTAGCAAACAAAGCAAAGACTATTATCATACAAGACGCTCCAAGAAAAACTCATGATATGTGACGAATAAAAATATAGCTTCAAGTAAAATTATCGATGGTCGTTAGAAGAAAGAGGGGATGCCTTCTGGGGCATCCCCAAGATTATTTGCTTGAGAGTCCTTGAATATTACCTTGGGGTGCCTCAGGCATCCCCAAGCTTAGGTTCTTTCCACTCCTTATTCCTTCATCCATCGTGATCTCACCCAAAACTCGAAAACTTCAATCACACAAAACTTAACAAGAACCTTTGTGAGTTCCATTAGTATAATAAAGCAAATCACCATTTTAAGTATTGTTGCAAACCCATTCATATTTCGTTATTGCATTGTACCTATTGTATTCTAACTTTACCATGGCTTATACCCTCCCCCCCCCCCCGATACAATTCAAGATTCATCAAAATAAGCACACAATGCAAAGAAAATAGAATCTGTCAAAAACAAAACAGTTTGTAGCAATCTGAACTTTGACCATACTTATCTAACTCCAAAAATTCTGAAAAATTAGGACAATGTGGGAAATTTGTATATAAATTATGTGTAAAAAATTCAGAGCAAAAACCACATTTCTGTGAATTTACAGAATTCCAGAACTGGGTGCAAAAGTTTCTGTTTTTCAACAGAATCAAGTCAACTATCACCCAAACCATCCTAAAGGCTTTACTTGGCAAATACACTAATTAAAATAATAAAACACAATCATAACAGTAGCATAATTGTGTATTTATTGAAAAACAGAAAGTAAAACAAAAAATTAGAAGTTAACTATTGGGTTGCCTCCCAACAAACGCTATTGTTTTATGCCCCTAGCTAGGCATAAAACATAGTTTCAAGTGTTGTCATCTTTGGTTTCCAATTCCCCAATCAGACAACCATATTTCCTTGGAGTTCTAGCATATATGTTTGCAGTAATCACACTCCTAGGAACAAAATCAAGAGAATTATTTTCATATATTGGTTCCTTTATCAGATCAACGAAATTGGGCTGAACACTAATCATTTTAAGATCTTCTTTATTATTGCTAGTCGTGGCACCCTTGTCCTTAAGAACAGAAATAAACTTGCAATTCTTGCTAGGAGGAGTTTTTTCAATAGTTTTAATGGAAGAAAAAGTGGAACCCAAATTATTAATAATTTCTTCCAACTTATCAATCCTAGCGAGACTTTGTTCTACCTTTTCATTGATTATTGGTTCTTTCTCCTTTAGCATCTTTAGAGTAATTCCTTACTTTGATCCAAATTGAGTGACATGGTTATAAATATTTTTATCCAAATTATCAATATGTTCTATGGTAGGCATCTTCTTTTCAATAGCATCTAACCTTTGCATAAGATGTTCCATAGTTAAAACCGTTTCATTAATAGTGGTAGGTGGTGATCCCACTAAATTTTCCATAGCATTGATAGCGTCTATAGAGGGACACATCAAGAAATTACTTCCGGTAATAGTGTCGAGTACAAATCTATGCCAAGTAGTAATACCCACAGAAAATTACGAAGATAAACCATAGTAGAATGCTTATGAATTGATCTATTATGAGCATTGCAAATCCTATACCAAGCATCTTTTAAATTCTCTCCCCCCTTTGCTTAAAATTAAGAACTTCATTCTCGAGAGTGCATGTAGCAAGGGAAGAACTAGCCATAACGATAGAGTGGGCAAGCAAGCAAACCCATAGAAGACACAAGAAGGCAAACGGAAAATATTTTTGTATTTTTGTAAGAACTTTTTAGAAGCTGAGGAGATGAAAACGAGAGGCAAATGGCGAATAAAGTAAATGCAAGGAGATGAAAGTTTATGCGTAGGTACTTGATAGATGTTGATGATGTCTCCTCGGCAATGGTGCCAGAAATTATTCATGCTACTTGTGAGCTGCGTTGGGATTTCCTCGAAGAGGAGAGGATGATGCAGTACAGTAGAGATAAGTATTTCTCTCATTTATGAAACCAGGGTTATCAATCCAGTAGAAGAACCAAGAAACACTATGTAAACAACACCTGCACACAAACAACAAATACTTACAACCCAACGCGTAGAGGGGTTGGCAATCCCTCAACAGTTATGCGCAACTTTAGAAGATAGAGTTTTTGATTGATAGATCTGACAAAGATACAAAAGAAAATTGCATCAAGGTATTTTTGGTTTTAATATATGATAGAAAATAAACCTGGGGGGCATATTTTTCACTAGAGGCTTCTCTCGAGAAAATAGCATACGGTGGGTAAAAAATTTACTACCGGGCAATTGATAGAAAAGCAAATAATTATGACAATATCCAAGGCAATGATCATACATAGGCATCATGTCTAAGATAGATAGACCGAAACAATTCTGCATCTACTACTATTACTCTACCATCAACCGCTATCTAGCATGTGTCTAGTGTATTAAGTTCATGAAAGAACGGAGTAACGCCTTAAGCAAGATGACATGATGTAGACAAGATAAACTCATGTATGAAATAAATCTCATCTTGTTACCCTTAATAGCAACGATACATGCGTGTCATGTCTCTTTCTGTCACTGCGATTGAGCACCGCAAGATCGAACCCGTCACAAAGCACCCCTTCCCATAGCAAGATAAATCAACCTAGTTGTCCAAACCAAACCAATAAATCGGGAAGAAATATGAGGCTATAATAATCATGCATAAAAGAGTTCAGAGAAAACCCAAATAATATTCATGGGTAGATCTGATCATAAACTCACAATTCATTAGATCCCAACAAATGCACTGCAAAAAGTCATTACATCAAATAGATCTCCAAGAACACCAAGGAGATCGTTGTATTGAAGATCAAAAAGAGAGAAGAAGCCATCTAGCCACTAACTATGGACCCATAGGTTCGTCGTAAACTACTCACGCATCATCGGAGGGGCAGAAAGGATGATGAAGAACCCCTCCGTGATCGTTTCCCCTCCGATGGAGTGCCAGAAAAGGCCTCTAGATGGGATCTCGTGGTTCTGGAACTTGCGGTGGCGAAAAAAGTATTTCGTGGACTCCCTCATAGGTTTTCTGATTTTAGGGTATTGAGGTGGAGGTAGGTCAAATGGAGGCTCGTGGGCCCCACTACCCACTAGGGTGTGCCAGAGGCCCCTGACACGCCCTGGTGTGTGGCCTCCAGAAGCTTCCAGGGTCTCCTATTGCCAGGAAAAAATCTCCAAAAAATTTCATGGCATTTGGACTTCGTTTGGTACTGATATTCTACAAAGTCAAAAACAAGCAAAAAAATAACAACTGGCACTGGGCACTAAGTTAATAGGTTAGTCCCAAAAATGATGTAAAGTTGCTTGTAAATGTATATAAAACATTTCAGATTGATAATATAATAGCATGGAACAATCAAAAATTATAGATACGTTGGAGACGTATCACCATCCAATACTCCACTATAGGACATAGTATCCCTAGCAGATGGGTGGGATGTCTACCCACAATAAATGACCACCCAAGTCGTCGAGGGGATGCGGCTCGAATCTGGTCATTGTCACTCCAAACCCTCTTGAGCCAACCTTTAACATCACCACATTCCCGGAACTGCTACCCCGGTATCCTCTGTGTGAACAAAGGCGATTGTCTCCACGTAAGGTGGCAATGGTGTGGCATCATTGAGCCCCGGCCCCATCAGCAGACCAAAACCTTCCCAGCCATTGGTCGCCAAACGTCCTGCCGAGGACACCAGCAAACCACCATTGAAAGGTCACCGACTACTAGATCGACCATCCCGCTGGTTGACAGTGATGAATTCTCCTTCATCACAATCGCGACGTCGCCGCATGCCGCTGGCAGCGGCGCATATATGCACAGTCTCAACCGACATGATCCACCACCCGGGCGCGGTGCACCACCATCCTCCTGGCTGGTGTCATCGTGCCGGTGTCCACATGGCGTATATTGGCCCCAGTACTCCGTTATATCTGCAACTAGAGGGCGCACACCAGTCATTGTGTGAGACAACCATAGGAGGTTGTTATCCGCATTTTCGGTCGTAGGGACAAGGAAGCACCGCCGCACTCCTACCACTGCAGGAAGATGCACAAACCACCAATCAGATTAAGGCATGCATGGCATGCGGGCGTCTCCCAAACCGGCAGCGGCAACGTTTGTCGTGCTGGTGCTAACGGACACACGCATCAGTTGTTGTCCGTATCGGAGACCTCCGTCCCCGCCATGATCCCTAGCCTTAACAGCTAGAGACGGCTTCCATAGACACCACGTGGCCATGCTGACATAGCCGTCTATAGCTGATAGCTGGGGTGGGGAAACAAAAGCAACTAATGGGGAGAGGATGGCCTTGGTACCTTTGCTTCATCTCCCATGGCGGGGCTTCCTAGTGCCGGATGACTGGGTGAGAGTCCCCGATCCAAGAAATTCCGATCGGGAAGTATTTTAGATCTCATCTAGCATGGGGCTTCTTTTATAGTCTTGGGACTAGGCTGAACATTTTTTTAAGTTATCTGGCAAATGACAGAGATTTCATTTATAAGAAGTTAGAGATATTCACATGAGCGGCTTAACCTCAAGGCAAAAGATGAGAGAAAGGGAAAAATGAGGGAACCAGAGGTCTCCTCAAGGATCACAAAAGGGAGAAACAATGCATCTACAATATTGCGTTTAGAAAGGACGCCTCGGTGCTTTTGCTTTGGGGGCTAGCCACTTGAATATTCAATTCCACAGAGCTTTACTTCACGATAAATGGTAGGTTGATGCAGATCAATCTAACTTAGATGCCAAGATACATTCTCCTGGAGGTTGACTAGTACTGGTGTCTCAACTGTGAAGTCTATGTATGTCGTTCTCATGAATTCGGGGCCTATTTTCGAAGAAAACATATCTAGAAAATAAAACTCAACTAAATTCAAAGTTTTTATATGGCTTTTATAGAGGGAGGTAGTTCTTATGAAAGATAATCTTGCAAAACAAAATGGGCAAGGTAGCACAAAATGTTGTTTTTGTGATCAGGAGGAAATGATTCATCATTTATTCATGTCATATTGTTTGCCAAATTGATTTGTCGTAGTATTCATGTTAATTTCAATTTACCACCACAAACAAGAATACCAAATTTGTTTTGTAATTGGTTGAGACATATTAACCATAATCTGAAGGGCCAAATCGGTGTGGGAATTTGTGCCATTCTTTGGGCAATTTTGAAATACCGGAATGATTATGTTTTTAACATATAATCTATTCCAAGTTGTTTGTGGGTTATCTTCAGAGCTACAACGTCGATCCTTATGTAGTCGTCACTGCAGTGTGTGGCTACGCGGGAGCCTATGGAAACGGTTGCACGGGGTTTCTTCAGCCAGTTTCGCTGGCATCCGGGTAGTACATTATGTGGTTGAGATATGTAATCTTGTTTCCGACCGAGATGTTCGTGATTTGCTGTAAACCTTTTGATACTCGATGATTTGGATGTACTTCTTGCTTAATAAAATGGATGTGTGCATCGTCTGATGCAGAGGCCAGGGTTATCCCTTTTTTGAAAGAAAAAATAAATCTCACCCCTGCCAATCTCCAATCCAAAAAGGCCAACCTGATCTCATGAACTATCCCTGTAACCGGTTTGCACTGTTTGGTAAAGATCCATATGTTTCTTTCCTTGCAAATTTCCAAATAAGTAGTATTAGAGTGGTCTTGATTCCTTAGCGTGGGCTTAGGGCACGACAGATCGCTCTCTGGCAGAGCTCCATGATGCTCCCAGTGTCTGTGTTGACAGCGTTGTCGATCGCCTCACAACCCTTCCTTCTAGCAACCTTGGACCAAATTGTCTTCGAAACTGGGCAATGACAGAACAGATGTGTAGATGACCTTTTCTGTTTTGAACTTGGAAGCATACTGCTCTATTTTGAACCCACTTTTCTGGGGGGTTTTTGACGAAATCCTGATGGCGCAGCTTTTCATTGGACTTGGTAGAAGATGTTAGATAATAACGAGATAAAACGAGACACGAGAGACACTGATTTTTACGTGGAAACCCTTGCGGGGGAAAACCAGAAACGCACGAAGGCGCAATCACTATGAGGAGGAGTATTACAAGCACGAGACGACAGACCGTCTGAGGTGTGACTACATGGGGTATATATGAGGGCAATATCTGAGAGTCCTTGGAGGACAAGTAAACGAGTTGTACTCGTACGCGTTGGTACCAACGCAAAGGCCCACACCATATGTACTACGTCTAGTCCAATACAGTAGAATTTGGATCACAATTTAACAATCTCCACCTTGAGCCAAATTCCCTCCAGTAGTCGAAGAAAGTAGATAACTCCATCCAAATCAGCATAAACACCTTGTGCGTCAAAGTCCATAGGACTAGTGAGAAATACCAACTAAGCCTGAGAAAAGCTCAATCTTATTGGTCGGAACTGGCTTTGTCATCATATCAGCAGGATTATCATGAGTACTTATCTTGCATACCTTCAAATCGCCTTCAGCAACAACATCTCGAATATAATGAAATCTGACATCAATGTGCTTTGTCCTCTCATGATACATTGGATTCTTTGTAAGATATATGGCACTTTGACTATCAGAAAATATGGTAGGGCAAGATGAATCCCCACAAAGCTCAGCGTACAAACCTCTCAACCAGATAGCTTCTTTGCATGCCTCGGAAATAGCCATATACTCGGCATCAGTAGTGGAACATGCCACAATAGACTGCAAAGTTGCTCTCCAACTCACAGCACAACCACCAATGGTGAAAACATAACCTGTGAGTGATCTTCTCTTATCCAAATCACCAGCAAAATCAGAATCAACAAAACCAACAAGTCCATCTCTAGTTTTCCCAAACTGTAAATAAGCATTAGAAGTACCTCGCAGGTATCTGAAAATCCACTGAACTGCTTTCCAATGCTCTTTTCCAGGACAACACTCAATGCATATGATAAATCGGGACGAGAACAAACCATGGCATACATGAGTGAAACAACTGAACTTGAATAGGGAACTCTAGACATGTACTCAATATCTGCATCTGACTTAGGACATAAAGCTGATGATAATTTGAAATGTGCAGCTAATGGAGTACTTACAGGCTTGGCATTATGCATATTAAAATGACGAAGAACTTTATCAATATATCCCTTCTGACTTAGATATACTTTTCCAGATGGTCTATCTCTGGATATTTCCATGCCAAGTATTTTCTTTGTTGCACCCAAATCAAATTCATTACTCAATTGCTTATTTAGTTCATTAATATCTGACATACTCTTTGAAGCAATAAGCATATCATCAACATAAAGGACCAAATAAATAGTTGAACCATTGACAATTTTCAAATAAACACAACTATCATAATTAGACCTTTTGAAACCTTGAGAGAGCATAAAGGTGTCAAATCTCTTGTACCACTGTCTAGGGGATTGCTTCAATCCATAAAGAGATTTCTTTAACTTACAGACAAGCTTTTCTTTTCCAGGAATAACAAAACCTTCAGGTTGTTCCATATAAATATCCTCTTCTAATTCTCCATGTAAAAATGTAGTTTTAACATCCAATTGTTCAAGTTCAAGATCATGCATGGCAACAATACCAAGTAAAGTGCGAATAGAGCTATGCTTCACAACAGGAGAAAAGACTTCGTTATAGTCAATACCTGGAATCTAATTGTAACCTTTAGCAACTAACCTTGCTTTATATCTTGTCTCATCATTAGGAGAAACACCTTCTTTCCTCTTGAAAACCAACTTGCAACGAATAGGTTTCTTCTCTCTAGGTAATCTTACTAAATCCCAAGTGTCATTCTTTTCAAGTGATTCCATCTTATCATGCATAGCGGTCATCCACTTATTACTATCACCAGAAATAATAGCCTCGGAATATGAAGAAGGCTCAGCATTACCTTCAATTTCTTCTGCAACAGATAAAGCAAAAGAAACAATATTGCACTCTTCAATTAACCTTTCAGGTTTATTCATACCCCACCTAACTCTGTCACGTGCAAGATTCCAACTGAGCGGAACAATAGGCTGATTTGGAGTGGGAGTGACATGATCATCATTAACGATGGGTTCATCATGTGCATCAACAATTTCATTACCGGATGTATCACCTGAATCAATAACATGCTCCACCTGAACAGTAGGTTCCTGAATAATAGGTTGTTGTTCACTCTCAACGGGAACATTAGTAGATGAAACATCATGTAACATAGCAGATTCATTAAAGATAACATTTCTGCTAATAACCACCTTCTGGGTTTCAGGATTCCACAATTTAAAACCTTTGACACCAGACTTATAACCAAGAAAGATGCACTTAACAGCCCTAGGCTCCAACTTTCCATTATCAACATGAGCATAAGCAGTGCAACCAAAAACTCTCAACTGTGAATAATCAGCGGGTGAACCGGACCATACCTCAATTGGAGTTTTCTTATTAAGAGCAATAGATGGTGAATGATTAATGAGATAACAAGCAGTGGAAGCGGCCTCAGCCCAAAAAAGCCTATGCAAACCTGCATTGGACAACATGCAACGGGCTCTGGAAATAATGGTCCTGTTCATACGCTCAGCAACACCGTTTTGTTGAGGAGTATAAGGAATGGTGTAGTGTCTGACAATGCCTTCAGACTTGCAATAATTCTTAAATTGCTTAGAACAAAATTCCATACCATTATCAGTGCGAAGTATTTTTACCTTCTTTTCAGTTTGTCTCTCAATCATAATCTTCCACTCCTTAAATGCCGAGAATGCTTCATATTTATGCTTCAAGAAATAAGGCCAAACTTTTCTCGAATAATCATCAATAATAGTCAGTATGTAACTAGCACCACCTAGTGACTTCTTGCGAGATGGTCCCCATAAATCAGAATGGACATAATCAAGAATACCTTCAGCTGTATGAGTCGAAGTGTTGAACTTCACCCTCTTGTGCTTGCCGAAAATACAATGCTCACAAAATTTCAATTTACCAGGTTCGTATCCATCAAGAAGACCTCTCTTATTTAACTCTGCTAAACCAAGTTCACTCATATGTCCAAGACGCATATGCCAAAGGTTAGCAGCATCACAATCAGAATTCTTTGAAACAACCGGAGTAGCGTTACCTGAAACGGTAGAACCTCGAAGGTAATAAATACCATTGGTCGAACTTAAGTCACCTTTCATCACAGCAAGGGAACCTTTGGTGACCTTCAAAACACTATCTCCACCTGAATACTTGTACCCCTTTGCATCAAGGGCGCTCACAGAGATAAGATTTCTCTTCATCTTCGGAATATACCAAACATCTATCAAAGTTCTGATTATGCCATCAAACATCTTGATTCGAACGGAACCTATGCCTTCAATCTTGCATGGTTAATTATCAAAACCCAAAACGGAACCAGCAGAAGTAGTGGAATCAAAAGTATTAAACCAATCTCTATGTGGGCACATATGAAAAGTGCATGCAGTGTCAAGTACCCACTCATCATTGGTCTCAGCACATCCAGCAATAACGACAAGAGCATCATCAGAACTATCATCACGAGCAACGTTAGCAGAATTTTCACCTTGTTTGTTACCTTCCCTCTTTTCCTTGTTCTGCAACTTGAAACACTCTGAGATGTCATGCCCGTCTCTCTTGAAATACCTGCAATACTTCTTGTCTCTGGATTGCGACCGGCCCCTGTAGCCGTTCTTACTTTTTCCTCTATTTCCATTATGTGAGTTCTTATCCTTTGTCCTGCCACAAACAGATAATCCCTCGGCTTGGGATGAACTCAAACCATCATGAGGCACCATTAGTTTCATCTTCTCCTTAGAGTTCAAAGCTTCATAAACTTCATTAAGTGTGAGAGTATCACGACTGTATAATATGGTGTCTCTAAAATTGGTATAAGAACTTGGCAGTGAACAAAGTAACATTAAAGCAGCATCTTCCTCTTCATACTTAACCTCCATTGTAGCTAGATCAGATATGATCTCTTTAAATTCAGAAATATGATTCAAAACATTACCTCCCTCGGGTAACCTGTGCAGGAATAATTTTTGCTTCAGATGCATCTTGCTGCTAAGATCTTTAGTCATGCAAATCCCTTCCATCTTTAACCATAGAGCGGTGGCAGTTTTCTCACTCAAAACTTCCTACAAAATATTATTATGCAAATGGAGTTGAAGTTTTGACAAAGCCTTACGATCAATTCTTTTCTCCTCATCAGTCCAGTCCTCAATTCTGTTCTTCCCAAAACTATCCAGTGCTTCATCATAGTCGGTTTGTGCCAACAAAGCCCGCATCTTGACTTGCCATAGGGTAAACCTTGTGTCACGGTCCAGCGGCGGAAGATCGTACTTCATGGAAGCCATGAGTATATAAATTTGTGTGCACAAAGTAGTACAAGCCAGTAGAAAAATTATTAATAGAATTAATTTGCGAAACAGATAAAAAATAGGGTAAATAGCACCTGGATATTATACTGGCGGATGAAGCAATTCACGGCAACTAGTACTAATTATCCAAATTGTGATTTCACAAGTGCTATTGTAGCCGTCACGTGAGGAGTAGGACACGTCTCTACTTTTTTTTGAATGGACCAGCTGCTGGCTGGCATATATTGAAATCATAGTAGGAAGCAAGCGGGGAAACATTGAAAGGTGGTGTTTGATCGAGCGATCAAGGAGAGAAGAAGAAGACACTAAAAAGAAAACACAAATAGCCCTTGGCTACGCTGGTAGAAAATCTCTCATGGGGGATCCCAGAAAGGGTGCTCTAGGTGTGTCACTCCTGCTTGGCGCCATAGCTCGACGGTTCTTGTGATGCTCGCTAGTGTTTCTGTATGATTTGCTATCTTATGCCTGAAAGTGCATTCGTTGCGCTGCTGCCAAATGTTTACCAGTAGTAGAATGATCATTGTCTTGATGCCCTTCTTATGTTCATTTGCGACTTCGCTGATCATCTCTGCAATGATCTCCACGGCCTTGTTCTTGTGCTGCCAAACTGTGGGGTGCAGGGAGGTGCATCCGCGTCGTTGAGCAGTTTTTTCCCAGATTGCTAATGAGAAGGGGCACTGCCAAAACAAATGGTGCAAGGTTTCCAAGTTTCTGAGGCAAAATTGGCAGAAATACTCATTTGGCCATCCTCTTCTCTGTAGCCAGTCGTTACAACAAATCCTGTTTTTGAGGAGTAGCCAGACCATAAAATTGAGCCGTGCCGGTGCCCATGCTTGCCAAGGCATCTTTCTGAAACTGGTCTTGATCATTCCTTGGAATTGGCAGTTGTATGCCGAACTGGTGGAGAAGGAACCCTAGGCCGTGTGCTTCCACTGAATGGTGTCTCGCGGCTGCTCATTTAGACTTAGGTTTCTCGAGATGAGCCATCTGTTCAGACGGATCACTTCCGGCCAGAGATGTTGAGTGTTTCCATGGGCAAGGTCCAGGATCCAATTTTCATTGAGGATTGCTGCATGGACTGTCCTATTCTTTCTCCTTTAGTGCTTGTGGAGCTCGGGGAATTCCAATTTTGGTGCTCCTGCACCAGTCCAGGAGCTGTCCCAGAAGCTCGCCGTCTTCCCATCTCCCAGTGTCACCGTTGTTGAAGCATTGAAAAGGTCTTTGTCTCCTTGGTCACATGGTAGCTGCATGCCAACCCAGGGTCTGTTGGGTGTGATCCAAGAGAACCAGAGCCACCTAAGCCTGAGTGCACGGCTGAATTGGTGCAGGTTTAAGATGCCGAGTCCACCATTGTCGATCGGAGTGCACACCACCGGCCAGCTTACTTTGCACTTCCTGTCGCTGATCTCTTCATCTTGAGCCCATAGAAAACGTCGTCTGATCTTGTCCACTTCGGCCAGAATCTTCTTTGGCACCTTCAGAACAGTCAGGGCAAAGGTTGGTAGTGCGCTCAACAGGCTTCTGACGAGAACTCTCCTCCCTGCAATGGACAAGAGACGTCCTTTCCAGCCTGCCAGTTGAGCTCTGATTCTGTCCAAAATGAACTGCAGATGCACAATCCATAGCCTGGAGATGGTGACTGGCAGCTCAAGGTAGCGCAGGGGGAAGTGATCTTGTTGTCTTCCAAAGTTCTGAAGCACCTGCTGCAGGTCAATGTGATCACATCTTATGGCAGTGACTGAAGATTTCAGCATATTCACTTTTAGTCCTGAAGCATGTCCGAAGTCGTGGATGATGTTCATGAGCGTATCAATCTCTTCTTTCACTGGGTTGGCAAAGATGATGGCGTTGTCTGCATAGAGGCTCACCCGCAGCGACAGATCCCTGCCTGGTAGTGAGTCAAGCTCACCTAGCTCCATGGCGCGTTGGAGGAGCCGGTGCAGAGGGTCTATGGCGATGATGAAAATAAGTGGGGACAGCGGGTCGCCTTGCCTGAGCCCTCTGCAGTGTAAAATTTTCTTGCCCTCCACGCCGTTAAGCAAGAAGGAGGAGGTCGATGTCGACAGCAACATAGTGATCCAGTCGCGCCATCTAGCTGAGAAGCCTAGGGCTTGGAGTAGTTCGAGTAAGTATTCCCAGGAGACATTATCAAATGCTTTTGCGATGTCTAGTTTGATAAGCAGTGCCGGTGTCTTCTTCCTGTGTAGCGCTCTAACTGCACTTTGTACATAGAGAAAACTGTCATGTGTGCTCTTCTTTGCCAGGAAGGCAGATTGTGCCGGCGAGATGATGGAGTCGATGACGTTGGAGAGGCGCATGGAGAGGACCTTGGTGATCAGCTTAGCTATAGAGTGGACTAGACTAATGGGCCTGAAATCGAAACTATTGTTGCGACGTCCTTCTTTGGGATCAGAACCACCAGGGCGGAGTTGAATGTGGCAAGATCGTCGCCGGATATACAATAGAACTGGTAGAAAACCCTCATGATGTCGTGCTTGATGATTTTCCAGCAGCTACGGAAGAAAACTCCAATGAAGTCGGCCGGTCCCGGAGCCTTTTCCGCCGGCGAGGCCTTGATCGCTTCCCAAACCTCATCCTCTGAGAAAGGGTTATCTAGGCCACCTCCTCTGATTGTGGGCAGTTGAAGTTGGCTCCAGTTGATGGTTGTTGGTCGAGCCCCTTTGGAGCCGAGGATGGAGTTGAAGTGTTCGAAAATGGCTGTTTCCTTGCAACGTGGCGATCCCGTGTTCGTCAACAAGCTGTGAATGTAGTTCTTCCTTCGGCGTGAACGGAACTTTGCATGGAAAAACTTGGTTCCCGCGTCGCCCAGCTTGAGCCAAGTCAGCCGAGAGGCTTGACGCTTGTGCGCTCGCTCGATCCCGGCGAGGCCAAGCAGCCTCTACTTGAGTAGTCGCCGAAGGTTGAACTCCGGTGTGGAGAGGCTGCGGGATTCCTGGGCTATGTCGAGGTGCAGGATGATCTCTGTTGCATCGCTGAAAAGGGAGGAGCTCTAGATCTTCAGGTCTTTTGAAGTGCGCGCCATCTTGATGGACAGCCGCTTGAAAGCACAGGAGCTGTGGACTGGCCTGCTCCAAGCATGGTCGACCGTGTCGTGGAAGCGCGGGAACTGCGGCCAGAAGCTTTCAAATTTGAACTTGGCGCGACGGCGAGGAGCAGTTGCATCCGCGAGAAGCAGAGGGCAGTGGTCTGAGCACGCGGTGGACGCCGCCATCAGTGTGCTCGTGGGGAAAAGATCTTCCCAGCTGCTATTGCAGAAGAACTTGTCGATGCTGACGAGCGTTGGGTTCTCGCGCTCGTTACTCCAGGTGAAACGGCGATTTTTGCACTTGATCTCTTTGAGGCCGGCGACGTCAATGGCCCGCCTGAACATGCCCATGACCCTGGGGTTGAGCTGATGGTTGTTTTTGTCTCTCGCCTCGTAGATGAGATTAAATTCTCCGTTGATGAGCCATGGATCAGATGACGGGGGGGCTGTTCTAGCTAGTTCGTCGAGGAAGGCTGCTTTTCTAGCGTCGTCTACTAGGCCGTAAACTATGGAAAGCCAGAAACTTTTGGATTGTCGGAGAAGCGTCACCTTGGCAGTGATCGCAAATTCGCCTATTGCGTGGGAAGCGATGCTAACTAGTTCAATGTTCCATAAAATTGCCGCTCCGTCACGAGAGCCGATCGCAGGGAGGACGACGCAATCAGTCAGGGCGGCACCACCAATTTCCCTGCGATGGTGGGCGTCCAGACATCTATCTTGGTCTCCTACAAGCATAGGATTGCTGTGCGCTGTGACAACCTCACAGATCGCCGCCCATTTCACCAGCTGGTTTAGGTCGCGGACGTTCCACGACATGATCGGGCAGAAGCTTTCACTCATATGGAAACGATAGTTTCTCTGGTGACTGAAAGATTCTAAATGGCCTCAGGCACAGTACAGACACCACCAAACTAGCAGGGGCACGCCGGCGTCCACCAATAGCACACAAACCACGCCGGTGAGAAGCAGAACACGCTACTAAAACAGAGGAAAGGAAACCTAGCTCTACCCGGCAGAATGCCATCCGCCACCGGAGACTATTACTTAGGTGTGCTAACATGGCTAAACAGGGGCCGCAGCGGCTGCTCCCTCAGGCCCTACAAGGCTTGCAGCAACGAGCATGGAGTCCTTGTCGAGGCGCGTCAGCTTGGCGATGACGGTGATGTCGTTATCTGTGGGTGGCTCGTCGAAGCGACGAATGAGGGCGTACGCTACCTCCTTGGTCATCTTCTCCTTGGGCCCGAGCAGGCCGAGCTCCTTGACGATGCGTAGGAAGGCGCGCTGCGAGACCGGCGTCTTGGAGGTGATGGCGGCCTGTCGAGCGTTGTGCCTGGTAGGGGCCACGGCCACACGTGCCTTGGGTGGTGTGGACGGGCGGCACAAAGGGGCGTTGGCGATGATCGGTGCAGGGGCGACGGTTAACAGGTGGCGAGGGGCTGGGGGCGATTTCTGCATCGTTGTTGGCGATCTTGAGCTGGCAGACGCGATTGGTGACCGTGCCGAGCTGCATCTCCAGCGTATGAGAAGGTGTGGGGGCGCACCTGTTGTACTGTCCGGTGGCCTGGGGGTGGTGGCAAGCGTGGGGGAGAACGCATCTAGCTGCGCCTCCATCTCGGCGTCTGCCTTCTGCTTGCCGTTGTCGAAGTCGAGGGGAGCAGCAACTACGGCGTCTGCAGCGGCCTGGACGTCCGCCGCCGAGTTGTCGATGATCACCGACGCTAGGATGGGCCGCTTTGCTTGTCTGGAGAAGTCGTCGACCGGATCCTTTCCTTTGTTGTTGACGCAGTCGCCTTCTGCCGCACCGGAGACCGACGCCGCCCGTGGCGAGCGAGGGGCGGACGGCCGTCGGTGGTGTTGATGCGCTTCTCCCGCAGACGGCCTCCTGCCGCCCACGCGGCGGCTGTGCGTGCTCTTGTGGTGGCGCCTGGCTGGGGGGGGAGCGGCTGCGATGACGCGGGGCAGGCGCCGGCGCCGGCTGGGTCGGTGCGCGTCCCCGACGTAGCAGGGCATCCTTCCAGGATCTGCGACCAGCACCGCCAGCTCCGCCAGCGTCGCCGTGGTCGCGTCCATCGCGTGGCATGCCGCGGTAGCCCAGGTTGGCCACCGGGGCGCGCCCAAGGCGATGGAGGCGATCACCCCTCTGCCCGTCCTCGACCTCCATGGTCCAGGTGGCAGGGATCACGGTGAAGCGGGGCCGGTCATCAGTGTCGGAGTTGGACGACGGCAGCCCGCTTTGGGTGGAGTGCGAAGAGCGCGGCGATGGGGGGGGGGGGTCCAGTCTTCGACCCTGTCGACGTGGATGAGCATGGTGTAGTCCGTGGTGCCCGGTGGTGGAGCAACGCGCCGGTCGGGCGGCGAGTAGCCCTGCATCTCCTCGACGCGTCCCGCACCCCACGGCAGGACCCCGAGCGTGTGCTTGGTGGGGATGTGGGCGACGTCGTTCGTCCAGATCCAGTAGGCAAAAGTCTTCGTGTGTTCGCGCTCCTGCGTCCTGCAGTCGAGGCGGTCGACGCGCACCTTCTTCCCGAGGATTTCCTCGATCCCTTCCAAGGACCAGTACTGCATAGGGACCTTCTCGATGACGACTCTGATGTGAAGCTGAAGCGTGTCGAAGGCGGCGTGGTCGTGCTCATGCCACGACGCGATGTTGAAGGCGGCGCCATCGACCCTGATTGAGCCGCGGCGAATGGCGTTGACGCGGTGCATGGGCTGGCTGAAGATGACGAGGTAGTGCTCCGGGTGGTGAGCCGTGACACGCAGCTGGCTCACTAGGACGGCAAGTTGCGCCTCCAGCACGCGGCCCACCACCATGGGGGACGTGGCATTGACGCCGTCCGTCGCAGTCATGGTGACGGCGTGGTTGCGTAGGAAGAAAATGGCCTGCTCCATCGCCGGGGAAGACATGGTCAACGAGTAGCTCTCTCTGGGGCAGAGGGAGGGGTCGATGTGGCGCTGCATGGCCGGGGTGGTGGGCATGGTGGATGCAGCAGGCGGCGGGAAGCAGAGGCCCGAGTGGATTGGCGCCGGAGGAGCGGCTTGCCTAGGCCTGGAGCGCTGATTTTGTGGGCACTGCTTCTCTATGTGGCCGGGCAGCTCACAGAGGATGCAGTGAATGGGATCACGGCAGTCCGCGCGGCGATGTTTCTTGCTGAGGCAACAGAAGCAGCGGCCGCGGAACCGACTTAAGAAGGCCGTGCGGGCGGCGTCCACATTGAAGCCACTGCGCCGGTCCGGCCGCTGCACCCCGAGGCGTGCCCTGTAGCCCGGCGAGCCAAAGGCAGGGCGTTTCTTCTTCTGGTGGCTGACCTCGGTCCACCCACCGTCCATCCCAAAACAGAAATCTGGACAGCTGGGGGGCGACGATGATGGATTTAAGGCGCTGCATAGGGGGGGCGGTAGCTCGGCCTCGCTTGAAGGCGCCGCGGCCAGCGGCAGCGAGGATTGCTGCTAGATCTGCGGCCAGTCGGCCGGATCTGGGGAAGCCTCCAAATGTGTTTCCGGCACCTCGGACGGACCAGGGGAAACAGGAATATCCCACGCTGGTGGATCCAGTCCGGAGCTTGCGCTCGCAGCTGGCGATGGCGGAGGAGACGTCGCCATTAAGGCTGGTGGGTGGCCGCCGCGGCCGGAGCGGCCAGCGGCGCGCGGGGAGGGAGGCGCGGGGGAGATGTCCCGCACGATGACACGTCTCTACTTGAAGTAGTACTACCGATGGAATTGGTCTTCACACACGCAGCACGTCGACTCGATGGATTTGATGTGTCTCCTGCTGCAGCTTTGCTTCTATCGCCTTGAGACTCGGGAGCAGCGGCGGCCAGAATAAATCCCACAATACGCGAGCTGCTGGATTCGTCTCGATCTCGGCCTAGAGAAAAGTCAGTCTCCGAACCTGACCTGGACACGGACGATGAGCCGTCAAATCCTGTCGAACTCGGCGGATCGCATGACGTTGCGGCGGCACGCACAGATAACCCCAATTTCTCGTCTCAAATCTCGTATCTTCAACTTGGCTCTGTATACCACTTGTTAGATAATAACGAGATAAAACAAGACACGAGAGACACTGATTTTTACGTGGAAATCCTTGCGGAAGAAAACCACAGACGCACGAAGGCGCAATCACTATGAGGAGGAGTATTACAAGCACGAGACGACAGACCGTCTGAGGTGCGACTACATGGGGTATATATGAGGGCAATATATGAGAGTCCTTGGAGGACAAGTAAACGAGTTGTACTTGTACGCATTGGTACCAATGCAAAGGCCCACACCGTATGTACTACGTCTAGTCCAATACGGTAGCATTTGGATCACAATTTAACAGAAGAAGATTGTTTTATGTTACATCAAAAAGGGTTACAAAGGGAGTATCCCACCGCACACCTAAGGAAAGGTTTCTCTAGCTAATTAATCGGGCTCTCTAGGTCTATGAATCAGCATTGCGATCTTGGTCTTGCCGGCAGCCGTCCATTGCTCGATGTCTTGATGCGGGACGTCACCTGATCAACAGTTGAGACCTTGTTGTCGAAAATACGCGCGTTCCTTTCCTTCCAAGTGTGCCACCATACGATTTGGATCAGCGAGTTCCAAGCTTTATGGTAGGTCTTCGGGATTTGTTGTTTGCTCCGCTCCCACCATGGAAGCAACGAGGAGGTTGTGGGTGTTGGTCCGAGCGTGTTTGGCAGCCCGCAACGATGAAGCACCCTGTTCCAGAGGTCAACGGCGAAGGTGCAAGCAGCTAGTAAATGAGGCGCTGTCTCCTGCTCAACACCACAAAGCTGACAAAGTGGGTTATGTGGCCAGCCTCACTTTGCAAGGTTATCAACAGTCAAGATCTTCCCCAGGGCGGCCATCCAAGAGAAAGTCTTGCATTTCAGGGTAGCATCTGATTGCCAAATGAGTTGCTTGCAAACCAAACGCTGAGAGCCTTCAAATTGAATGGTGTATGCGGACGCGATGGAGAATTCACCATTAGCAGTCTGCCTCCAAGAAACCGTGTCTTGCTGATCACCGAGAACCACAACTTGCATCATTGCCCATAGACTTGTGAATTCGCGGATGGCTTGCGGCGAGATGGTAGTCTTAAGGTGTCTTGTCCATCGGTTATCGTCCATAGCTTGCGCCACCGAGAGCTTCTTCCTCGTGCAAAAGAGAAATAGTGCAGGGAACCGATGACAGTGAGCTAGTCCATCCATCCATGGGTCGAGCCAGAACCTGATACGTTGACCATCCCCGAGGTGGAATCTGGCTGAGGCCGCAAATAGGTTCAGCACCTTGGGGTCAGAGGGCAGCGGTAAGCCACTCCAGGCCTTGTCCGGGTCAGTCCAGTGCATCGACATCCATTGCAGCCGCAAGGCAATACTCTGTGCTGTGAGGTCTGAAATTCCTAGCCCCCCGAAGCCAGTCGGCCGGCAAACCACTTTCCAGCTAACCAGGCACTTCCCACCATTTGCGAGCTCCTTCCCTTCCCACAAGAATCCTCTGCGCAGTTCAATCTGTTTTGAACTCGGAACCGAACTACTCTTCTTTAACCCAACCTGATAGCTCTGTTTTTTAGGGACAACCGGAGTTTTTCCTTACTTTTATAGCACAACCCCCATTTCATTAGCTTCTTTTACAGCATGACTCCTTTGGATTAGTTTGTGATCGCACTAATCCCGTGTCCAAAAAAAGACTTTGTACGTGACATTAATGATATATTTAACCTTTGCTTCTTTTAAATCTTAGCCGTAGGTATCAAATTTTAATGGTAGAGATAATTTAAGTGGAACAATGGGGTGGCTTGTTTGTCTCTTATTCTAATAATATAATACTAATAGATAGATAATAGATTCAGAACACAAGGTAGCAAAATCGTGCAGTGTAAGGCGTCAAATTTTCTTGGAACAAAGTTCTGTACTTCTGTGGCTACAATATTCTCTCCAGGTGAATCTCAACATGCATGACATTTCAACTTGAATTGTAATTATTATTTTTGCAAGGTACCCACAGCACCATGTCTGTACAAGCATATGAACTTATGTGGGATACAGAGAATGTGATATCATTACATACAGAAGTTGCATCTATCCTGTATCCGGGGCCATCTTCCGATTATGACCACCCATGAGAACCTTCACTCGCTGTTTCTGTGCCAAATATGGTCGTGTATGTGTAGATTCAAATGGTAAAGAATCCCTCAGTGGAAGCATATCTTCCGGTGCCTTTTTAGGTTTTCTTTGCCTGTACCTGTAAAATGAACAAAGTTACATTTGTAGGTTTTCTTTGCCAGTTCCAGTGTATTTTAGATTTTCTTTGTCTCATTGATAGTCTAGTAGCTAGGGTATTGGAGTACTTTATCTGTTTATATGACACTAAATCTAGTCAGGTTATTGCAAATAAAAGTGAGAAGAATAGCAACTTACCAGTTTGAGGTATTTCTTGTGAAGTTTCAGAGCTCCAGCGCAGGCTTTTTTCGCATCTAAATTCCCATTTACATCATTCAATATCTGAAAGGAAACAAATGCAGGAGTTGCAGATACAGAACACATGATGATATACAAACATATAATATGGGCTCAAATTTGATTTAATTTTAGGAGATGTGCTTAAAATTGGCCTTCTTTTAACTAAAAAGAAGCTTAGTCGTTGGCAACTTGCTTAAAATTGATTGGGAATTTTGAAGAGAAAGAAAAGTCAGGTTTTGGTCCAGTACCCTAATAAGATCATCCAGTCCTCTAGCTTCTTGTAACAGTTTTTCTCTCTTTTCCTTGAGCACACTTGCAACCATGAAAACTGAAATGGGAACTGGGCCATCAGTTTCCTCAGAGACATCCTTGTCCTTGTCCTTGTCCTTGTCCTTGTCCTTATCCCACTTGGCAAAATGGCGCACTCCTCTTAATTTTGATTTCGATACTTTTTTATGTGCACCGCTTGCTTCTTCACATGCTGCAAAGAAGATATCCGGATCGTATTCGAGAGCCCACATCATCTGTTGGTAGGTTTTAAAAATCAGATAAGAGAATCAGAAGCAACTAACAGAAACTCATTCCGATACAAATACCACTTAACGTTTGCCAATACCAAATAAATATCAGTGCTTACAATTTTGTGAGATTTTTTTTCATGCAAGCACACAAACCACCCTACTTTGCAAATAGATGGAAACGTGTTATTATCTTTCTTTTTTCCTCAAGAGGAAGCAAGCCACTAAGTTCGTCCACGTGTAACAAATAATGGAACACCTATTTGATAATTTCAGTAAAGGAGAGATATCAAATGCAACATGCATGCAAACCCTTTAGTTTAAGCACAAAATAAAAGTCGAAGAATCCAAACCAGGTTGTAGACAGTGTACTTTTCAATGGACTTAGCCAATCTGTATTATTGAAGCTCTAACTCTCTATGTCGAGAGTAATGAAAAAGAGAAAATTCTGACAAAATAATAAATGAAAGAACAAAGTTACTATTCATGGCAAAATTCTCTTTTTTGGTTTACCATCCCATTTTCAATTGGAAGTTAATTTGAAACGATGATACATCTAAAAGACTCCACAAACTAAGGGCAGCCCAGTGCACGTAGCTCCCGCTTGCGCAGGGTCCGGGGAAGGGTCCGACCACTTTGGGTCTATAGTAGGCAGTCTTTCCCTACATTTCTGCAAGAGGTTGTTTCCAGGACTCGAATCCGTGACCTCATGGTCACAAGGCAACAGCTTTACCGTTGGGTCAAGGCTCCCCTTCAAAAGACTCCACAAACTACATTTCCAAAAAAAGGGAATTGTCATGTTGATCTTTTGCCTAAGCCAACAGGATTTTGTGATCCCCCCTAAAGTAACTTTCCACCATCTATCTCACATTCTATAAAATGTACAGCATATAATAATTTAGAACAACCATCAAACAGAAAAATGAGATGTCAAAATCGATTGTCTGGTTCTAGCAATACTCATCATACTATATTGTTATTAGGATAGCTTCATACCTCCCACAGGTACAAGGAGTCCCCAAATGACACCTCACGTCGAAATAGAACCATGAACATACGGAATGCAAAAAGATAGTCACCTCCACCAAGTGTTTCTGTGTCCAGAACTCAACAATATTATAAAACCATAGGTAAACCAGAGAAAAGAAGATTAGATGTTTCACAATATGATCGGTCCAGAAATTTATACCTAGGTGGTCATGTAGCTTGGGGTCCAGCACCTGAATGATAGATGCAAGGTGCTGAAGTTGGTTAGCCACCCCAACAGATTGATCTGTGCATCTGAAATTTCCTCGCTTTAAAGATCAAACATCAGATGGTTAGAATAATGACAAAGAAAAAAGAAATCAATTCTAGGTAATTTCTAGTAGAACAAATGCACAATGGTTACTTTTATAATTAGAGGAAAGATGTCATGAGAAAACATGGAGGGCAAGGCATACCAATCTACGCATCAACTTCTCAAAGCACCAAAACGCATCTGCCTCATCGTTGAGTAGCACAATCATTGGTGAGCATAAATCACTCATTCCTGTGAGATATACAAGTTACATTGTAAGCTTGTCTGGATACTAAGTTTCCTGTGCAAGTCAGATGTAGCGCACCTTGACAGTAACCAACATCTTTGTCAATCCATGCATACACGGCTAGAATATCCCACAACTTTGAAAGATTTTCCTTGTTCTCGTAAAATACCATGGTGCGGTCAGTACGTAGCACGTCAAGTCCTATATTATTTTCAAAAATCAGAAGAAATTGGGTGAAAAGAGTCAAAGTAGAGAAACATAAGGGTTAAACTGTACCAATTTGATGTAATGTAAGCTTCCATTCAATAATTTGCTTGTCAGTAATACATTCTGCAGATTCGTCTACTTCAATTCCATTGTGGCTGCTAGTTGAAGCACCCTCTGAGGTGTTTTGGTTTGAAGTAGCCTCAAGTAAAACCAAAGGATCCTTGATAGGTCTTCCATCCTCAGTGATAAGTGGTGCTGTGATAACCTTACCACTACCAACATGAGAATCCATCTCTTTGCATTCTTCCTTCCATCTAGCATATTGTAGCCTGCATAAATCATCAGGTAAAACACTTCAGACCAAGTGAACACAGTGTTCTATTTACAGTTATCTACTGCTGAAAATCATAAAAATAAATTATTAGAGATATCATGGGAAACATAACTGTAATGCTTGGATATTACAATGGCCACTGCATGATTAACAGTTACAGAAAAATTGGCATGCTCCTGATGATACCCACAATTGCCTCCTTTTTCTCATTATGTAAGCATACGTTTATTGTTTTTGGAAGGCACTATCCTTTTTGGGGGATAGAGTACATTAAGTAGGCAACAATTTTTTTGGAGCAATATGGCTGATTTAGATAAGGACAAACTCCATGCTTACTGTTTGGTTAAACTATCTTCAGACATAATTCAACAACTCAAATTTGAAATAAATAGCGTGAGCGGACAGCCGTATAATGGATGTCAGATGCATGGTTAAGATGTGCACACGATGACATCACTCTTCAAGGTAGTGTGCAGTAGCAAAATTGCACACCAGATGCTCTAAGGAAGGACAGTACCTTCTTATTTGCCTGATCTCCTCCCTCTCATCAAAGGTACTCCTCGGATCAAAGCAGCCAAGTAAGAACTCCCAAACCTCCCCCCTGACAGTCGGGTGAACACCCTAAAAGAACAAAATAAACCATTTATGATCTTTAGATTGTTAACCATGCACAATCACAATGCATATAAGAAGACAACTGTCTAACAATAGCGTATTTTGAAACTCAGAAAAAACTCTAAATTGAGGAATCTTACTCCTTTTTGTATCCGGCTTAGGACCGAGACAATGTCAAGACAGCCATCAGGATTAAATGCAGCTTGCCATTTCCGAACACTCAGTGTTTTGCCAGCCTGAAACAAAGGGACAATACTAAGTTGCTCAGAATAAGAAAGGACTCTACTCCATACATAAGAAACAAGAGTGGCCTTAACACCATTGCAGATCATAATAGGTATGTTCCCCAGTGCTCTCCCAAGAACTAAGATGGAAAATACGAAATTTAAAGCACATTGCAGCCTTATTTACAAGCACCACCACAAATCATCATGCTTGAAAGTAAGTAACATTGAGCTTTAAAATCAGTAGAAGCACATAAAAAAACGAGTTTTCACGGCAACTATGATTAGAACTAAACATGCACAAACTTCCTATCTCTAATTGTATTAACCCCGTGCCAACTTCCTCGCTTTCATTTAACCTGATGATAAATGCTACATTTTACTTCTTTGTCCTATTTAGGCCTTTGTTTCGGGTTTTTTTTTCCATTTTTTGTTCTGCTTTGTTAGTTTTGTATCTTTTTGGCGGGTCTGGTTGTCTTCTTTCTCTGATACAAAATGACGTGCATTTTGATGTGTGTTCAGGAAAACCTATATATGTTGCAATGTGGTGAATATTGTTTGTCATTTTGTACAAAATCAGTGATAAATTAAGAAACAAATAGTTCGACTGTCATTTGCAACACATTCACATTCACAAAAGGAAATTACTCCAAAATTATTCTGCAAAAGCAAAAAATATTTTTATTGCAATGATACACCCTTAGATTCTCCATATTTTCAACTCAAAAATAAATTCTCCATATTTTCACTCGTGTAATGTTTTTCCTCGAGATTCTTCGTCATTTTCATTCATATCATCGATATTGCATTGTACATACTCCAATGCCATGAATATCCCATTTTGCCTAGAACCAGTACATTTCGGTAGGCCCAACAGCTACCACACAAACACAAAATGAAATAGAAGGAAAAAGGAAAGCAAACCTTGATCTTGAACTTGCTTTTGGGCACATCGTCTGTGCAATCGGAGCGGATCTCGTAGTACGAATCCGCGGGCGTCCCGCTGCTGATCCCCCACTTGATCATTTTCCAAGTGAATCAAGAATGTAGCAGCAGCCGGAACCCAATCAAGAAGCCAAGAAAGGCGGCAGCGCCTCTGAGGGAAGGGGGGAGGAACCGGGCTCTATTTGACCTCACGAATCAAAAAATGGCAAAAGCAAACCAGGAAGAGAAAATGGGATCAAGTGCAATGGAACTGATCCCCCCTTGGACCTTCTCCTCCTGAAAGGAAGGGTGCGAGTGGAATAGCAGGAGGAGGGGAGGTTAAGGGGGGACGAGGTCAGGCAAAATCGGGAAGGCCTAGTGGGGTTAAATTAGAGAGGACAGGGCCGGAGGGCGTGGAAGGACGAGGACGACCGGTTCCAAGCCGCTGCCGGGCACGAGCTTGCCGGCTTCTACGGGCATCTTTGCCCATCTTGGTGCTAGTTTTCATGGTCGGAAATGGAGAGCGACGCTTGCTCTTCAGCGAAGAAGACTTCGCCTTGTCCTTTTCCTTTTTTGGAGAAAAGGAAGACTTGGTTCCAGTTTTGGAAAATTACTCAATTTCATGATTAATTCCAAATACTCCCTCCATCTACTCATATTTCGAAACGACGATTTGGGTCTCCGAAAAAATTAATCTGGCCCCTGCGTCCCCTCCAGGCAACTCGAGCGGCGGCCGCGCATCACCCAAAATCTGTTGTTCTTCACGCTGCCTCTCCTCTCCATCGCCGGCTGGCCACGCGGGGGCAAAGCTCCATGCGTTGCATGGCGGCGGCAGGGTGTTCCCTTCTTCCCCGTCCTCTCCTCCCCCATGTCGGTCTACATTGCTTCGTGCCGCCGCCGCCGCCGGCAGTTGCTCTGCCCTCACGAGTGGATAGCTCCGGGCGATGGGCCACTCGGCCAGGAGAGACTGCAGCGGCAGGACGTGGCTAAGAGCATTTCCAGCCGTGCCCCCAACAGGTCTTTTTCAGACGTTTTTACCGTGCCGGCGCCGAAAAAACGGTCCAGTCGCGTCTTCAGAAACTCGTTTTTTGCCGGCTTGGGGCGAAACTGGTGCCGGCGGACCTAGTCCGAACCCGGCTTCCTAGGACGCCTAGGGCGCCGGCACAAGCGAAAAGGGCGCGTGGGTCCGCCCTGTCGGCGAGACGAGCGCCTCTTCCCGCCGTTTCTTCCCGCGTTTTCCCCACTTCCCTCCCGTACTCTTCCTTCCTCCCGCCAATCTCCCTCCCGCTCGCCTTCCTCCCAGTCGGCCGCCATGCCACCGAAGAAGTACGTCGCCCCCCGCGCGACGGCAACCGCGACCGCCTCCGTCGCCCAGCCGAAGCAGAGGAAGCCGAGGGCGCCGCCGATCAAGCCACCGGGCATGTCAAACACCGAGTGAAGGGCGAAAGTTCAGCGGCGGGAGGCTGTCACCGCCGACCGGCGGAATAGGGCCATCGCCAAGAAGGCCCACGACAACGCGGCGCGCGCGGCTGCGGCTGCCTCGGCGGACCAAACCGAGGCCGAGGCGACTCGCGCGGGGATGATGAATCCACCCGGAAGCCACGCCCAGTACGCGTCCTGGGGCCAGCAAGGTGTCGGCTCTTCGCAGCCATGGGGATCGCCCTCGCCGGGCTACGCCGACGGGGACGCGCACGGTGGGTTCAACCCAAACATCACCTTCCCCATGGATACCCGGCCCAGCGCACGGCCTCTTCCGTCTTGGCCGGCGTGCAGTACCCTCCATACAACTACTCGCCGCCCGCCTACGCTTCCTCCCCGACGCCCCCACTACGTCGTGGCCCGCTGCCCTTCTCGCACCTCGGCGACACCGACGAGACCAAGGCCAACATGGACGACATCATCGCGGCAGGTTCGGCCGCGGCCGCCGCATCTCCCGGGTTCGTCACCCAGGACGAGGTGGTCGATCTCAGTGGCAGCATGGACGGCGAGCTCCGCTACGTCTACGGCGAGGACGAGCAGGAGGAGCAGGAGGAGGAGGACGACGACGAGGAGGAGGAGGAGGAGGAGGAGCCGACGCCTGCGACGGCGAGGGGGCGCAAGAAGAAGAAGCATGCGGCCAGGACAGGCGAGCCGCGCATCAAGTGGGCGTCCAAGGAGGAGGAATGCCTCGCCGAAGCATGGAAAGTCGTCTGCCTCGACCCAACGACCGACACGAACCAGAGCATCGACACGTACTGGGACCGCATCAAGGCCAAGTTCGACGAGCGCAAACTCGTCGACCCCTACTTCAAAGGCATCTACATGCAGTGCGGCTCCAAGGCGATGGCAAACCATTGGGGGCGTGCAACAAATGGCATGGGGTCGTCGAGGAGGTCGCGGCTCGCCCGGAGAGCGGCGCCAGCGTCGAGGATCAGGTATGCCACGCCGGCCTCCCGCCTCTCTTCGCCGTGTACGCGCGCCAACTGTTTCTTCCTCCGCGCAGTTGCTGCGCATGTTCGCCCTGTACCGGCAGAGCAACAGCGACGCCGAATTCAAGTACCTCCACGTCTACAAGCGCATTGACAAGTGCGAGAAGTGGGCGGAAGTCCGGCGCACCCTCGACAAGGCCAAGGAGACCTACAAGACGGACGCGCCGACTCCTGGCGCATCGAAAGGGCGGCTGGATGGCAACAAAGTTGCCAAGAAGGAGAAATACGCCGACGCGGCCACCGCTCGAGTGCAGGAGTCCATCGAGCACTGCCTCGCCGACGCGCAGGCTCGTGCCGTCCTTCGTGAAGAGAAGACCGAGGCGCGGTGGTTGGCGTTGATGTCGAGCAGCGGCGTCAAGCTCGACCTGCTCCAGACGAACGTCGCCGCGAAGAAGAGAAACACCGACCTGGCTTTCTTGCTGGGCGGGGCGGACATACTCCAGAGCACCGACGAGGCGGTCAAGGCGTGGTACTTGGCGGAGCGCGGCCTCATCCTGAACCAGCTTTCCTCGACAAGGCCGCCGACGCCGACGCCGACGCACACGCCGACGCCGCCGCCCAGCCCGCGTGACGACGCCTCCAAGACGCCCTGCACCACCGAAGCCGTGCCGACACCGCCCAGCGCAGAGGCTGCTCCGACACCGCCAAGCTCGCGCACGCCAACTCCGCCGACGCCTGGGGCAGAGCCCGCCGAGTGATGCGCACGTGAACGTCTACCGCTCTATTTTTTGTACGCCGAACTGTGGCTTGTGATCGCCCGACTTGTGGCGTCTTTTGTGAGCGGGAACGACCAAGTTCAAATTTTTCACGTCCTGGGGGCGTGGCTGGGAGCTAGGTCGCCCCCAGGGGCCGAACTAGCGCCGGTTCGCCCCCAGACCACTCTTTTTTAGCGCCCTGGGGGGTGAACGGCTGGAGATGCTCTAAGGCCAACTCCACCGCGCGACCCCATCCTGTCTATCCCCATACGTTTGGGGTAAAACAGACAAATCAGACGGCCCAGCGCACGGACGCAAACGGACTTTTCTCCGTTTTGTGTCCGCTTTTGACCCATCCCCAGCCCAAACTTGGTCTGGTTTTGGGGTCAAAGCGGACAGAATGCGGACGTTTTCCTCGCTCGTGCGTCCGGCTGCGTCCGTGCATGCAGATGATGGCCCCATCTGTCATCGAAACAAAAAGGGACCCACCACCCACCCACCTGTCCGCGCAAGCAAGGGTGGGCAGGACGCGGTGGCGCGGCGGGTGGCGGTGAGCGGCAAGTACGGCGGGGCGGGCAGGCCGCGGAGAGCTCGACTGCGGCAACAGCAGCACGGAGCAGGGGGAGCGGTGCGGCTGCGAGTGTGGCGAGCGGGCGTGGCAAGGTCGCGCAGGCGAGTGAGGCGCGGCGCGGACCGACGGCGAGCACAGCGAGCGGGCGTGGCGAGGTCGCGGGGGCGGGCGTGCGCATCGCGCGGCAGAGCGAGCGGGCATAGCGACGTCGCGGCGACGAGTGAGGCGCGACGGCCAGGCGAGGCACGGCGACGAGAGCATGCGACGCGTGCCTGCGGGCTAGCTAGCTAGCTTCAGGCATACGAGCGTGCGTGCATGCCGGCGAGCTTGCTAGCTAGCGAGCCGCCGCGGCCGTGTGCGCATTCCGCGTGCGGGCTAAGCTAGCGAGCCGCTACGCATGCGGGCTAGCTAGCCAGCCGCTGCAGCCGTGGGCGCGTGCCGCACGGCGAGCGGCGAGTGGCACGGCAAGCGGCGGGCGACACGGCGAACGGCAAGCGCGGCGGGCGGTCGAGCTGCGACGCACGCGCGGTTTGTCGTTGACGGGCGAGCACGGCGCGTGGGCTGCCGCGGTCGGCCTGGCGAGTGGCGGCCGCTTGGGAGGGCGGCGCCGGCTGTCTTTTGTGTGTTTGTTGAAATGACCGAGCCGGACAATTTTTGGGATGGGTGTGCTGCGGTGGGCGCTCGGCCGACGCAAATCCAAATCCGGGCGGACACGACCTCATTGGCACCCCCAAACGGACAAAATCCGGACAAAGCGGACGTCCGTTTGGGGTCGTGCGGTGGAGTTGGCCTAACCGCGGTCCGGCAACCGATCCAACCGACATGGTCTAGCAGTCGTCCAGATCAGGGTCCAACCAGGCCTGCGGAGGAGGAGGTGACAGGTGGTAGCTACGGTGTGTGTTGATAATGGAGGTTTTGACAAATATGATGTCGGGCAACAGTAGCTTTGGCATCGTCCATGATCGACCCAGCGTGGTTGCCTTGACTTAGATTTGATGGTGCTTCAAACCTAGTCGGCAGGGAGGTCGTAGACTGTGCTACAGTGACTTCCTACAGTTTTTTGCACGGTGAACTAGAGGAGGAGGTTTACATCTGATCCTTAGTGAGGTAAATGGCACTCTGACTGTTACAAGACAAATTAATGCAAGAATTATCTCCACAAAGCTCATCATACAAACCTTTCAGCCAAACTGACTCTTTACATGCTTCTGCAATAGCCATATATTCTACTTCAGTGGTAGATTGGGCAACTACTGGCTGCAACATTACCCTCCAACTCACGGCACAACCATCAACTATGAACACATAACCTGTAAGGGACCTCCTCTTGTCCAAATCGCTGGAAGAAAAATCCGAATCCACATAGCCAGCTAGTCCCTCACCAGTCTTGCCAAATTTCAAACAAGCATTGGAAGTGCCACGAAGCTACCTGAAAATCCGACCAAACTCATTGCAAATGACAAATCAGGCCTATAACGCACCATGGCATACATTAAAAAACTAACACTGGAGTATGGAACTCTTGACATATACTCAAACTCTTCATCATTACTTGGACAATGAGAAGATGATAATTTGAAATGAGGAGGAATGGGAGTGCTTACCGACTTAGCATCATGCATGTTAAAACGATGAAGAACTTTCTTAATGTAACTTTGCTGACTAAGAAATAAGAAATCAAAATTTTTGTCCCATACCGAGAATTTTCTTATCAGCACCAAGATCCTTCATCTCAAACTCACTACTTAACCGTGCCTTTAAAGTAGTGATATATTTCTTGCCCTTGGCAGCAATCAATATATTATCAACATAAAACAACAACACGAGTATATATAGGTGATCCATCAATAAATTTAATGTAAACACAACTATGATATGCAGACCTCTTAAATCCATGTGCTATCATACATGAATCAAACATTTTATATCACGGTCTCGGAGATTGTTTCAAACCATATAGGGACCTCTTTAACTTGCAAACAAATTTCTCCTTACCAGGCATTATGAAACCTTCTGTTTGGTCCATATAAACCTCCTCCTCTAGTTCACCGTGCAGAAAAGCAGTCTTAACATCTACCTGCTCAAGCTCAAGATCATGCATAGCAACAATACCAAAAAAATGCATGAATGGAACTATGCTTCACAATTGAAAATAACACATCATTATAATCAATACATGGTATCTGACTGAAACCTTTAGCCACTAACTTTGCCTTAAATCTCGCGGGCTCACTAGGAGACAAGCCCTCCCTCCTTTTGAAGATCCATTTGCAGCGAACGGTCTTCTTTTGTTTAGGAAAGCGCACAACATCCCATGTGCCATTTTTCTCAAGTGACAACATCTCTTCCTACATAGCAGCAATCAACTTCTCCCAGTAACCGGAAACAAAGTGTATGTGGATGGCTCATGGATGTTCTCAACATGTTCTGCACAACTGAAAGCATAATGAACAATGTCACATTCATCAATTAGGCGTTTAGGTTTGTTAATGACTCTCTTTCTCCTGCCGGCTACAAGAGATTGAACTTGTCACTGCAAAACAGGGGGTGAGTGCTGCACAACATCATCATCATGGACCTCTGTATCTGGAGCACCATCACCATTATCACCAACCTGTGCATCTGGAGCAACATCATTATTATCCACAATTACATTTTCCTCCTCATCAAGTTGCTCCACCTGCACAGTAACTCGTTGAGGCTGTTCATCAAAAGTACCCGTGGATAGATCATCATGATACATAACAGATTCATTGAAAACAACACCCTTTCTCATGAAAATCTTATTAGTTTCAGGATTCCATAACTTGTATCCCTTTACTCATGAACCGTAACCAACAAACACAAGCTTAATAGCTCTAGGCTCAAGTTTTCCATTATCAACGTGTGCATATGCAGTGCAACCGAAAACTCTAAACTGTGACTAATCAGCTAGTGTACCAATCCATACCTCAATGGGAGTTTTCTGATTAAGTGGAATGGATGGTGATCCATTGATGAGGTAACAGGCGGTGGAGGCGGCTTCATCCCAAAAATGTTTGTGCATGCGAGCATTGGACAACATGCAACAAGCCCTGCAGATGATGATTATGTTCATGCGCTCAACCACACCATTCTGTTGATGAGTGTATGGGACGATGTGGTGCCTGACGATGCCCAAGTTTCTGCAATAACTGTTAAAAGCTTTTAGAATTCCATACCATTGTCAGTGAGAAGTATTTTTATCTTCCTCGCAGTTTGTCTTTCTACCATAACTTTCCAATCCCTAAAGGCATCAGACACATCATATATATTTTTAGAAAAATAAGGCCATATTTTTCTGGAGTAATCATCAATAATTGTAAGCATAGCCGACAGTGCCAAAAAGAAAAACTCGCCCCCGCTCCCCCGCTCTAGCGCTCCGCGAGCCCAGCCGCGCCGGTGGCCACTCCGGCCCCGGCGGCCACCCCTCATCTGTGCGCCCCGCCGGCCGCTGCCTGATGGACGTCTCCCCCTCCCCCGATGGTTAGCACCCCGTGCCGCGCTGGCTGGCCTCCAGCCCGTCCTCGGCGGATCTGGCTCCGTCGCATGCTCCTATCGCGACGCCCTCCTCGCCTCTCCCGCGCCTTCCGTCGATGCCCCCTCTCCCATCTCAGGCCCTTCTCGCCGGTCGGGGCCGCGATCGAAGATCCACTGCGCGTCTCTGCCCTCCGAGGAGCCTTGGCAGGTGGCCATGGACCGTCGCCGGAAGAGGCCGCGACCCCAGCGCCTGCGTCACCCTGCTACGAATCGCCCGCGCTCCCCGGCCTTCTCCGACGGCGCGTGCCCCCGCTGTCTCTCCCCCGGCCACCCCCGCATTGACTGCCATAAGGACATCCGTTGTCACCGCTGCAGGTTCTTTGTGCACAAGGCGCGTGCTTGCACCGTGCCCCGTGCGCTCCTCCACGGGCCCGGTCCAGCCAAGCGGTCGTGTGCCCTTCCCCCCGCCTTGGCGTCCCCCTCCGTGTCTCCAGCGCCCTCCCCGCCGCGGTCGACGTCGACCACCGGGGCGGCTTAGTCCCCGCCCCCCTCGGCCTCGTCCCCGCTCCAGGATGCTGCTGGATCATCAACCATCCTCGTCGTCCTCGGCCGCGACGCGATCCTCCTCGTCCGGCATGCCTACAGTGATGTCTGGCCACCCCGCTCTCCACCCTGCCGCCGCGACGTGCTTCATCCCGCGCTCCGCCGAGATCGACACTGCCGAGGTAGCGCTCCAGCACGCCCTGGTGGCCTCGGTGGCCGGCCACCGCTCCGGGGTGTCCTGCACCAACGTCACGGGCCTGATCAGCGGATGCTTCAAGATCCCTGCCGATGCGTTCTCGGTCCACCGGCATGGCCCTGCGGAGTTCCTGCTACGCTTCTAGCGCATGGAGGATTGTGCTCGCCTTGCTGCGGGCGTCGCTCGCGGGCTGCGTTTCCGCCTCCTCATGCACCCCTGGAGCCGCCTCGCCGGTGCCCACCCGGTCACGCTCCGCTTCAGGGTCGACCTGGAACTCTCCGGCATCCCCAACCACGGCTGGCACAAATCGTCTGCCATCTCCCTGCTCGCGCCCTTCTGCTTGGTGGACGAGCTCGCCCCCGAGACCCGCGATGGCTCTGACATGTCCGTCTTCCGGCTGTCCGCCTGGACCCCTAACCCTGACTTGATCCCTCGGGCATCCGACCTCTACCTCTCGGAGCATGCGCCGTTCTCCCTAAAGCCAACCCCGACGCCGCCGAGCGGTTCGCCATGGAGGTCCTGCGTTACCCAGTGACCATCCATGTGACGTGCACCACTGACTTCCGTCTCCCGGCCCCGGCGCTGCCGCCACCGCCACCTTCTGACGATAGTAACCCGTTCAGCGCACCTCCTTCGCCGTCGTGCCCTGCTGCCTGGCCACGCCACTTCGACTTCCCGCGTTGTTCCGGCAACGGTGCCGACGCGCAGCCCGCCCCGAGCTCTACTTCCGGTACCTATGGCGCTGGACGACACTCCCGTCGACGGCGACCACCCTCCCTCCGACGGACGTGGGATCCTCAGCCCCCACCCTCTGCATGCTGACGCCCCCCAGGCCCATGCCAAAAGCCGTCTTGGACCCGCGCAAAGCCGCCTTGACCAGGGCGCGAAAGTGGCGAACCACTCTCCCACTTTGTCCGTCCCGGCTCCACCCAGTCACCCTCCTCTACTGCTGACTCTCAGGCCCCACCACAACCCTGACGAGGACTCCCCTCCTGCGAGTCCTGTTCGCGAGCCTTTCAGGGGCCCACTCCTGGCTAGCGCCAGGGATGCCGACACCCCCGCCTCGCCTTTCCCGACAGCCCGGCCGTCAGCGGATCAGGCGGATCTCGTGGCTGCCAATTAGACGATGGCTACCCCGCCCCCTCTGGTGCTGCCACGCGAGGCCCACTTGCCGGATCCTGAGGCCGCCAACCAGGCCTCGGCTGCCATCCCCGCCCCGGTGCTGTCGCGCGGGATCCTCCTGTCGGATCCCGACACCCCTGATCACGTGCCTTCCCCCCCACCACTGGATGCACATGCGGAACCCGAGGCCCCTACCTGCACGCTGTCCCCCTATCTCCTGTGGCGGGCCACCGCTCTCCCAGCCAGCTTTCCGCTGCGGCCACCCCCTTCTCGCCAACTGGACGAACCGCCACCGCTCCTTCCATGCAGGTTCATGCATGCGGCGCTCCAACTGCCTCTGACGACTTGATGCTGCAGGATTTTCTCCTTGGAATACAACGCCGTGACACACCGGCGCTGCCCACCCCAGGCCCAAAGCGGAAACGAAAGGAGCTTCCTCCCAACTTCACACGTAGGAGGAGCCACCAGATCGCCAAGAATGATCGGGGCCTGGATTCTGAAGCGAAGGCGAAAAGGGTGCTTTCGCTTTGTCTTGGCTTCATCCGTGAGGGGGAGCCGTCCTCCACAGCAACACTCGAGTGATACAGCAAGCTCTTTGAGCAGCCACTTGCCGAGGATGTTGTTCAAGCCTTCGTGGACTACTACGGCTGGCGCATCCCCTCTAGCGCGCTGTCTGACCGAGGCGGATCTCCCTCGGCTCCTCACGCAATCTCTGCCAGCTAGTCACTGTGCGTTTCGCCCCAACGCCCCACTCATTTTTTATGGATTGTACTCTTAAAATTTTCTTCTGGAATGTCCGCGGGTTAAACTGCTAGGCCAAACGTACCGCGGTCCGCTCCGTCATTGCGTCGGTCTCTCCCAACATTGTGTGCCTCCAAGAAACCAAGTTGGATTCTTTCTCGTTGCCGATTGTCATCGAGACCCTTGGTCCCTGCTTTGAGGACTTCTTCCTCCCTACGATTGGCACGCGCGGTGGCATTCTCCTAGCTTGGAATCGCAACGAAGTCTCCATCTCTAGCCCCTACATCAGTCAACACCACATCACGACCCTCGTTTCGACCACATCCGGAGCGCATCCATGGTGGATCTTCGGCGTCTACGGGCCACAGGAGGATGATGAGAAGATCCTTTTCCTGCAAGACCTCCAGGAAACTCGCGACACTTGTGCTGGCCCCTGGCTCCTGGGCGGCGATTTCAACCTCGTCTCCTAATTCGAGGACAAGAGCAATGGGCGCATCAATAGGCGCACCTCGAGCCGCTTCCGACACTTCATCGGTGACATGGAGCTATGTGACGTGTACATGCATGGTCGTCGCTATACTTGGTCGAACGAGCGCGACTCCCCCACCCTTGTGTGTAACGATCGGTTTCTCTGCACCTCAGACTGGGATACTTCGCAGCCGCACTGCCTTCTCTGGTGCCTCGCCACGACCGTCTCCGACCACTGCCCTCTCTTCTTGGACTGCTCAACACAACACGCTGGCCCAAAACGATTCCACTTCGAATGTTTTTGGATCAAGCTTGACGGCTTTCATGCCGCTGTGGCGGATGCATGGGCCGGCGTCGACGACCCTGATCCCTTCCGGCGCGTCTGAAGGAAATATGCCCTAGAGGCAATAATAAAGTTATTATTTATTTCCTTATTTCATGATAAATGTTTATTATTCATGCTAGAATTATATTAACCGAAAACATAATACATGTGTGAATACATAGACAAACATAGTGTCACTAGTATGCCTCTACTTGACTAGCTCATTGATCAAAGATGGTTAAGTTTCCTAACCATAGACATGAGTTGTTATTTGATCAATGGGATCACATCATTAGGAGAATGATGTGATTGACTTGACCCATTCCGTTAGCTTAGCACTTGATCGTTTGTTTACTGCTATTGCTTTCTTCATGACTTATACATGTTCTTATGACTATGAGATTATGCAACTCCCGAATACCGGAGGAACACTTTGTGTGCTACCAAACGTCACAACGTAACTGGGTGATTATAAAGGTGCTCTACAGGTGTCTTCGATGGTACTTGTTGAGTTGGCATAGATCAAGATTAGGATTTCTCTCTCCGATTGTCGGAGAGGTTGTCGGCGTTCTGGGGACGGGGGTCCCCAGACTTGCCTGCCTGCGGCCTGTGGCGTGGCTCAAGTGTGGGCCCAGCACGGCCCATCTTCATCAGCTCAAGCTCAAGACCCTCGCGAGGGGCCAAGCCTCGCGGGGCGGACTACAGGAAGCTTCCTCAGAGGCAGTCTCGTCAGGCAGGCTCGCGAGGAGGCGGAGAGATCAAGGCAGGGGTACCTCGCGAGGAGCCCGTGACGCAAGCCATGACGTTCGAGACCAGGCGGGCACCAGCCTGCGTAGTGTCCTTGTTTCCCCTTTGGTGCAAAGGGGGCAAGCACAGGCCAAGGCATCGGGCAAAGGTTACCATTCCAGTGCAACGAGACCAAGACCAGCAGAGCGGCAGGATGGAGGTCACCGTGGAGCCCAAGACGGCATCATCACCAGTCCTTTTGGCAGCCGAAGACCACCTTTGGTCAGGATAACTTGTACTGGATGTTCCCCTTCGAAATGGCCAATTGTTGGCGCCCTTCCCGCTCATTATTTGGGGAGAGGCCCAGGGTCTCTATAAATAGAGCTAGCCATCACAGAGTAAAGGACAGATAGGAAGGGACCGAAAAAGAGAGATAGAGAGAGAGAGAGGCGATTGAACTCAGCCAAGCAGTTCATCACACCACCTCAAGAACACCTCTCGCGAGGCTGTTCTTCCCTTGTACTGTTCATCATCAGCCCCTGAGGCAATCCACCACACCACACACTGGAGTAGGGTATTACACCACAACGGTGGCCCGAACCAGTATAAACCTTGTGTCCCTTGTGTTGTTTGTTGTTTCCAGTTTAGATCACGCGAGGAGATTGGACGTAGATCGGTAGGGGAGAGATCTCCGCGCGCACCCCAGTGTTCGAACCTCAAGGGTCTGCCAGAACCCAAAATCCGACATTTGGCGCGCCAGGTAGGGGGTGCGCCGGAATCTCTCTTCCGTTGTTCGCGTACGATCTCCCGTCGTGTCCATGGCTGACGCCCGCTGGGCTCGCGCCGAGCGCCGGGCTGCTCTCGCCACCCGCGTCGCCCAAACGGCACCCGTCGGCGGACGCCCCTGTCGTTCCCCGTCGCCTGCCACCAACGCCGCCACCGGCCCGGCGGGGAATGAGCAGCAGGCCTCGTCCCAGCATCCTTCGGTGCGGCGAGAGGACCGCACCGCCACACCGTCACTAACTCCAGCGCCGCCCGTCGTCGCAGCTCTCCTGGGTGGCTCCCAGGCACCGCCCTCGAGCCATCACGTCAAGCCATTCACCCGTCGGATCAACACCACCTCCAAGCACCGAGAAGCCCCCCCCGGGCTAGGTGGAGCCCGAAGCCGATCTAACCTTCGACTCGGGGGACCACCCCTTCAACCCCATCGGTTCGGGCGCGCTCCTGATGCTGTGCACCCCCACCATCTGCCATGTGGCCGTCACCAGGACCCTCATCGACGGTGGTGCCAGCCTCAACGTGCTCTCGGTGGAGGCCTTCAGCCTCCTCCACGTGCCGCTGGAGCAGCTCCAACCCAGCAGGCCTTTCTCGGGCGTCGGAGCTGGTTCCACCACCTCCTTGGGACAGATCCGCCTCCCAGTGACCTTCGGCACCTACAAAAACTTCCACACGGAGTTGATCGACTTCGACATCGCCCCCATTGGCCTCCCCTACAACGCCATCCTCGGCTATCCGGCCTTGGCTCGGTTCATGGAAGCAACTCGCCCGACGTACAACCTCATGAAGATGCCTGGGAGCAGCGGCGTCCTCACCGTGTCAGGAGACACAAGGGATGCGCTGCAGGTGCTCCAGCTTGTTTTTAGGGCAGCCGCGGTGGCACAGCCCACTAGCACCGACGCCCTTGAGCCCAAAGGGGCTGCACCGGCTAAAAAGAAGCAGCTATTCACCCAAGACAAAGCGAAAACCAAGCAGGTACCAGTCGACGAGGACGGGTCCACTAGCGCCACCTTCACCATAGGGGCCAACCTCGAGCCCGAGCAGGAGAAGGCCCTGATCAGGTTCCTGCATGCGAACAAGAAGGTGTTCGCGTGGGAACCTGATCAGTTAGCAGGGGTCCCAAGGGAAGTGATTGAGCATCACGTCAACGTGTGCCCCAATGTGCGCCCCGTGAAGCAGAAGGCAAGGCGGCAGTCTATTGAGAAACACGCTTTCATCTTTCAAGATACCCGGAAGCTAGAGGCGGCAGGAGTTATCCGCGAGGTCCGCTACCCTGATTGGCTGGCTAATCCGGTCGTTGTGCCAAAAAAGGGAGGAAAGGAGCGCATGTGTGTCGACTTCACCAACCTCAACAAGGCCTGCCCGTAGGATCCATTCCCGCTCCCCCGCATTGACCAGATAGTCGACTCCACCGCAGAGTGTGACCTATTGTGCTTCCTAGATGCCTTCTCGGGCTATCACCAGATCAAGATGGCGGTAGAAGACGTGGAGAAGATGGCTTTCCTGACCCCGTGTGGAGTGTACTACTACACGTGCATGCCATTTGGGTTGCGCAACGTAGGCGCGACCTTTCAGCGGATGATGCACAACGCCTTAGGCCGGCATCTCGGGAGCAACGCTGAAGCTTACGTGGATGACATTGTGGTGAAGTCTCGTGAGGCAAGAACCCTGATACAGGACCTGGAAGAAACCTTTGCGAGCCTCAATGAAGTGGACCTACGGCTCAACCCGGAGAAGTGTGTGTTTGGAGTCCCCTCGGGCAAGCTCCTGGGTTTCCTCGTGTCCCACAGGGGCATCGAGGCCAACCCAGCGAAGGTCAAGGCAGTCGAAGACATGAGCCCGCCGAGGACCCTCAGAGAAATGCAGAAGCTCACTGGGCATGTGACTGCGCTGGGGCGCTTCATCTCCAAGCTTGGGGAACGAGCGCTGCCCTTCTTCAAGCTAATGAAGAAAAAGGGCCCCTTCGAATGGACCGAAGAGGTTGACAAGGCATTACAAGACCTCAAGAGGTACCTTACCAGCCCACCAGTGATGGTAGCTCCGCGTCCTCGAGAACCCCTAGTGCTCTACCTTGCGGCCACCCCCTACTCCGCTAGCACAACCCTGGTGGCGGTCAGGGAGGAGCGCTGTGCCAAGGCCGCATCGACCGTCCGGACTGAAGCAAAGTAGAGCCGGGAGGGCCTTGCGAAGGCCGCAACCATAGCCGGAAAGGAACAACCGCAGCAGGAGAATGCACCTGAAGCAGGAGGGGCCTCTTCAGGTGACCGAGCACTGGGGGCACCGTCGTCTCAAGAAATGCCTCGACCTCTGGAGGACGCAAGCTGCGCCAGCACCCTCAACCTCATCGAGCATCCTGTGTACTTCGTCAGCACGGTGCTACGGGACGCAAGGGCGCGGTACCCCATGCCTCAAAAACTCCTCCTCGCGCTACTAGTGGCCTCACGCAAGCTGCGCCACTACTTCCAAGGCCATCCCATCAAAGTCGTCTCAGCATACCCCTTGGAAAGAGTACTCAGGAGCCCCAACTTAGCTGGGAGGGTCGCTGAGTGGAACATTAAGCTGCAGGCATTTCAGCTAGAATTCAGTACGACCAGAGTCATCAAGGGAGCCACACTTGCGGATTTCATGGCAGAATGGGCAGAAGCGCCGGGTCTCGAGGCAGGCGAAGACCGACCACTTTCCCCGGGAAGTGAAGCACCGGACGGCTGGGTCATGTACTTCGAAGGGGCATTCTCCCGACACGGTGCGGGAGCTGGCGCACTGCTCGTATCCCCTACCCAGGACAAACTCTACTACGCCGTACAACTCTGCTTCCAGCACGGAGAAAAGGTCTCCAACAACATAGTGGAGTATGAAGGCCTCATAGCAGGCCTGAAGGCCGCGATTGTCTTAGGGGTAAAGCGACTCATAATCAAGGGCGATTCGTAGCTCCTCATCAACTTCTCCAACAAGATATACGAGCCAAAGGACGAGCACATGGAAGCCTACCTCGCTGAGGTTCGCAAGATGGAGAAACAGTTCTGGGGGCTGGAGTTGCAGCATGTGCCTCGCGGCACCAATCAGGAGGCTGATGACATTGCCAAGAGGGCATCTAGGTGGCTGCCTCAGGAGCCTGGCGTCTTCGAGGAGCGGCTCTTCAAACCCTCGGTGGTGCCGTCACTGTCGAGCACGGCGCAACCAAGGGAGGAGCTCCCTCAGCCGCCTGCCTCAGGAGCCCCGGTCTGCGGCCCAGCCTCAGGGGCACGCCTGCTCCTGGCGTTAGAGCCTCAGGAAGGTGTTGGATCCCGGAGCTCAAGAACTACCTGATGCAAGGGACTCTGCCGGAGAATGAGGAGGAAGCGGAGCGTGTGGCGCGGCAGGCCACGGCTTATTGCATCAAGGATGGAGAGCTCTACAGGAAGCGACCAAATGACGTGTCCCTACGTTGCATCTCTCGAGAGCAAGGGAAGGAGCTACTGGCGGACATACACGGCAGAGACTGCGGGCACCACTCGTCGTCACGGACCCTCATCGGCAAGGCGTTCCGTAATGGATTCTATTGGCCCACAGCGCTCAACGACGCCGTTGAGCTTGTGAAGGCTTGCGAGGCCTGCCAGTTTCACGCTAAGCAGATCCATCAGCCTGCGGGGGGTCTACAGACTATACCCCTCTCATGGCCGTTCGTAGTTTGGGGGCTGGACATTCTGGGCCCGTTTCCTCAGGCACCAGGGGGCTATCGCTACCTCTACGTCGCCGTGGACAAATTCACCAAGTGGGCTGAGGTGGAAGCCGTCCGCATAATCCCGGCAGGCTCAGCGGTCAAATTCATCAAGGGCCTCGTGAGCCGATTTGGGGCGCCCAACCGCATCATCACCGACAACGGTTCGCAATTCACCAGTAATCTCTTCAAAACGTACTGTGCTAACCTTGGAACGCAGATATGCTACGCTTCGGTAGCACACCCCCGGAGCAACGGCCAGGCCGAGCGGGCCAACGCGGAGGTCCTGAGGGGCCTCAAAGCCAGGACCTTCAGGAAGAAGCTGGAGGCCTGTGGCAGGGGCTGGTACAACGAGCTCCAGTCCATGCTGTGGTCCATCCGCACAACTGCGACCAAGCCGACTAGCGAGACCCCGTTCTTCCTCGTCTACTGAGCAGAGGCTGTTCTCCCGCACGAGGTCAGGCATTGCTCCGCACGGGTCTTGGCGTTCGATGAGACGCAGCAGGACGCCATGCGGGGGACGGATCTCGTGCTGGGGGAGGAACGCCGTCGAGAAGCCGCGCTGCGAGCGGCAAGGTATCAACAGGCGCTGCGACGATACCACTGCCGCAACATCCGCCCCAGAACTCTTGAGGTAGAGGATCTCGTGCTCAGACGGGTTCTCTCCAGGGAGGGGCTGCACAAGCTCTCTCTCATGTGGGAGGGCCCGTTCAAGGTTGTTCATGTTTCCAGGCCTGGCTCCGCGCGCTTGGAGACCATGGAGGGGGTACCCATCTAGAACGCGTGGAACATTCAACATCTCCGGAGGTTCTATCCCTGAGCGAGGCCTAGCGCCTAGGAAAGGCCCATTGCCTATGAAGAAGGCGAATGCCTGTGAAGCTGCTGCGTTTCGGGAAAGGCCCAGTGCCTGTGAAGAAGGCGAATGCCTGTGAAGCTGCTGCGTTTTGGGAAAGGCCCGGTGCCTGTGAAGAAGGCGAATGCCTGTGAAGCTGTTGCATTTTGGGAAAGGCCCGGTGCCTATGAAGAAGGCGAATGCCTGTGAAGCTCGCCACCCGTGACACTCTCACGTAATAATGAGTGGGGCTATACACGCCCCGGAGTCTCCGGAGTGCCGCCCTCGGGCCTCGGGGGCTCCCGCCCACGCCCAGTGGCAGCACTTAGCTCCGCGCTGGTGAGAAGACGTCAAAGACTAGAATAGGTGCCGGGCGTGGCTTTCCCATTTTCTTTCTGCAGTTGGCTTGTTTATTCTCGTTTGAAGTTTTATTGGAGTTGCCGACGTTCCTGGCTTGTGACTCTTTGTCTTTCTCGCTCGCTTGCCTCGTTTCCTCTCGCACAAGTCTCGCGAGGGAGGTTCGCGGGCACCCTCGCGAGTGTTTTCTGCCCCGATCGTTTGGAGCTTTCCTATCCGAGTCCTCTGCGGGAGCACCCCTCCCAGTTCGTGCCCCACGGGCATCGCGACACGAGCGCAGGACCTGGGCCGATCGCCCCCACAACCAAGACTGTAAGTTACCCCTCCTACTGATCCTTGCAGGGCACGAAGCGCACGACGAGGCCACGGCCTTGAGAGGCGAGGACCGCGCCAAGCCCCACCGAGCTAAAATAGTTCTCGCAAATGGGTGTGCGGCACAGAAACACAGCACAGAAATAGCGGAAACAACGCGATGGTTAAACAGCAGCAGTTCTAACACGCCCCCGCGGGGCCCTACATTACTTTCTATTTCTGCGCAAGATAAGGAAGAAAACAAAACAGGCGTGATTCGTCCTGCGCCAGCTCACAGCGAAGGCTCAAGCTGCTCCTAGAGCTCAGGCGGATCCCTCCTCTCGCTTCACCGGGGCGCGACGGCGGGCTGACCCGCTACCTTCACCCAGGCGGGCGCGACGGCGCGGGGGCTGGTCGCGGCCACCGCTGGAGGAGCTGTTGCCTGAGAGGGGGTCGCCGAAGCTCAGCGAACCCCGAGCACCTCCGCCTGTACGCCAGTCGCCATCTTCATCCTGGTCAGTGTCGGGGCTGGGCAGGCGGCCGCGGTCGTCGTCTTCAGGGCAGCACCCGGCACGGCGACCATCTTCCCCGAACACCCTCACGTAGAGGGTGGCGTCGCCATCAAACTTGAAGTACAGGGTGCACAACCGGCCCAGGCTGCGCGCGCGGGCAAACATTTGCCAGCCGCGTGTCAAAGCCCTATTCCCAGAAACGGAGACCTCCAGCGAAGCCCAGGAGGCCCTGCTGCAGCAGCCGTCTGCCTGGAGCCAGAAGCCGCACCGAGCGCTGGCCGGCAGTTCATCTACGAAGAAATGGGGGAGCTGGAGCCTGGTGCTGTATGGGTCCGCCGACCACACGACGAACTCCAGCAGCACCTGCGCAGAGCGAAAGCATGGCCTAGGGGGGCGCACACCCACGGCATGCCCCCCGTCGGCAACCGGGCGCTCACCAGCGCGCAGGGAATCGCCTCCATGGCCGCGGGAGGCAACCACGGGGACCGTGGTATACTTTCGAGGGCGGCCTCGGCCGCGCTTCGTCGGGGGGGGGAGTCGGGCCCTGCCTGGGGGGCCTTTCCTTTCTCCGCGGCCGAGAACCTCTTTGGGGCCATGGGGACGGCGAGTAGCCAAGAAGAAGAAAAGGAGCAGCAAGAAGGGACGGGCTGAAGGGGCTTGCGCGGCCCCGTACTTATAGCCGGAGGAGGCCAACCGCCGAGCACCACGATCGCAGGTAATCATGATCGGTTTCTCTGCATGCAGGGACTTATCAAGTCGTGCGGTCACCGAGGCGTCGTGGGGAAGCGCAGTCGCCCACGTCCAATCAATCGCCATGCGGCGCCCAAGGCCGCAGGCTGTTAGGGCCCGCGGCACTCCGTGCTTGACCCTTCGCTTTCCTACTAGGCCAAGCCCGGGCGCGCCTTGGGCCCGGGGGCTACTATCGGCGTTCTGGGGACGGGGGTCCCCAGACTTGCCTGCCTGCGGCCTGCGGCGTGGCTCAAGTGGGGGCCCAGCGCGGCCCATCTTCATCAGCTCAAGCTCAAGACCCTCGCGAGGGGCCAAGCCTCGCGGGGCGGACTACAGGAAGCTTCCTCAGAGGCAGCCTCGTCAGGCAGGCTCACGAGGAGGCAGAGAGATCAAGGCAGGGGTACCTTGCGAGGAGCCCGTGACGCAAGCCATGACGTTTGAGACCAGGCGGGCGCCAGGCGGGCGCCGGCCTGCGCAGTGTCCTTGTTTCCCCTTTGGTGCAAAGGGGGCAAGCACAGGCCAAGGCATCGGGCAAAGGTTACCATTCCGGTGCAACGAGACCAAGACCAGCAGAGCGGCAGGACAGAGGTCACCGTGGAGCCCAAGACGGCATCATCACCAGTACTTTTGGCAGCCGAAGACCACCTTTGGTCAGGATAACTTGTACTGGATGTTCCCCTTCGAAATGGCCAATTGTTGGCGCCCTTCCTGCTCATTATTTGGGGAGAGGCCCAGGGCCTCTATAAATAGAGCTAGCCACCACAGAGTAAAGGACAGACAGGAAGGGACCGAAAAAGAGAGATAGAGAGAGAGAGAGGCGATTGAACTCACCCAAGCAGTTCATCGCGCCAGCTCAAGAACACCTCTCGCGAGGCTGTTCTTCCCTTGTACTGTTCATCATCAGCCCCTGAGGCAATCCACCACACCACACACTGGAGTAGGGTATTACACCACAACGGTGGCCAGAACCAGTATAAACCTTGTGTCCCTTGTGTTGTTTGTTGTTTCCAGTTTAGATCACGCGAGGAGATTGGACGTAGATCGGTAGGGGAGAGATCTCCGCGCGCACCCCAGTGTTTGAACCTCAAGGGTCTGCCGGAACCCGAAATCCGACAGAGGTATCTCTGGGCCCTCTCGGTAATACACATCACTATAAGCCTTGCAAGCATGATAGCTAATGAGTTAGTTATGGGATGATGTATTACGGAACGAGTAAAGAGACTTGCCGGTAACGAGATTGAACTAGGTACTGGATACCGATGATCGAATCTCGGGCAAGTAACATACCGATGACAAAGAGAACAACGTATAGTGTTGGCGGTTTGACCGATAAAGATCTTCGTAGAATATGTAGGAACAATGTGAGCATCCAGGTTCCGCTATTGGTTATTGACCGGAGACGTGTCTCGGTCATATCTACATAGTGCTCGAACCCGTAGGGTTCGCACGCTTAAAGTTCGGTGACGATCGGTTTTATGAGTTTATATGTTTTGATGTACCGAAGGTAGTTCGGAGTCCCGAATTTGATCATGGACATGACAAGGAGTCTCTAAATGGTCGAGACGTAAAGATTGATATATTGGAAGCCTACATTTACACATCGGAACAGTTCCGGGTGAAATCGGGATTTTACCGAAGTACCGGAGGGGTTACCGGAACCCCCGGGGGACTAATGGGCCTTGTTGGGCCATAAGGGAAAGAGAGAGGGGCCGGCCTAGGGCAGGCAGCGCGCCACCTTCCCCCTGTCCGAATTGGACTAGGAGAAGGGGGGCGGCGCCCCCCCTTTCCTTCTCTTTCTCTCCCTGCCTTCCCCCCTCCTAGTAGGAGTAGGAAAGGGAGGAATCCTACTCCTACTAGGAGGAGGATTCCTCCTCCTAGGCGCGCCAACAAGGGCCGGCCGGCCTCCCCCTTGCTCCTTTATATACAGGGGCAGGGGGCACCTCTAGACACACAAGTTGATCGCAAAGATCTCTCCCAGCCGTGTGCGGTGCCCCCCTCCACCATTATCCACCTCAGTCATACTGTAGCAGTGTTTAGGTGAAGCCCTGCTATGGTAGCTTCATCAACATCGTCACCATGACATCGTGCTGACGAAACTCTTCCCCGATCTCTACTGGATTGTGAGTTCGCGGGACGTCACCAAGCTGAACGTGTGCTGAACGCGGAGGTGCCGTGCGTTCGGTACTGAGGATCGGTCGATCGTGAAGACGTACGACTACATCAACCGCGTTGTCATAATGCTTCCGCTTAATGGTCTACAAGGGTACGTGGACAACACTCTCCCCTCTCATTGCTATACATCACCATGATCCTGCGTGTGCGTAGGAATTTTTTTGAAAATACTACTTTCCCCAACGGTGGCATCCGAGCCTGGTTTTATGCGTAGATGTTATATGCACGAGTAGAACACAAGTGAGTTGTGGGCGATACAAGTCATACTGCTTACCAGCATGTCATACTTTGGTTCGGCGGTATTGTTGGATGAAGCGGCCCGGACCGACATTACGCGTACGCTTACGCGAGACTGGTTCTACCGACGTGCTTTGCACACAGGTGGCTGGCGGGTGTCAGTTTCTCCAACTTTAGTTGAACCGAGTGTGGCTACGCCCGGTCCTTGAGAAGGTTAAAACATCACCAACTTGACGAACGATGCTACGTAAAACTTGCAACAACAAAGTAGAGGACGTCTAACTTGTTTTTGCAGGGCATGTTGTGATGTGATATGGTCAAGACATGATGCTATATTTATTGTATGAGATGATCATGTTTTGTAACGGAGTTATCGGCAACTGGCAGGAGTCATATGGTTGTCGCTTTATTGTATGCAATGCAATCGCCCTGTAATTGCTTTACTTTATCACTAAGCGGTAGCGATAGTCGTAGAAGCAATAGTTGGCGAGACGACAATGATGCTACGGTGGAGATCAAGGTGTCGCGCCGGTGACGATGGTGATCATGATGGTGCTTCGGAGATGGAGATCACAAGCACAAGGTGATGATGGCCATATCATATCACTTATATTGATTGCATGTGATGTTTATCCTTTATGCATGTTATTCTGCTTTGTTTGATGGTAGCATTATAAGATGAGCTCTCACTAAATTTTAAGATAAAAGTGTTCTCCCTGAGTATGCACTGTTGCCAAAGTTCGTCGTGCCGAGACACCACGTGATGATCGGGTGTGATAAGCTCTACGTCCATCTACAACGGGTGCAAGCCAGTTTTGCGCACGCAGAATACTTGGGTTAAACTTGACGAGCCTAGCATATGCAGATGTGGCCTCGGAACACTGAGACCGAAAGGTCGAGCGTGAATCATATAGTAGATATGATCAACATAGTGATGTTCACCATTGAAAATTACTCCATTTCACGTGATGATCGGTTATGGTTTAGTTGATATGGATCACGTGATCACTTAGATGATTATAGGGATGTCTATCTAAGTGGGAGTTCTTAAGTAATATGATTAACTGAACTTAAATTTATCATGAACTTAGTACCTGATAGTATTTTGCTTATCTATGTTGTTGTAGATAGATGGTCTGTGCTGTTGTTCCATTGAATTTTAATGCGTTCCTTGAGAAAGCAAAGTTGAAAGATGATGGTAGCAATTACACGGACTGGGTCCGTAACTTGAGGATTATCCTCATTGCTGCATAGAAGAATTACGTCCGTGAAGCACCGCTGGGTGCCAGGCCTGCTGCAGATGCTGCTGACAATGTTAAGAACGTTTGGCAGAGTAAAGATGATGACTACTCGATAGTTCAGTGTGCCATGCTTTACGGCTTAGAACCGGGACTTCAACGACATTTTGAACGTCATGGAGCATATGAGATGTTCCAGGAGTTGAAGTTAATATTTCAAGCAAATGCCCGGATTGAGAGATATGAAGTCTCCAATAAGTTCTATAGCTGCAAGATGGAGGAGAATAGTTCTGTCAGTGAGCATATACTCAAAATGTCTGGGTATCATAATCACTTGACTCAACTGGCAGTTAATCTTCCTGTTGATAGTGTCATTGACAGAGTTCTTCAATCACTGCCACCAAGCTACAAAAGCTTCTTGATGAACTATAATATGCAAGGGATGAATAAGACTATTCCCGAGCTCTTCGCGATGCTAAAGGCTGTGGAGGTAGAAATCAAGAAGGAGCATCAAGTATTGATGGTCAATAAAACCACCAGTTTCAAGAAAAAGGGCAAAGGGAAGAAGAAGGGGAACTTCAAGAAGAACGACAAACAAGTTGCTGCTCAGGAGAAGAAACCCAAGTTTGGACCTAAGCCTGAGACTGAGTGCTTCTACTGCAAACAGACTGGTCATCTGAAGCGAAATTGCCCCAAGTATTTGGCGAATAAGAAGGATGGCAAGGTGAACAAAGGTATATGTGATATACATGTTATTGATGTGTACCTTACCAGAGCTCACAGTAGCACCTGGGTATTTGATACTGGTTCTGTTGCTAATATTTGCAACTCAAAACAGGGACTACGGATTAAGCGAAGACTGGCTAATGATGAGGTGATGATGCGCGTGGGAAATGGTTCCAAAGTCGATGTGATCGCTGTCGACACGCTACCTCTACCTCTACCTTCGGGATTAGTTTTAGACCTAAATAATTGTTATTTGGTGCCAGCGTTAAGCATGAACATTATATCTGGATCTTGTTTGATGCGAGACGGTTATTCATTTAAATATGAGAATAATGGTTGTTCTATTTATATGAGTAATATCTTTTATGGTCATGCACCCTTAAAGAGTGGTCTATTCTTTTTGAATCTTGATAGTAGTGATACACATATTCATAATGTTGAAGCCAAAAGATGCAGAGTTGATAATGATAGTGCAACTTATTTGTGGCACTGCCGTTTGGGTCATATTGGTATAAAGCACATGAAGAAACTCCATACTGATGTCCTTTTGGAATCACTTGATTATGAATCACTTGGTACTTGCGAACCATGCCTTATGGGCAAGATGACTAAAATGCCGTTCTCCAGAACTATGGAGCGAGCAACAGATTTGTTGGAAATCATACATACTGATGTATGTGGTCCGATGAATATTGAGGCTTGCGGCGGGTATCGTTATTTTCTCACCTTCATAGATGATTTGAGCAGATATGGGTATATCTACTTAATGAAACATAAGTCTGAAACATTTGAAAAGTTCAAAGAATTTCAGAGTGAAGTGGAAAATCATCGTAACAAGAAAATAAAGTTTCTACGATCTGATCGTGGAGGAGAATATTTGAGTTACGAGTTTGGCCTACATTTGAAACAATGCGTAATAGTTTCACAACTCACGCCACCCAGAACACCACTGCGTAATGGTGTGTCCGAACGTCGTAATCGTACTTTACTAGATATGGTGTGATCTATGATGTCTCTTACTGATTTACCGCTATCGTTTTGGGGTTATGCTTTAGGGACGGATGCATTCACGTTAAATAGGGCACCATCAAAATCCGTTGAGATGACACCTTATGAACTATGATTTGGCAAGAAACCAAAGTTGTCGTTCCTTAAAGTTTGAGGCTGCGACACTTATGTGAAAAAGCTTCAACCTGATAACCTCGAAGCCAAATCGGAGAAATGTGTCTTCATAGGATAACCAAAGGAAACTATTGGGTACACCTCCTATCACAGATCCCAAGGCAAGATATCCGTTGCTAAGAATGGATCCTTTATAGAGAAGGAGTTTCTCTCGAAAGAAGTGAGTGGGAGGAAAGTAGAACTTGATGAGGTAACTATACCTGCTCCCTTATTGGAAAGTAGTTCATCACAGAAACCGGTTCCTGTGACATCTACACCAATTAGTGAGGAAGCTAATGATGATGATCATGAAACTTCAGATCAAGTTACTACCGAACCTCGTAGGTCAACCAGAGCAAGATTTGCACCAGAGTGGTACGGTAATCCAATTCCGGAGGTCATGTTACTTGACCATGACGAACCTATGAACTATGAGGAAGCGATGATGAGCCCAAATTCCGCAAAATGGCTTGAGGCCATGAAGTCTGAGGTGGGATCCATGTATGAGAAAAAAAGTGTGGACTTTGGTTGACTTGCCCGATGATCAACAAGCCATCGAGAACAAATGGATCTTCAAGAAGAAGACAGACACTGGCGGTAATGTTACTGTCTACAAAGCTCGACTTGTTGCAAAAGGTTTTCGACAAGTTCAAGGAGTTGACTACGATGTGACCTTCTCACCCGTAGCGATGCCTAAGTCCGTCCGAATCATGTTAGCAATTGCCGCATTTTATGATTACGAAATTTGGCAAATGGATGTAAAGACTGCATTCCTAAATGGATTTCTGGAAGAAGAGTTGTATATGATGCAACCTGAAGGTTTTATTGATCCAAAGGGAGCTAACAAAGTGTGCAAGCTCCAGCGATCCATTTATGGGCTGGTGCAAGCCTCTCGGAGTTGGAATAAACATTTTGATAGTGTGATCAAAGCATATGGTTTTATACAGACTTTTGGAGAAGCCTGTATTTACAAGAAAGTGAGTGGGAGCTCTGTAGCATTTCTAATATTATATGTGGATGACATATTGTTGATTGGAAATGATATAGAATTTCTGGACAGCATAAAAGGATACTTGAATAAAAAATTCAATGAAAGACCTCGGTGAAGCTGCTTATATATTGGGCATCAAGATCTATAGAGATAGATCAAGACGCTTAATTGGACTTTCACAAAGCACATACCTTGATAAAGTTTTGAAGAAGTTCAAAATAGATCAAGCTAAGAAAGGGTTCTTGCCTGTGTTACAAGGTCTGAAGTTGAGTAAGACTCAATGCCCGACCAATGCAGAAGATAGAGAGAAAATGAAAAGTGTTCCCTATGCTTCAGCCATAGGCTCTATCATGTATGCAATGCTGTGTACCAGACCTGATGTGTGCCTTGCTATTAGCCTAGCAGGGAGGTACCAAATTAATCCAGGAGTGGATCACTGGACAGCGGTCAAGAACATCCTGAAGTACCTGAAAAGGACCAAGGATATGTTACTCGTTTATGGAGGTGACAAAGAGCTCATCGTAAATGGTTACATTGATGCAAGCTTTGACACTAATCCGGACGATTCTAAATCACAAATTGGATACGTGTTTATATTAAACGGCGGAGCTGTCAGTTGGAGCAGTTCTAAACAGAGCGTCGTGGCGGGATCAACATGTGAAGCAGAGTACATTGCTGCTTCGGAAGCAGCGAATGAAGGAGTCTAGATGAAGGAGTTCATATCCGATCTAGGTGTCATACCTAGTGCATCGGGTCCAATGAAAATCTTTTGTGACAATACTGGTGCAATTGCCTTGGCAAAAGAATCCAGATTTCATAAAAGAACCAAGCACATCAAGAGACGCTTCAACTCCATCCGGGATCAAGTCCAGGTGGGAGACATAGAGATTTGCAAGATACATACGGATCTAAATGTTGCAGACCCGTTGACTAAGCCTCTTCCACGAGCAAAACATGATCAACACCAAGGCTCCATGGGTGTTAAAATCATTACTGTGTAATCTAGATTATTGACTCTAGTGTAAGTGGGAGACTGAAGGAAATATGCCCTAGAGGCAATAAATTTATTATTTATTTCCTTATTTCATGATAAATGTTTACTATTCATGCTAGAATTGTATTAACCGGAAACATAATACATGTGTGAATACATAGACAAACATAGTGTCACTAGTATGCCTCTACTTGACTAGCTCATTGATCAAAGATGGTTAAGTTTCCTAACCATAGACATGAGTTGTTTTTTATCAATGGGATCAAATCATTAGGAGAATGATGTGATTGACTTGACCCATTCCGTTAGCTTAGCACTTGATCGTTTGTTTACTGCTATTGCTTTCTTCATGACTTATATATGTTCTTATGACTATGAGATTATGCAACTCCCGAATACCGGAGGAACACTTTGTGTGCTACCAAACATCACAACATAACTGGGTGATTATAAAGGTGCTCTACAGGTGTCTCCGATGGTACTTGTTGAGTTGGCATAGATCAAGATTAGGATTTGTCACTCTGATTGTCGAAGAGGTATCTCTGGGACCTCTCGGTAATACACATCACTATAAGCCTTGCAAGCATGATAACTAATGAGTTAGTTACGGGATGATGTATTACGGAATGAGTAAAGAGACTTGCTAGTAACGAGATTCAACTAGGTATTGGATACCGATGATCGAATCTCGAGCAAGTAACATACCGATGACAAAGAGAACAACGTATAGTGTTGTGCAGTTTGACCGATAAAGATCTTCGTAGAATGTGTAGGAACCAATATGAGCATCCAGGTTCCGCTATTGGTTATTGACCGGAGACGTGTCTCGGTCATGTCTACATAGTTCTCGAACCCATAGGGTCTGCACGCTTAAAGTTCTGTGATGATCAGTTTTATGAGTTTATATGTTTTGATGTACCGAAGGTGTTCAGAGTCCCGAATTTGACCACGGACATGACGAGGAGTCTCAAAATGGTCGATACGTAAAGATTGATATATTGGTAGCCTACATTTAGACATTGAAATAGTTCCGGGTGAAATCGGGATTTTACCGGAGTACCAGAGGGGTTACCGGAACCCCCCAGGGACTAATGGGCCTTGTTGGGCCATAAGGGAAAGAGAGAGGGGCCGGCCTAGGGCAGGCAGCGCGCCCCCTTCCCCCTGTCCGAATTGGACTAGGAGAAGGGGCGGCGCCCCCCTTTCCTTCTCTTTCTGTCCCTGCCTTTCCCCCTCCTAGTAGGAGTAGGAAAGGGAGGAATCCTACTCCTACTAGGAGGAGGATTCCTCCTCCTAGGCGCGCCAACAAGGGCCAGCCGGCCTCCCCCTTGCTCCTTTATATACAGGGACAGGGGGCACCTCTAGACACACAAGTTGATCACAAAGATCTCTCCCAGCTATGTGCGGTGCCACCCTCCACCATAATCCACCTCGGTCATACTGTAGCGGTGTTTAGGCGAAGCCCTGCTGCGGTAGCTTCATCAACATCGTCACCACGCCGTCGTGCTGACGAAACTCTTCCCCGAGCTCTATTGGATCGTGAGTTCACGGGACGTCACCGAGCTGAACGTGTGCTGAACGCGGAGGTGCCGTACGTTCGATACTAACCACGCTCCGCCTCCAGAGCTGGGGCGCGCGCACTACCGGCCATGTCACTCTACAACTCATGATAGCCAGAGAACTCATGGCCTGGCTCAATGCGGCGTAGGATTACCGCCCTCTATCCCAGTCCGAAACCTGGCTCCGCAACAACCTCAAGCGCACCTACCTCGGGCTTGCTTCGCTCGAGAGATCCATTGCTCGCGAGTGCGTGCGTTTCTCCTGGCTCAAGGAGGGCGAGACGAACACAGCATTCTTCAAAATCCATGCTGCTCACCGGCGCCAAAAGAACGTCATCCACTCCCTTCGGGTCAACGACACAACGGTTCATGACGAGCACGACATGGCCGAGTCCGCCTTCGATCATTTCTCCTCGATCTTCGGTTCCTCCTCGCCACACTAATTCGCCCTTGATCTTGATCAGTTCGACGACAGATCATTTGACCTCACTGACCTCGAGCTTCCTTTCTTCGAGGAGGAGATCCTACAAGCTGCCCGCGCGCTTCCCCGCGGCAAGGCTCCGGGACCTGACAGCTTCACATCTGAATTTCTTGTGGCATGCTGGGACATCGTCAAGGCCGACATTTGCGCAGTTTTTGACAAGTTCCACTCCATGAACGGGCGTAGCATGCAGCGCCTCAACGAAGATCTAATCATCCTCTTACCCAAAAGGCAAGACGCCTCCGCCCTCTCGGATTACCGCCCCATCAGCCTGCTCCACCTTGTGGCCAAGCTCATCGCAAAGGTCCTCTCCCTCCGGCTCGCCCTACGGCTGGGACAGCTCGTGTCCATGAACCAGAGCACTTTCATCGCTGGCCGCTGCGTGCACGGCAACTTCATGTTGGTCCAGCAGACCGCCCGCCAGCTTCATAATCTTCGGCTACCCCGTGTCCTCCTCAAGCTTGACATCGCACGCCCGTTCGACACGCTCTCTTGGCCTTTCCTCATCGACATCCTCCGGCATCTTGGCTTCTCCTCTCCATCGCCAGCACGCGGATCCTCATCAACGGATCCCCCGGCCCCCCGATCGCCCTCGCCTGCGACCTGCGCCAGGGTGATCCGATATCTCCCATGCTCTTCACGATGGCCATCGATGTCCTCAACTCCCTGTTGCTGCACGCCCATCAGCGCGGCCTGTTCCAGCGCCTCATAGCCCGCCATGCCACCTTGAGCATATCCCTCTTCGCCAACGACGTGGTCATATTCTGCCACCCTTCCAGCCACGACCTGCGAGTCATCCGCGAGCTGCTGTGCATCTTTGGTGTGGCTTCCGGGCTCCGCACCAACTTCGCAAAATGCTCGGCTACGCCCATCCGCTGCGGTGAATCGGAGCTCACGTGCATCAACTCCGAGCTCGCCTGGTTGTCCTCGACTTTCCTATCACCTACTTGGGCATCCCATTGTTGGTTCGGAAACCCTCGGCATCATCCCTGCAACCAATCGTCGAGAGGCTCGCGAGGAAGCTGTTCACCTGGCGCGCTGCCCTTCTCTCCCGCGGCGAGCGCCTCGCTCTGGTTCGTCATGTCCTATGCGCGATCCCTTCTCACATTATGGTGGCCATCGCCATCTGCCCGCCGATTCTCAAGCAGATCAACCGCACCATCCGCGAGTTCCTGTGGTACGGCAGAAACCCGCAACGGCCATGGTCCCGTCAACTGGCAACGTGTTTGCCGCCCTCTCGAGCTCGGCGGACTTGGCATCCAGGACCTCCACCGCCAGGGCATTGCCCTGCGAGTTCAGTGGCTCTGGTTTCAGCGCACGGATCCCTCCAAGCCTTGGGCGCATCTCCACCTCCCGAGCGACCACGATGTCTCTGCCATCTTCAGGGCCTCCACATCCTGGGCCGTCGGCGACGGCCAAACATGCCTTTTCTGGACCGACCACTGGCTCAACGGTCACACCATCTCGGATGTTGCTCCGTCTCTGCCCCCCTGGTTCCACGGCGCCTGCGGAAGCGCACTGTCGCCGACGCCCTTCAGGACCGTCGCTGGATTGCTGATCTACGCGTCGCACTCAACCCCACCGCCCTGACCGATTAGGTCCGCCTCTGGAGATTGCTCCGGTACACCACCCTCTCCACCCGCCCGGACCGCCTCCTCTGGCGATGGACTACCAACGCCAAGTACTTGTCCAAATCCTGCTATCGAGCACTCTACTCTGGATCCACTTCTGCGTCATTCTGGCGCCTCACCTGGAGATGTTGGGCTCCCCTCCGCGTCAAGATGTTCACTTGGCTCATGGACCTCGACCGTTGCTGGACGTCTGCTAGACTTTCTCGACATGGCCTGCCGCACAATGATCGATGTGCCCTGTGTGACCAGGCCAAGGAGACCATACAGCGCATCATCATTGGCTGCCCTTTCTCCCAACAAATTTGGCATGACGTTCTTGCTTGGGCCCATGCTACTTCACCCCCCTTCTGGCAACGAAGCCTTTCTTCCCTGGTGCTCGGCCACAATCAGGATATCCCCTACCGGCCACCGCAAGGGCCTAGCCACGCTGGTGGTGCTCACGACATGGTCTATTTGGCGCTACCGCAACAGTTGTGTCTTCGATGGCGAGAACCCCTCCCCCTCGCAACTCTTCTCATCGATCCAGGAAGAGGCCCACACCTGGGCTCGGGCAGGAGCGCGTGGTCTTGGCGCTTTGATAGCACAGGCCCTCTCGTGTAACGGGCCGAGCACCCTGTCACCAATGCTCTATGGCTCCATGCCTTGCCTCTACCGTACAAGGCTCGAGCTGCAACCCCCCCCCCCCCCTCGTACTCTCCTTCCTATCAATGAAATGATACGCACTTTTACGTATTCGTGAAAAAATAAATAATTGTAAGCATATAACGAGCGTCAGCAAGCGAGGGTTTACGGGAAGGTCCCCACAAATCACCATGTACGAAATCTAATATACCTTCTCTAGTATGAACAGCAACATTGAACTTTACCCTCTTGTGCTTAGTAAAAATGCAGTGCTCACAAAACTCCAACTCACTTACGTTGCAGCCATCAAGTACTTTCTTGGTCAATTCTGCCATGCCAAGTTTACTCATATGCCCAAGGCGCATATGCCAAATATTAGTTTTACTGGATTTATCAGAAGTAACAGCAACAACAACAGTACCAGTAATAGTGCTTCCTCTAAGAACATTTAACTTGGCGGAATTCATGGGCCCAAGCCTACTGAAAGCATCAAGAGAAGTTAGTCTTTCTCTTTATACTTGAATTTGGAGCATAACATAACAATTGCTCGGATATACTTGGACTGAATTTTAGGGGTGAAAACTTAGATTATGGTCTTGATAGTTGAATCCGGTGACGGAAACACCTGAGCGTCGTTTCCTTCCCGAAGGCACAACTGTAGAAGAATGTCGTCGTCCGTGTGGTGACATGAGATGATTGATATGGATACTGTCCTTGCTATAGTTTGCCGCACACGGATCTGAACGCTCTGTGATTTGTTTTCTTTTTCTCTAGCCTACACATAGTTTGGGACTATGACTTTGCTAAGTGCTGCGCGTTCTTGTGTGTATTGATTTTCCTATGTGCATCCAAGCCATGCAAAAGCCGGAAATGTGTGTATTTTCTTGATGCTACATTTAAGCTAATCACATCAACTTTTGTTAAAAAAGATCTACTCATATTTTTTGTTTGATTTTAACCATTATTTCTGACAATAAAATATGATTTTCCTATGTGCATCCAAGCCATGCAAAAGCCGGAAATGTGTGTATTTTCTTGATGCTACATTTAAGCTAATAACATCAACTTTTGTTAAAAAAGATCTACTCATATTTTTTGTTTGATTTTAACCATTATTTCTGACAATAAAATATGATTTATATGTCATAATTAGCGAACCCGCTAAATCGTGACTGGAGCCACAATGCCACGTACATTGTTTTAATTGTACTGAACATTTGTTTATAGTACTACAGAAACATTATATGTTGTATAAACATTTTTCAAAAATTTCATGTCATTTTTTCAATTTCAGGAACATGATTTCATGCCAGGAGCATTTGTTAAATGATGTCAACATTTTTCTTAGTTGCATTGACATTTTTTATACTGTGCGACCATTTTTTTTCAAATTCATGGTTTTCGAATTAAATATAAATTTTAAAATATATTCATTTAAAATATAAATATAAGTAAGGAAGGAAAAAAGGAAATAGATAAATGACCATGATGTTTGTGTGAGGTCATCGTGGAGGGGGGAGCCTATGTCGTGCTCACGCACGAGAGCGAGGGCGAAGGACTACTGCTGCGCTGTGTCACGCTATAAGAGCATCTCCAACAGCTGCGTCAAAAAGCGCGCGCGGTAGACTTGGTTTTTAGCGTGCGCAGGACGGTTTCGCGCGCTTGAGCGGTGGATGGAAACAAGCACGCGCGGGGAAAAGGGCGGCAGCTCGCGCGCTATTTTTGGCGCGCCGCTTCCGGTGCGCCTATAAATTGCGGCGCTCGTCACGCGCCTATCCACATTGCCACGCGCGCCTCGTAGCTTCTTCACTGCTCCAGCGCCTCCACCGCTTCCTCTCCTGGCCGCTCCAGCGCCCCGCCACCGCCGCGCCACCATGCCGCCGCACCGCCAAGGAGCGTCGGGCTACCGCGGCATCCGCCAGCGCCCCAACGGCTGATACTTCGCCGAGATTCGGTCCGGCGACGTTCGGTTCGGCCTCAGTACGTTCCAGACCTCGTACGAGGCCGCACGCGCCTACGACGCGGCGTCGTGGCGCCTGGACAGGCCGCGCCAGCAGATGAACTTCTAGGATGTCCACACGCGCCAGCAGGTGCAGGACGTCGCCCCTCCGCCTCGTCTTATCATGGACCAGGACCGTGCGGAGCACGTTCGGCGGCAGTGCCGCCTCCTCGTCGCTGAGGAGGACGAGCGGGCCATGGCAGAGTGGCGCCGGCGCCACCCAGAGGACGTCGCCAACGAGGAAGCCTTCTGGGCAAGGCGCCGCGAGGAGCAGACGGCAAAGCGCCACGCGGAGCGGTTGGACAGACGTCGGCAGAAGACCCTGGCGTTATCGCAGTGCAAAATCGCTGAAAATGGTGGGTAGACGATCTTTTCGTCTCTTGACGACCGTTGGGAGGACATGTAGCTCGATACCTCGGACCAGACCAGCGAGGATGACGATGATGATGATGATGACGACGACGATTGGGAGTAGGCTGTAGTTGCACTATCTAGTAGTTTTTTTTATGTCGTTGCACCGCAGTTTTTTAATCTATCTATGCTATGGAACTATGTAAAATACCTATGTATCGTTTTTATCTATGAATTTTATTTATCGTTTTTATTAAAAAAATATACGCTAAGCTATCGTGTGGGCGCCAGGACCCTGTTTAGGCGCTAAAGCTGCCGAACAGGAGCTCGCGGCACGTGTGGAGAACGGCATCCCAATGTGTACCTCCCGACACGAGCGCGTTGAGTCAATTGGGCCGGTCAGTTTTTTCAAGCCATCGGTTTTGGGAAGGTTCCAGAACCTTCTATGAAGCAAAATTTCCTTTTCCCTTGTTTTTTCTTCCAATTTTTTTCTTTTTCCTTTTTTGTATTCCTTTTTCTTTTTCTATGTGTTTTCTTTTTTGGTTCTTTTATTTTTATTTTTGTTGAATTTTGTGAGTATTTTTTGCATATCCAATAACATTTTCTGAAATCCATTTTTTGGTAGAAAGACTATAACGAAGACCCTACAATATATTGGCTCAACATACTCAAAATGCAAGCATCATGTCTTGAATCTGGGTGGGTGAAAAGGCATAAGCCCCTTTCCACAACTCGGCTATGTATTAGTCTACTTGTTTTTGGAAATGATACACTTCTTTTGAATTTGAGAACATTTTTTGAAAGTACCTAACTCTTTTTGAATATCTAAACACTTTTTGAAATCCGTGAACATTTTTTAACTCTTGAGCATTTTCTAAATTTGGGGACAATGTTGATATTCATGAACATTTTCTAAAATTCATGAACTTTTCGGTTTCTTAAATATTTTTTAAATTCATGATTTTAATAAATCCTAATTATATTCTTAAAATCTGAGATTCGTGAACGGTTCTCTAAGTAAAAAAGGAAACAGAGAAGAAAAATGAAAAAAAAGAGCGCCAGACCCACACATGGGCCAGCCCAAAATGACGAATGGGGAGCTAGAGGTGCGGGTTGGCTCGCTTTCTAGCGTGTGGGTCGGGGAATAGAAGGACTGTACCAAGCCAGTGACATCACGTGTTAGCAACGCAAATCTTGACAAACACTTTAATGGTTATGGAGTAGGTCGAGATTTAGTTATTTCTCAATTGATTTAGAAATAACAATCCGGCTCGTGTTTTTTATTTTTCAGGCCGAAAGGTTGGTTACCACCACGAGTAGGACCAACTAAGCCACGGTTACCCCTTGATCCAAAGTCAACATTCTATTCTTATTTGGGCTCGATTCTTGTTTGGGAATCACATGTAGCCAGTCTTATATTCATGGCTTTTACAATTAATTTATAAAAGGCAAATCTTCTCTCCTACTCAAAAGAGGGTGACGTTCTCTATTTCACTTCTTTTGTCAAGCCCTTCCAGCACGGCTTGACAAAACTGTCACTAGCAACCCTAGCAGCGGCTAAACCATCTATCATCAGGGACCCTAGCAATCCATCTCATCTGGCTGGCCCAAGCGGTTGATATTTTCCTTTTGCGAGGATCCCTAACGACCAATCTCTGGCTAGCCCAGGTGTAGGATCAAAAGTATGTCTAGAGGGGGGGTGATTAGACTACTTGACCAAATAAAAATCTAGCATTTTCCCAATTTTAGTTCTTGGCAGATTTTAGCTATCTTAGCACAAGTCAAGCAATCTCCACACAATTCAAGCAAGCATGCAAAAGAGTATATGAGCAGCGGAAAGTAAAGCATGCAACTTGCAAGAATGTAAAGGGAAGGGTTTGGAGAATTCAAACGCAATTGGAGACACACATATTTTTGTCGTGGTTCCGATGGGTGGTGCTATCGTACATCCACGTTGATGGAGACTTCAACCCACGGAGGGTAACGGTTGCGCGAGTCCACGGAGGGTTCCACCCACGAAGGGTCCACGAAGAAGCAACCTTGTCTACTCCATCATGGCCGTCACCCACGAAGGACCTGCCTCACTAGCAGTAGATCTTCACAAAGTAGGCGATCTCTTTGCCCTTACAAACTCCTTGGTTCAACTACACAATCTTGTCGGAGGCTCCCAAGTGACACCTAGCCAATCTAGGAGACACCACTCTCCAAGAAGTAACAAATGGTGTGTTGATGATGAACTCCTTGCTCTTGTACTTCAAATGATAGTCTCCCCAACACTCAACTATCTCTCACAGGATTTGGATTTGGTGGAAAGAAGATTTGAGTGGAAAGCAACTTGGGGAAGGCTAGAGATCAAGATTCATATGGTTGGAATGGAATATCTTGACCTCAACACAAGTGTAGGTGGTTCTCTCTCAGAAAATGTGTATTGGAAGTGTAGGTATGTTCTGATGGCTCTCTTCACGAATGAAGAGTGGGTGAAGGGGTATATATAGCCTCCACACAGAATCTAACCGTTACACACAATTTTCCAAACTCGGTGGGACCGAATGGTTAAACTCGGTCGGACCGATTCAGCAAACCTAGTGACCGTTAGGATTTTCGGTGGGACTGAGATGCAACTCGGTAGGACCGATATGATTAGGGTTAGGGCATAACGTAATCTCGGTGTGACCGATTACACAAACTCGGTGGGACCGATTTTGGTAATAAGCTAACCAGAGAGTTGGTTAGGTAAACTCGGTGGGACCGATTCGCTCATCTCGGTGAGACCGAAATGTTACAAAAGGGAAACAGAGAGTTTACATTGCAATCTCGGTGGGACCGATCGCTCATCTCGGTAAGACCGAAACGTTACGAAGGAAAACAGAGAGATTACAATCCCATCTCGGTGAGACTGAGATCCCTATCGGTGAAATCGAATTGCTAGGGTTTGTGGCAGTGGCTATAACATTTGAAACTCGGTGGCGCCGGATAGAAAGAATCGGTGGGGCCGAGTTTGACTTTTGGTTTAGGTCATATGTGGATGTGGGAAGGTAGTTGAAGGTTTTGAAGCATATCACTAGCACTTTGAGCAAGCAAGCCATTAAGCAACACCTCATCCCTCCTTGATAGTATTGGCTTTTCCTATAGACTCAATGTGATCTTGGATCACTAAAATATAAAATGTAGAGTCTTGATCTTGAAGTTTGAGCCAAACTTTTTGTCCTTAGAATTTTGAGGGATCCACTTTCCTCATCCATGCCATGCCATTCATTGAGCTTTTCCTGGAATATTAATCTTGGAATAATGTTAGCTCAATGAGCTATATGTTGTTAGGAATTACCAAAACCACCTAGGGATAGTTGCACTTTCAATCTCCCCCTTTTTGGTAATTGATGACAACATATAGATCAAAGCTTCGACAAATGATAATAAGAGTGAAAGATATTGTCACTTTGAGAAGTATGTGAAAAGCAAGAGCTCCCCCTAAATTTGTGCATATCTTAAGATTTGCTTTGGACTGCAAATGCACAATGAGTTAGGATCATGGGTTGCTCTTCCATGTCACATACATCTTGGTGGAGCGCTCAAAATGATAAGAATTAAATACATGCACTCATCACCAAGCAAAGTGAATGATTACAAGGATAAGTAAGATACTATCATCTGACAAGCATAAGTGTAGCTTATGATCAACCACATGATCATCAATGTCTCACAGATAATAGCGTAGTATCTCAAGCAATCAAAAGATAAACAAAGTTCAACCAAGAAGACAAGAGAGAATAAAAGCAAACTCTCTCTCTCTCTCAGCCTATGATCTATACATTTTTCTCCCCCTTTGGCAACAAGTTACCAAAAAGTTCATAGAAAATGCATAGCACTAAAACGTCTCTCAGGCTTGGTCTTCAGGTGGTGGTGTCTGGAGAACTCCAAGGACGAAGGCTTCAGTTGAAGTAGATGGAGCTGCTGGGGTAGGTGCTGGAGCTGGCGGCGCTGGAGCTGTAGCTGGTGCAGATGAAGTGACTCTAGTGTCTGGTACAGGCACTGCAGTAGATCTCTGAGCTCGAGGCACTCTGGCAAATTCATCAGTGGTTGTATTGCCCTTCCTCTCCTGCATGTCATCCTGTAGCTGCTCCACAATAGACTGAATCTCAGTTACTTTGACATCTAAATCATAGAATTTTTGTTCCACAATTCTTTCCAGGCTCTCCTGGTTTTGAGTTAGGGTGGCCAACCCCTTCTCAATCCTTAGAGATGATGCTATCAAGTAACCAAGCTGGTCCTGGTTGCCTTTCAAAAAGTACTCAGATGCCTCCTCTTGAGTTGGCATCTTGGCAGCCTTCTCCATCTTTGCCTTCTCCTTCTTTGCTTGTGCTTGCACTGAGGATGGTTCATTCTCATTCATCACAACTTGATTGTTCTCGAAGTCTGGGTAGATAGGCAAGTGTTCCTTATCCAACAAGTATGTGCCTGTGCCCATCTTTGAGTTTATCAACTCTTGGATTTGTGGGGCATATCCACAACTTCGTTTCTGGTCAGCTGCTGTCCTCTTGATAGTCTCAACTATAAGGCTCATGACCTTGAACTTCTGTGGCACATCAAATATATGTAGCAAGTTAATTGCATGGCCTCTGATCATGTTGTGGTCACCTGACTTGGGCAAAAGAGTGTGCCTTAGGATCCAGTTGATCGTTGGCAGTCCTGACAGAAGAAAATGAACTGACCCAAACTTGAAAGTCTCAAGAGCATCTTCAGGAATCTCCTTGTACATCTGTGACATAGAATTGTGATCCATCTTTTTCTTGGCATAAACATCCAAGTCATCTTCTTTTTTCTTAGGAGCATTGATCAGATTTACCCATTCCTCAATAGTTGAGTGGTACCTTGTACCTTCATACATCCATACTATCCTGCCATCTGGATAGAAGTGTGCTGTGGAGTAGAATTACATTATGAGCTCCTCATTCCACTTTGTGAGCTTCTGCTCAACAAAGTATGCAACTCCGCAAGCACTAAAGCTGTCAAACACACCAGGATAGTGTTCCTCATTTTTCCTTGATATACTTCCAGTCGACCCATCTCATTTCACACACTATAGGCTTCTTGTCCAGCAGCACTGTCTCATTGAAATCCTGTTGTTCCTTTGTGTGGAACCTGTAATCAACAGCAGTCCTTCTCCTGGTAGCATATGGATCTGTCTCTCTCCATTTCCTCAGTCCTGAGTCTCCCCTGATCTTCATGTTCTCAGCCACAGGATGAGCATCATTGTGGTCTGGAATTTTTGGCTTCAATTTTCTCAGAACATGCTCTTCATCTTCTTCTTCAGCAACAGTCTCAGGCACTGGGGCCTTGTTCTTCTCAGAGCTGGTATGTTTCTGGTATTTCTCTTTGGTGCAGTCTTGGGCTTGGAGGCAGCTTTGGGTGCTTCTTTGGGCTTTGATGATGCAGCCCCTGTCCTGATAGCATCACCCATAAGCTTCTGTGCCTTGGGTGCTGGTGCAGCAACCTCTTCTTCCTTTTCTTCTTCCATCATGGAAGCCTTTCCAATCACTCTGGCCATGGTCTTCTTGACCATTTCCTTCCTTTTCTTTCCTTCTACAGCAGGCTCTTTGGGTTGAGATTCCAAAGATGCTTGAGAGGATGCTCTGGCCTTAGACATTGGTTGTCTTCATGCTGGCCTTTTGATCTTCATCCCTGGCTTAACTGCAGCTGAGCTGTACTCCTTCTTAACCACCTTCTTCTTTGATGTGGCCTCATCCTCAGTGGCCACATAGTCTTCATCCTCAGACTCTGAAGTTTTCTTCTTGCTTGCTCTAGTGGCAGCTTTTGGCAAATTGCTTGGGGTGCTCCTGCTACCATCATCTAAACTGCTAGAGGGACTAGTGCCCTCACTCAGGTGAACCTGCTCCTCTAACCTGTTCTGGCTGTCACTCTGGTCAGACATGTTGCAAACACTGACAGCAGACCCTGTGAATAGATATAGATGAGATAGAGTGGATGAGCATCATAAAATGCAGAGGTTTTTGCAAAAGAATGAGCCAAAAACTTAGTTTTAGTTTTCCACAGAAAGCATTTTGGATCAACCGATTTGCAAACTCGGTGATACCGAAGCAGCTGTTGGAACCTAAACTAGTGAACTCGGTCAGACCGAGTCATAGTTCGGTGGCACCGAGACTGCTAGGGTTTCACAAAGTCCTGAACTCGGTCACACCGATTTGCAATTCTCGGTCAGACCAAGAACCACATGTGCAATGGCCTTGGCCGAATCGGTGGAACCGAGTTCTGCAACCCGGTGGGTCCGAGATGGTTTCGGCGGAAACATAACCCTAAATTTTTGATTCACCTCTAATCTATGGAGTGTTTTGACTGGATAGAAGCGTTTCAATCGTGGTAAGAATCATAACGAACACAATGTGCTAGGAATCGGACGGGGATAGCACTGTGATCGTGTCCATACCCTAGTTCAGCGATGAACTCGCTACGGCGGCAACGGCGGGGAAGAATTCCTTTGACGGCGGCGGAGACCAGCGACAGGAGGCAGCTGGCAACGAGGAGGACGATCCGGAGACCCAGGAGGTAGAGCGAGCTATGCGCGGGCGAAGGGGTTTCGGAGAAATTTCCAAAATTTTGCCCGTGAGTATATATAGCCCGACCCTGTCGGTGTGACCGAGTGGAACAACTCGGTGGCACCGAGATGCATAACTGTTGACAGTTACAACAACTTGGTGTGACCGAAAAGTTCAAATCGGTTGCACCGAGATTGAAAACCTAGATCGACTTAGTGATCTCGGTATGACCGAAATGGATGAATCGGTCAGACCGAAACGCACAAAGAAGTTTTGGAAGTTTAAGTCTATGACGAATCGGGGACTTCGAGTGCTCCTCACACAGAGTGGTTCGAATCTGACTTGATCAAATTTTGTGATGTAGCATGAATAGAGTTTGAGACGAGAAAAGCATAGATAGCTAGAGAGGGTTCTTAGGCATTCTTGTCCATCCACTTGGCAAAAGAAAACCAATCAATCAAAACAATAAGTGGATGTCCTCGAATGAGTAAAATATGCAATCAACATGCTCACACAATAAAATGGCAATTGAAATATGTGGCAAAGCATGCACAATCAATTCTAGCATCTATCAAACAATTTGCGATGACTAGGTCATCTATATATGAGTATATTGACTTAGGAGTCAAATGAGAACATTTGATCATAGGTCATACTCATCGTTTAAGCACAAGTGGGGTTACCACTTTTACATAAAGCATTGTTGTGTTCACACCATTAGAGTTGCTTTAGCTCAATTCTTAGAGTAAAGCTCCCCCTAGATGTTTGATCCCCCCTAAGAGGGATTAACTAACCTTGGGTTTTGTCGATGATGACTTCATGTAGATGTTGAAGATGTGGATGCTCAATGTTGATGTATATCATTTGGAGCTATCCATTGGAGTGAGTTGCACTTTCAATACCTACACGGGTTAGTCCCACAAGGAACAAACAAGGATATCCATAGACAGAGTGATGCACACACAATATGATGTCTATGAAAGCTTTTAGATTACCTTGTCCCTTGTCTTACCAACAAGAGGGTTTGTGACTCCTTGAACTAGTGCAAGATGTGGAAGTTGATTGCACTTGTTCTTGCCAAGATGATAAGAGTGAAGTATGTTGGCGGAGTCACCCTCAAGAACTCTCTAGTTCTTCTTCTTCGGGATCCACACCATCTTGATGGGAATCCTCGGTGTTGTAGTTGTACTTGATGAAGTGGAACTTGAAGTAGTCTTGGGAACCCACTTGACCAAGGCCTTAGGAGCTTCTTCAAATGCATCAATTTCCTCTTGAAGCTTGTCCTTGCCTTTTTGCTTGTGGTCTTGTGGTGGAAGATCATCTTGAACTCGTGTCCCTTTGAGAGAAGTAGGATCATACTCCTCTTGTTGAGGAACAAACTTCGTCTTGGGGTATTGATCTTCTTCCCACTCAACTCCATTGGCATTGAACTTCCGTTCAAAACCAACACCTTGATTCTTCCGGTGCCTTCCTTGCTTGCGTACAATTTCCTCGAATTGCTTACTTCCGGCAAGGCTCTTGTAAACACCTTCCTCTATAATTCCCTTCAATAAGCTATTTTCTTTCTCAATTGTAACTTGGCTAAGAGAATCATTAGTGGAATCAAGAGAACTACTAGAAGCAACAATATTGGATTTAGCATGATTATTGGTACTACTAGAGGAAGAATCTTTCTTGTTCTTGTTACTAAACTTGACTTGAGGCATGTAAGTGGATAAGAGTAAACGCTTGGCAATGTAAGAAGAACTTTTCTTACGAAGATCATCATTGATTGCTTTTAAGAACTCATGCTCTTGCTCAAGGTTGAGCTTTTCAAAGCGTAATTTCTCATGAGTCCTTAAAAGTTCTCGATGATCTCCTAAGATAGTTTCATGAGCTAATTTAAGAGTGTTTAGTTCTTTAGTTAGAGACTCAATCTTCTCCTTGTCATTCGTTTTATCTTGATTAGCATGATTAATTAACGTTTCATCATAGTATTCATCACTAGAGTTGTCAACAAGTAAATCATCATCACCTAACAAGTCATCTTCATCACTATTGAAATCAACATACTCGGGGTGTGATACCTTTGGGCCTTTAGCCATGAAGCATGTCCCAACTCCTTCATTTGGTGAGTCAAATATGTCGTAGGAGTTGGTTGTCACAAGTGCTAGACCGGCAACACCTTCATCTTGAGTATATTCGGAGTCGGAGTGATAGCTTCTCTTGGAGTGGTTGTCGGAGTCGGAGCCGGATACCCATTCACCAACATGAGCTTGATGTCTTCGTTTTGTGTAGCTCCTTGATGACTTGTCCTTTCTTTCTGAATCATTGCTTCTCCGTGAGGGTCTTCGTTCATAACGATCATCTCTACTCCTTCTTTCTCTAGATGGTGATTCTTCTCTTCTACTTCTTCTCTTGGGAGAATCTTCTCTTCTCTTGTAGGGGGCCGTACACTCATTGAAATAGTGTCCGGGCCTTCCACAATTGTAGCAGTTTCGCTCTCGACTAGAAGATCTTTTGTCATTGTAGGACCTTGATTTGGAGCTTCTCTCTTTGCTTCTACTCTTGTAGAACTTGTTGAAGTTCTTCACCATTAAGCTCAATTCTTCATTGAAGGTTTGTTTCTCACTCGATGATGTGGGGGCTTCACATGAGGCTTTGTAAGCACCACTTGATTTGTTGTGAAGTTCCTCTTTATCCTTGAGTGACATCTCATGAGCAACAATTCTTCCGATGACTTCCGTTGGCTTGAGATCTTTGTAATTGTGCATCATTTGGATCAGTGTGCACACGGTATCATATTTTCCATCCAGGGCTCTTAGGATCTTCTTGATGATGTGTAACGCCCCAAGACCGGAGCTTCAGTTGCCTTCCAGGGTTTCCGGGTTTCGTCGTGTGTTTTGTTTGGTTCTTTGCATTCATATTTGCTTCGTGTGCATTGCATCATGTCATCATGCCATCATGTCATTTTTTTATTTCAACTAAATAAATGGCATGGACCTTTGATCCATTTAAACCAAGGGAATTCACCTGGTGACTTCTCTTTATAACATACCCTCCCGATAGTAGGGAGCTATATTAAATATTCCAATTATGTGGAATTATCATCACACACTTGCAAATATTTTCCCCATGCCTTCGTCCCATTTTTCCCTTCTCTATTAATGTCCATTCTTTCCCTATAAATTCTAGACTGTGACAGGATCACCTCCTCCAATTTTCAGATCCTTTGAACTTGTTTTGGTTGGATTCAAAAATGGCTCAAGTTTGAATCTAATTCAAACTTGAATTATTTTTCTATCTCTAAAATATCGCCAAACCATTTTATTATATTTGTGCAAAGTTCCGGCGTTCCAAGAATATTTTATTTTCTGAAATATTCTTTCCCTAACCCTCTCTTATTTTTTTCTTCTCTCTATTTGTTTTCCTGTTAAAGCAAATTAGAGGGAGAGAGAAGAGAGCAGAGCCCAGCGGTCAGGCGGCCTGCTTTCCCGTGGCCCATTCGGCCAAGGCCTCCCACGCCCGGCCCAACCTTCCCCGCAGCCAGTGGCCCAAGGCCCAGCCGCGCCCCCGCTGTAACCCTATCATTGCCTGCTCGTTCCCTTCTTTCCCCATCGACCTCTCCCTCCCGTGCCGCCTCCACACACATCTCTAGAGAGAGGAGCAGAGCCCTCGGCTCGATCCAGATCCTCTCGACCCCTTTTCCTCCCGATCCCACGCAACCCCCATCGCCAGCTCCTCCCGCGAACGCCGCCGAGCGCTGCCCCTTGGCCGCCGCGCAACCTCGCCTTCCTCCCAGCACCACGAGACTGCTCCGCCGCCTCCTCACCTCCCATGCCGCTGCTGTGCCGGCCAGCGACCGCCACTGCCGGAGCTACTCCTTCCTCTGCACGCTACCCTGGAGCCGCACCGGTCTTCCCGTCCCCGCTCGCGCCAGGAGCCCGAGTCCTTCGCGTCGCGTCTCTCATGGCCTCGCAGCTCGACCTCCTGTCCTGCGCCCAGAGCACCATCCTCTTCGTCGCCTCCCCGCCATGGCACCCTGCAGCAGAGCACCATGGCGACCATCACCTGCGCCTCCCCGAGCAGGAACTCCTCCTTCCCTGCACCCGTGCTTTGCTGACCGGAGGTGTCGTCCTCGACCGTCTCCAGCACCACTGCCCCGCTTGCGTCCTCGACCTCCTCCCTCCACGCGCTGTCAAGTTTCGGGAGCCGCCGCTGTTTTACTTTTGCTGCTGCATCTCCGGCCGTCTGCAGGCGAACACGCCCGGTGTCTGCGATGCCTGCTGCTGCCGTTGTTTTCTTTCCCTTTCAACGAACGAGCAGCGCCTTCAGGGGTTTTCGCCAAGTTCTTTTCCATAGGCCTCTCCAAGACCAGGATGCGCCAAGTCCTGTTTGTGGATTTCGTCAAGTTCGAGCTTCATTGAACGAGGGCTTTTGCCTTACTCATTCTGGGACGCGACAAGTTCCTCTTCGAAAAAAACGCCTACATGATGATCCGACAAGTACCGTGGCACCGAAGATCTTTTATGTGTCAAGTCCATCTCCGAGGATTTCACCAAGTACCACGACGACCGTTATTCGCCAAGTACCCCTCGGATGCACCAAGTTCGACTATATGGACCACCAAGTTTCTCTACCGGTGACTCGAACGACTACGAAACGCCAAACGTGTACCACTACCGTCGACCCTCGAAGATCCTTTGGACGTCAAGTTCCTCGTCGTGACCCTGAACATCTACAAATCGTGTACCACTACTTCCATTACAACCCGTGAACGACTACTTCCCTCGACGTTTTTGAACCGCCTTGAAATGCACGCTTCGAAGGTATAACCCTGAGATGACCACTATGGGCCGAATGCATGTGTTGTATGAGATGCACCGTTTGCACCGTGTCCGATTTGTCACTCGTTTTCCATGCCACTAACTCGTGGGAACCCGGTAGTCGGGATCACCCCACCATCTCTAGCATGTTCCGCGCATCCGCACACTTCTCCTTTGCATCGGTATCTCAATCGAGTTACCGGAACTGGAACGCTGTCATGGCACCGTTATCGTTGCCGTGGCACCCTTTTTCTTTCCACCACGATGACAAATGCTTCATAAAATGCTCGTATCAACTTATTCATAAATATTGCATAAAACTTGCATGTCATCCGCATCATGATAACAACTTCAAGAATGTTTAAATTGTTATTTGCATTAATTTACTAATGCATATGGGATTTACCGGATTTGTTGTTTGCTATATCCGGCCCCATTTAAATTGGTTAGATAGATAATCCCTTTATGTTTCACCTCTTGACATGCTTAACAACATTTAATATTGTTGAGTACCTAACCGGGAGTGAACTAAATAATGGGATGTGGTGTTTTGTCAATATGCATCCCGATGCATATTGAGCTCCACTTAATTTGTAGGATTGTTTGTGCTTTTGCCATGCCATGCTTCTTTAAACCAGACATGCATCATAATTGTTTGTGCATCATGCCATGATTATGTGGTGGTTGTTTACTATGTTGTGTGCTTCTTTCCGGTGTTGCTTCTTCGGATTGGTTCCGGTAACGTCGTGATTGTGAGGACCCGTTCGACTACGTCCATTTGTCTTCTTCATGGACTCGTTCTTCTTCCTTGCGGGATTTCAGGCAAGATGATCATACCCTCGAAATCACTTCTATCTTTGCTTGCTTAGTTGCTCGCTCTTTTGCTATGCCTATGCTGCGATACCTACCACTTGCTTACCATGCCACCCATATTGTTGAACCAAGCCTCTAACCCACCTTGTCCTAGCAAACCGTTGATTGGCTATGTTACCGCTTTGCTCAGCCCCTCTTATAGCGTTGTTAGTTGCAGGTGAAGATTGAAGTTTGTTCCTTGTTGGAACATGGAGATGTTGTTCCTTTATGGAACATGCTTACTTGTTGGGATATCACTATATATCTTATTAACTTAATGCATCTATATACTTGGTAAAGGGTGGAAGGCTCGGCCTTATGCCTGGTGTTTTGTTCCACTCTTGCCGCCCTAGTTTCCGTCATATCGGTGTTATGTTCCCGGATTTTGCGTTCCTTACGCGGTTGGGCTATAATGGGAACCCCTTGACAGTTCGCCTTGAATAAAACTCTTTCAGCAATGCCCAACTTTGGTTTTACCATTCGCCACCTAGCCTTTTTCTTTTCCCTTGGGAGTCGCGCTCCTGAGGGTCATCATTATTTTACCCCCCCGGGCCAGTGCTCCTCTGAGTGTTGGTCCAACTTGTTAGCCGCCGGTGGCCACCAGGGGCAACTTTGGGCTGGCCTACCGGAAGTTTAGACAATCCAGTGTGCCCTGAGAAAGAGATATATGCAGCTCCTATCGGGATTTGTCGGCACATTCGGGCGGTGTTGCTGGTTTAGTTTTACCCCGTCGAAATGTCTTGTAGAACCGGGATACCGAGCCTGATCGGAATGTCTCGGGAGGAGGTCTATTCCTTCGTTGACCGTGAGAGCTTGTGATGGGCTAAGTTGGGACACCCCTGCAGGGTTTTGAACTTTCGAAAGCCGTGCCCGCGGTTATGGGCAGATGGGAATTTGTTAATGTCCGGTTGTAGATAACTTGAACCTTAACTTAATTAAAATGCATCAACCGCGTGTGTAACCGTGATGGTCTCTTTCCGGCGGGGTCCGGGAAGTGAACATGGTTGTTGGAGTTATGCTTGACGTAGGTTGTTATAGGATCACTTCTTGATCATACTTTTATCGACCGTGCTTTGCCTTCTCTTCTCGCTCTCTTTTGCGTATGTTAGCCACCATATATGCTAGTCGCTTGCTGCAGCTCCACCTCATACCTTTTACCTTACCCATAAGCTTAAATAGTCTTGATCGCGAGGGTGCGAGATTGCTGAGTCCCCGTGGCTCACAGATACTTCAAAAACTAGCTTGCAGGTGCCGATGAGTCCGTGTAGGTGATGCAACCAAGCTCAGGAGGAGCTCGATGAAGATCTTGTCCTTTGTGTCGTTTCGTTCTAGTTGATCAGTAGTGGATCCCAGTTGGGGTCGATCGGGGACCTTTGTCGCATTTGGGGTTCTTCTTTTATTTTGGTTCCGTAGACGGACCTTGATTGTATTTGGATGTTGTAATGCTTTATTCATGTAATTGTGTTAAGTGGCGATTGTAAGCCAACTATGTATCTTTTCCCCTATTGTACTACTTGGGTTGTGTGAAGATTACCTCACTTGCGACATTGCTTTCAATGCGGTTATGCCTCTAAGTCGTGCTTCGACACGTGGGAGATATAGCTGCATCGAGGGCGTTACATGATGAATCTATCGGTCATCTCCTCACTCCCTAAGCCGGCAATCTCATTTGTGATAAGAGCAAGCCTAGAGCACATTTCAGTGACACCTTCACCATCCTTCATTTTAAACTTGTCAAGTTGACTTTGAAGCACATCCAACTTGGATTCCTTGACGGAGTCGGTACCTTCATGCATGTCAATCAAAGTATCCCAAATTTTCTTTGCATTCTCAAGACGGCTGATTTTGTTGAATTCTTTGGGGCACAATCCGTTGAAGAGGATATCACAAGCTTGAGCATTGTATTGTAGCATCTTCAACTCATCCGCGGTAGCTTCACAATTTGGTTCTTTCCCATCAAAGAATTCACCTTGCAAGCCAACACACACAATAGCCCAAACGGCGGGGTTATGTCCAAGAATATGCATTTTCATCTTATGCTTCCAACTAGCAAAATTAGTACCATCAAAGTAAGGACCTCTACGGTGATAATTTCCCTCGCTAGATGCCATACTCTTCTAGGTTGTGAAACCAAGGCTATGACCACCAAAAGCTATGGAAATCAAAGCAAATGGAGACCAAAGCTCTGATACCACTTGTAGGATCGAAAGTATGTCTAGAGGGGGGTGATTAGACTACTTGACCAAATAAAAATCTAGCCTTTTCCCAATTTTAGTTCTTGGCAGATTTTAGCTATCTTAGCACAATTCAAGAAATCTCCACACAATTCAAGCAAGCATGCAAAAGAGTATATGAGCAGCGGAAAGTAAAGCATGCAACTTGCAAGAATGTAAAGGGAAGGGTTTGGAGGATTCAAACGCAATTGGAGAAACGGATGTTTTTGTCGTGGTTCCGATAGGTGGTGCTATCGTACATCCACGTTGATGGAGACTTCAACCCACGGAGGGTAACGGTTGCGCGAGTCCATGGAGGGCTCCACCCACGAAGGGTCCACGAAGAAGCAACCTTGTCTATTCCATCATGGCCGTCGCCCACGAAGGACTTGCCTCACTAGCGGTAGATCTTCACGAAGTAGGCGATCTCCTTTCCCTTACAAATTCCTTGGTTCAACTCCAAAATCTTGTCGGAGGCTCTCAAGTGACACCTAGCCAATCTAGGAGACACCACTCTCCAAGAAGTAACAAATGGTGTGTTGATGATGAACTCCTTGCTCTTGTGCTTCAAATGATAGTCTCCCCAACACTCAACTCTCTCTCATAGGATTTGGATTTGGTGGAAAGAAGATTTGAGTGGAAAGCAACTTGGGGAAGGCTAGAGATCAAGATTCATATGGTTGGAATGGAATATCTTGACCTCAAAACAATTCTAGGTGGTTCTCTCTCAGAAAATGTGTATTGGAAGTGTAGGTATGTTCTGATGGCTCTCTCCACGAATGAAGAGTGGGTGGAGGGGTATATATAGCCTCCACACAGAATCTAACCGTCACACACAATTTGCCAAACTCGATGGGACCAAATGGTTAAACTCGGTCGGACCGATTCAGCAAACCTAGTGACCGTTAGGATTTTCGGTGGGACTGAGATGCAACTCGATAGGACTGATATGGTTAGGGTTAGGGCATAACGTAATCTCGGTGTGACCGATTACACAAACTCGGTGGGACCGATTTTGGTAATAAGCTAACCAGAGAGTTGGTCAGGTAAACTCGGTGGGACCGATTCGCTCATCTCGGTGAGACCAAAATGTTACAAAAGGGAAACAGAGAGTTTACATTGCAATCTCGGTGGGACCGATCGCTCATCTCGGTAAGACCGAAACGTTACGAAGGGAAACAGAGAGATTACAATCCCATCTCGGTGAGACCGAGATCCCTATCGGTGAAACCGAATTGCTAGGTTTTGTGGCAGTGGCTATGACATTTGAAACTCGGTGGCGCCAGATAGAAAGAATCGGTGGGGCCGAGTTTGACTTTTGGTTTAGGTCATATGTGGATGTGGGAAGGTAGTTGAGGGTTTTGGAGCATATCACTAAGCACTTTGAGGAAGCAAGCCATTAAGCAACACCTCATCCCTCCTTGACAGTATTGGCTTTTCCTATAGACTCAATGTGATCTTGGATCACTAAAATATAAAATGTAGAGTCTTGATCTTGAAGCTTGAGCCAAACTTTTTGTCCTTTGAATTTTGAGGGATCCACTTTCCTCATCCATGCCATGCCATTCATTGAGCTTTTCCTGAAATATTAATCTTGGAATAATGTTAGCTCAATGAGCTATATGTTGTTAGGAATTACCAAAACCACCCAGGGATAGTTGCACTTTCACCAGGTGAACTCGATCAGATCAATCATCCCAAGCCCAGCAAGTGTGCACGATCGGTCAACCTTTTTAGTGTTCCAATTGATGTTTCAGGATTTTCTGACTCGGACGCACAATCACGATCAATCTTTCATTCTTGACTCAGATGGACAATCACGATCGATCTTTCCCGTGGACCGTACACCTCCATTCTACATCTACTACAAAAAGAAATCACTAGTTAGAGCATGCTTCTAGCCCCTCTATGTGCATAAGTCTAAATAGACTGACGGGGCTCTGTGTTGGACTATCGAGATGGAGGCTAGCATCATGGTCCGATGTGGTCATCGCTGTCATGCCGTCTCCTAATTCTCGACATCCATCTCATTCGTCCTGTCAATTGCATGGCTTCATGGTACGCGAGATTGTAAGCGCTACTCTCAGTGGATGAGATTCCTAACCTTATACACATAGTATGACTTAATCATATATTTAGTTTGTAGAAACAAGGATAAGTGGAGACAAGGGTTGGACGTCGACCTATTGAGTGAGGTGGGGTATTCAACCATTCTTATTCGTACTAGGGATGCATGGAATTTTTTTCTTCTTCTGTTGTAACGCATGGCCATGTTTGTTAGTCAGCTTATAAGACCTAGTAGGGATGGCATCCTCAAGGTATGGGTACAGGTGAAGCCACCCCATACCCTTACCTGTCCATCCTGAACTTACCTATCATCCATACTCATTCCCATCAAGGGTACAATTTTTTGACCTAGGCACCTCTGACACCAATACAGGATTTGCCTCAACGACACCTCCAATGGTGGCAAGAAGACATGTTATGGGATGGTGGAGACTGGCACCTGGAGTTTCTCACTGAGTCCCACATGTGAAGGTGTGATAGGTTTGCAGCCCTAACAATATTTGTATGAGACTTCACTCAATCAATGGGCTGACAAACACATAGCGAAGTTTAATGGTTATGGAGTAGATCGAGATTTAGTTATTTCTCAATTGATTTAGAAATAACAAACCGGCTATATAGGCTCATGTTTTTTTATTTTTCAGGCCGAAAGGTAGGTTACCACCACGAGTAGCACCAACCAAGCCACGGTTACCCCTTGATCCAAAGTCAACATTCTATTCTTGTTTGGTCTCGATTCTTATTTGGGAATCACATGTAGCCAGTCTTATATTCATGGCTTTTACAATTAGTTTATGAAAATGCAAATCTTCTCTCCTACGCAAAAGAGGGTGACGTTCCCTATTTCACTTCTTTGGTCAAGCCCTTCCAGCACGGCTTGAAAAAACTATCACTAGTAACCCTAGCAGCAGCTAAACCATCTATCATCAGGGACCCTGGCGATCGATCTCATCTGGCTGGCCCAAGCGGTTGATATTTTGCTTTTGCGAGGATCCCTAACGACCAATCTCTGGCTAGCCCAGGTGTTCAACAGCTCTAGTGAGTTCTCCTTCCCTTTCCTCTAGATCCCTTTAGGGTTTCCACGAGTTCGTCGGAGTTCATCCTCGTTCTTCGCTGTAGCTTGTAACTTTTGATTCAAACTTAGTACCCCTCCTGCGCGGCGGTAGCCGTGGTACTCATTTTTGTTATTAGAACATCTCCCTTGTGTCCGGCAGGGTGTGGCCTCGGCTTGCTAAGATAAATCAAGAAGGGGAATTTGATCCGGTGGAATTTAAGCACACCTGAAGGAAAAAGGAGGGGGCCTTATAGAGCCCACAAGAGAAAAATAGACAGTAGTTGATCATCAGGGTTTCTCTGTTTGCACTGGATGGGCCGTACATCACCAGGTTATGTATGGATGCTACATGCAGATCATCCGTCGTCTGGATACATCAGGTGATACCCATCCTTTTTTATTTCATCTGTATACATTAATTTGTCTACGAACAACCCTGGCTTGCGATATTATTTATGCAGGACAATTGTTCACTACAAGAGCGATGATCGTGTTATGGATGTATAACTCGCGCCACCATTATCCTACACTAGCATCTGACCGTGCCAGGAAGCTCGAGGAATGTATGTGCAAGCCGTCGCCTCTGCGGCCCAATTTACATTAACATGACGTGGCTGACTCACCCGTCCGCACGGCTTACCGTGCATGTGATTGCCTCGCCCGTCCATGCTGGCTTACAACGCTGCGGCCGGCTCATCTATCTGTTCCCACGGCCGACTCAGCCGTGGTTGATTTCAGCTTCACCATGGTGATCATCAACTCCGTGGTGGATTATTTCTGGCCTAACATATCAGGTGAAATATATCCAGTATATATTACATATTGCTTTCTTTAAAAAGAGCAATTACTTTGGCTTGCAAGTTCTCTAATGCAGGACAAGTTTCCTACTGCAAAAGGGACTGTTATATCACTGAGCTGTTGTGACGCCCTCGATTCAACCGTACACTAATCATACACGCAAATGTGTACGATCAAGATCAAGGACTCACGTGAAGATATCACAACACATCTCTAGACACAAATTAAAATAATACAACCTTATATTACAAGCCAGGGGCCTCGAGGGCTCAAATACATAAGCTTGAATACACAAGAGTCAGCAGAAGCAAAAATATTTGAGTACAAACATAAGTTAAATAAGTTTGCCTTAAGAAGGCTAGCACAAAAGTAGCAACGATCGAAAAGGCAAGGCCTCCTGCCTGGGACATCCTAACTACTCCTCGAAGTCGAACTCCATGTAGAATCATCCCCGGGATCCTCTGACTCCTGGAATCCATCATATGATCGCAATAACCGGGAAAGGGGAAAAAAGAAGTAGCAAAGCAACCATGAGTACTCATCCAAAGTACTCGCAAGCAAAGATCTACACTACATATGCAATGATATCAATGAAATGGGTAGTATCTGTGGACTGAACTGCAGAATGCCAGAATAAGAGGGGGATAGCTAGTCCTATCGAAGACTACGCTTCTGGAAGCCTCCATCTTGAAGCATTAGAAGAGAGTAGATGGTAAGTTAACCAAGTATCATCGTATAGCATAATCCTACTGATACGTCCATTTTGCATCAGGATTTTATATAAATATTTATTGCATTATGGACTGTTATTTCACTTTATGTCACAATACTTATGGCTATTCTCTCTTATTTTACAAGGTTTACATAAGGAGGGAGAATGCCGACAGCTGGAATTCTGGGCTGGAAAAGGAGCAAATATTAGAGACCTATTATGCGCAACTCCAAAAGTCCCGAAACTTCACGGAACATCTTAAAATAAATAAAGAAAAATCCTCGCCAAAGATGAAGGCCAAGGGGCCCACACCCTGCTCACGAGGGTGGGGGGCGCCCCCCTAGGGCACGCCCCCTACCTCGTGGGCCCCCTGGTGGCTCTCCGACGTCCATCTTCTCCTATATGAAGTCTTTCGATGAGAAAAAAATCAGAAGGAACTTTTCAGGACGAAACTCCGCCGCCACGAGGCGGAACCTTGGCGGAACCAATCTAGAGCTCCGACAGAGCTGTTCTGCCGGGGATACTTCCCTCCGGGAGGGGGAAATCATCACCATCGTCATCACCAACGCTCCTCTCATCAGGAGAGGGCAATCTCCATCAACATCTTCACCAGCACCATCTCATCTCCAAACCCTAGTTCATCTCTTGTATCCAATTCTTGTCTCAAAGTCCGGGATTGGTGCTAGTAGGTTGCTAGTAGTGTTGATTACTCCTTGTAGTTGGTGCTAGTTGGTTTATTTGGTGGAAGATCATATGTTTAGATCCTATATACATATTATTACCCCTCTGATTATGAACATGAATATGCTTTGTGAGTAATTACGTTTGTTCCTGAGGACAAGGGAGAAGTCTTGCTATTAGTAGTCATGTGAATTTGGTATTCGTTTGATATTTTGATAAGATGTATGTTGTCTAGCCTCTAGTGGTGTTATGTGAATGTCGACTACATAACACTTCACCATTATTTGGGCCTAGAGGAAGGCATTGGGAAGTAATAAGTAGATGATGGGTTGCTAGAGTGACAGAAGCTTAAACCCTAGTTTATGTGTTGCTTCGTAAGGGGCTGATTTGGATCCACATGTTTCATGCCATGGTTAGGTTTACCTTAATACTTTTTTTGTAGTTGCGGATGCTTGCAATAGAGGTTAATCATAAGTGGGATGCTTGTTCAAGTAAGAACAGCACCCAAGCACTGGTCCACCCACATAACAAATTATCAAAGTATCGAACGTGAATCATATGAACGTGATGAAAACTAGCTTGACGATATTCCCATGTGTCCTCGGGAGCGCTTTTCCTATTATAAGAGTTTGTTCCGACTTGTCCTTTGCTACAAAAGGATTGTGCCACCTTGCTGCACTTTATTTACTTTTGTTACTTGTTGCTCGTTACAATTTATCTTATCACAAAACTATCTGTTACCACTTATTTCAGTACTTGTAGAGAATACCTTGCTGAAAACCGCTTATCATTTCCTTCTGCTCCTCGTTGGGTTCGACACTCTTACTTATCGAAAGGACTACGATAGACCCCCTATACTTGTGGGTCATCACCTACCCGGCGATGCTCTCCTCGTCGCCCTGTTAGAGAGCGATCACCGGGTTGTATCTGGCACTTGAAAGGGTGTGTTTTATTAAGTATCCGGTTCTAGTTGTCATAAGGTCAAGGTACAACTCCGGGTCATCCTTTTACCAAGGGACACGACAATTCGAATAGATAAACTTCCCTACAGGGGTGCACCACATTACCCAACATGCTCGATCCCCTTTGGCCGGACACACTTTCCTAGGTCATGCCCGGCCTCGGAAGATCAACATGTCGCAGCCCTACCTAGGCACAACAGAGAGGTCAGCACGCCGGTCTAAATCCTATGTGCGCAGGGGTCTGGCCCATCGCCCATTGCACACCTGCATGTTGCGAACGCGGCCGGTAAGCAGACCTAGCCTCCCTAATACAAGAGCAGGCGTTCCAGTCCAATCCGGTGCGCGCCGCTCAGTCGCTGACGTCAAGAAGGTTTTGGCTGATACCATGACGTCGAGTGCCCATAACTGTTCCCGCGTAGTTGGTTAGTACGTATTGGCCAGTGGCCAGACTCATATCAAATACCTGAGATCTCTTAAGCGTGTTATTTTGAAGTAACCACGGACGCCGACCAGGGCCAGGCCCACCTCTCACCTAGGTGGTCTCAACCTGCCCTGTCGCTCCGCCACAAAGTAATAGTCGGGGGCCGTCAGCAACCCAGGCCCACCACTACCGAGATGGAACCATCTGTCCTTTCAGCCCCCACATCGGAATCACTTGTGGGTACTCTACGAGCCAACCCAACTTTAGTCACCACCATGTATCATGTATAATAGTGTAGTATGTATATACCCGTGATCACCTCCCGAAGTGACCACGACCCGATAATATAGCATAGCAGACGGATAAGAATGTGGGCCACTGATGGAATACTAGCATCCTATACTAAGCATTTAGGATTACAGGTAAGGGTAACAACTGTAGCAACAATGACAGACTATGTAGCGGAATAGGAATATCGGAAGGTAGTAACATGCTACACTACTCTAATGCAAGCAGTAGAGAGAAGAATAGGAGATATCGGGTTGATTAAGGGGGGGGGGCTTTCTTGGTTTCTCTGGCAAGAAGGAGGGGTCGTCAACAACGTAGTCGATCGGGGCACCAACAGCGGCGTCAGTCTCGTAGTCTACCGGAGAGAAGAGGGGGAACAAACAATGAATACAATGGAAACAGATGCATATTGATGCATGACATGACAAGTAACGGTGCCAGGTGTGCCCTAATGCAGTAGAAGGTGATACTGGCGAAGGGGGAAAACAACCGGGAAAGTATCCCCGGTGTTTCGTGTTTTCGGACAGATGAATCAGAGGGGGAAAGTTGCGCGTTTGCTATGCTAGGGATGTGTGGCGGGCGAACGGGCTGCGTATTCGAATTTGTCTCGTCGTTCTAAGCAACTTTCATGTACAAAGTTTTTTCATCCAAGCTACGGTTTATTTTATATTAATTTTAAAAGATTTAATCAATTTTCTAGATTTAATAAATTATTTTAATTTGAAAATTAATTAATGCATCTCCCTGACGTCAGCAGTCAACGTTGACCGTTGACCTGGTCAACCTGACAGGTGGGTCCCACGTGTTAGGGACTGTTTAGCTAATTAACAGTAGTTAATTAGGTTAAATAGTTATTAGGTTAATTTATCTTAAATAGTTAATTTAAACAGAATTAATTAAGTTAACTATTTAATTAATTAATTAATTAATATTTAATTATATATATTATTTATTTATTTTTAATTTTATTTACCTTTTTTTAAAATGTTCCAGGGCGTGGGGCCCATTTGTCATAGGCCCGGGGGAGGCCTAGCAGGCGCTGGGCTAACGGGCGCAGGAGCAGTTGCGGGTGCCCAACAGGGCACTGCATGACGCCGGCGGCCACGACGCCGCAGCAGGCGGCGGCAACAAGCTGGGGGGCTGGTTGGGCGCGCCGTGGCGCGCAGCAGCGCAGCGGCGAACAGGGGGCCGTGGGACGCAAGGGGGCACCGATGGCGTCGAGCGCGGGCGCGGCCTGGTGTGGTGGGGCTAGCCGGGCAGCGACGCGGGGAGCGGGAGGCAACGACGATGGGTGCAGGCGTGGCGGCAGTGCAGGGCGGAGCGGGGAGGGGACGAGGCCATGGCGGGGCGCACGACTGGAGCGGAGCGGGAGCCGCGGCGGGGCAGATGGCAGGCGCAGCCGGGCGAGGCCAGCTGGGTGAGCGCACGGGAGCGGACGAGGGGCTCCGGTGGTGTTGGGGCTAGCGGGGCCGTGGTCGATGGCGCGACGTGACGGCGAGCGCAGGAGGGAGGGTTTCGGGAAGGGGGAGGAAGGCACGGCTCACAAGGAGCTGTACCGGGATGACAGTGGGTTCGGGGTGGTTGGTGGGGCAGCGGGGTGAGGAAGATGGTGGCGAACGACATGCTGCCGGCGTCGTTCATCGGGGTCGGCGTAGAGGCGGCGGGGCGTCGCGACGAGGGGGGCTCCGGGGAGGAGGGCGAGGCATCCGGCAATGGGCGGCACCGGGGTGGGCGCCGGCGTCCGGGCACGGGGCGGCGCGGTCGCCGGGGTCCCTGCCTCCCGATCTGGATCGGGGGAGGGGCAGCGTTAGCGAGGGGAACATGGGAGAAGATCGTGCGGGAGGGGGTGGTGCGCTGGGGGTTAGGGTTAGGCTATGGGTGGGGTTATCCAGCCGGGGGTGGGCCAGCTGGGCCGCGTGGCTGGCTAGCTGGGCCTGTTGGCCCAGTTGGCCGGGGGTGTCCTTCTCTTTCTATTTGTATTTTGTTTTGTCTTTCTCTTACTTTTTTTATTTTTATTTTCTGTTTTATTTTAGATGCACATTATTTTTAGTTTAGTAAAATATGATAACAACTCCTAAATAATGTTTCAGAACCACCCACTGTCATAAAAGTTTTACCCCGAAATAAATTAGTTTAGAGTTATATTAATGAAAAAAGGTATTTACTTAATTGTTTTTGTTACTGTTTAAATCACTTTAGAGTATTAAAGCATTATATAAAGGGATCCCTTATATAAAAGTGTGGTTTCTTCACCATAATTACCTGTGCATTATTTGGCACCTCACCACTAGGGAAAACCCTAGTAGTAGCGCTTGAAATATGCATAGCAGTAGCGCTAGGTCCAGCGCTACCACTAAGGCGCTACAGCTAACTAGTAGCAGTAGCGCTGGAAAGGGAGCGCTACTGCTACTTGTAAGTAGCAGTAGCGCTTGTCCTAAAAAGCGTTGTTTCTACTTGTAAGTAGTAGTAACGCTTGTTCTAAAAAGCGTTGCTGCTAAATTTTCCTGTATTTTTAAAAATACAGCTTATTTTTATTGTGTGGTTTTATATACAATACTTTCATCATATGATTTTATGACCATGATTACTTATTATATATAAAAGTGGGTGAATTGAACGTGGAGTAGATTCAAGTGGAGGCAACATGTGGTGCATGTCGAAAGTACTACTCTAATCCAAACTTAATCTAGTTTGGATTAGTATACTTTCGATGTGCACCACATGTTGGCTTCACTTGAATCTAATCCAGGTTCATTTCACCCACTGTTATATATAATAAGTAATCATGCTCATATAACAACTTAGCATCATGCATCATCGATCATAATAATGAACAACTCATTATTGGTATCATAATAACAAGTCATACTCATCATCATTGATCATAAAACTTCTACTCGATACCACATCATCATAGTCATCTAACCAATCCTACTTAGTTGTTCTTAGCACATGATCATGAGTATTATTAACTAGGACCTATTACCTTCTCTTAGATAAAATAGCATAAAACAAGATAGGCCCTGACTCTCCATTATGGAGAATGGAGATTATCATGTCTTCAATTCTTGCCTTTCGCACAATGTTGCTTCCAAGTACCTCCTTACGACTGTCCATACATTTTTTCCATCCTTTGATTTTTCATGTCTCCACTTCTTTTAGAAATCCAATATGGACAGGTGAGATTCGTATGATGACCTAGCCGTATGTTCAAAACATCAAGGCGACCATTCTGATACATCAGATGAGGCACACAATCATTCGGGATTTTCTGTTGAAAAACATAGTAATAACTTCGTAGTTAGCAATGTAGTTAAGTTTTAAAAGAATTTATGCAAAAGATGCACAGATGTCATAATACTAAAAAATCTTACCATGACATCTTCATGGATGTTACCGTAGTTCAACACGTGCACTAGTGGCATGTATTGACCATAATGTGGAGGAGTTTTATAATAGATATTGTAATTCTCAAGATCAGTACAAAATGCGACCAGATGATTTTTCTCGTGATAACTTAACTCGGAGCCATCGGTGTAGTAGGTTCTGTCTACCATGTTCTGCACATTGTTTGAACAATGAAAATAAGCTGTCAATGGAAATAAGCTGTCAACTATTTTGAAATGAACAATATAAATTAGTTAATAACTATATTTTGAGAAACTGACATAGCGGTAGAATTGGAAGCATATCAACAAGGACCCAAATGTCCATATTGTCTTGGTCGATGTTAGGATCACCAAGATCCATGGTGACAAGCATACCCTCATAAAAACCATACATCTTGCAAAGTGCTTCCCAATTTTTGCAACCAAAATGGGTTACGCTCTCAGAATTATACATATTTACTTCAAAACCCATATCATGATGGGTCCTTAGGTGAATTTTCTTTGTTTTGAAATTTTCATGGTCTTCAAAACCCATCCTCTCCAAGACATAGCGTCTTCCATGGCATGGGATAAGCTACTCAAATTGTAAACAATGAAAATTACACGTTGAAATAGTTGAAGTCTTGCTTAATTACGAAAAAACACTTTTCGTTGTTGCGTACCGTTTCAACATCGAAGGTCTCCTGGAGCTTAATGCTGAAGCGCCGATCTTCATCCAGGTGAGGCCTGTCGCACAGACCTCGGTCATCGTTGCACCAGCTGCACTCCCCCGGGAGACTTTCGTCGTCCGATGACGACATTTCCTACGTTCATAATTCAAAGATTAAACTTGTACAATTCAATATATGTACTATAAAAATTAAATTAGATCATTATTATTCATCACAGGTTGACTATCGGTCTGCCGAGTCTATATGGTGGAGACACTCCCTCACTGATTCCTCTCTGACATTTGCGACCGTCGGTGATGGTCGTTACTCCTCCTTTCCCTACTGCATAACAAAGGTCTAGCACAAGGAAAAGAAGGAGAAACAACCCCCACGACAACAGTCGGGATTCTTTGTCCTCTCTCATATATGGTGGATACACCCCCTCATAGATTTTTCGACCGTCAGTGATGGTCGTTACTCCTCCTTTCCCTAGTGCATAACAAAGGTCTAGCACAAGGAAAAGAAGGAGAAATGACCCCCACGACAACAATCGGGATTCTTCGTCCTCTCTCATATATGGTGGATACACTCCCTCATGGCCACTCGACAGACTTAAAGTCAACCCGAAATGTCGTTTAATTATTTTTGGAGAAAATCCAGGCCACTCAATCCTACATATTCTAGCACAAGTCATGCCAGAATTCACGGAAAAATCTGGCATGACCTTTGCTAAAAAAGGACATATCGAGCGCCTGAAATTTGCCGGAACGGAAATTAATCAACACTTCAGCAAAATATATGCCACTATAGGAGGTGTAACCTGCAAACATGGCCGGCCACTTGGGCAAGCACATATCCTATTTGAGCAACACAAGATATACATGTTTATATCTACATCATATGAGCATTCAAACTTGATGGAGCAGTTTTCCAATTTGAGCATTCAATAAGCAAAACCAAATCATAAAATAAATTAGCATTCATTCAATAAGCAAAACTAAACCATCTCTTTCGTCCGTACATCGTCGAATATTATCACTAATAGATCTCAAATAGTATCATACATATAACATCACTAATACAGCTAAAACCGTAGCGAACGATGGGTATCGCCGCGGGCGGTGCACACCCAAAAAGAAGGAACCATCACAGGATCATAGCTCCAGTGAGATCCCTGAAGAACCTCCCAGGTATTGAGAACTTGCCCTCCAACGCAACCATGTCGCGACGGATGTGCTCGTCCTCCTCGCTGACACGGTGACGTACCACCTCCGCGGGGTCCTCAAGCCTCCGCATCGTCACTGGCCCACCCGACTGCAACCAAAGAAGGTTCGGGTTAACAACGGGCTAGCTCCTCACCAAGCTACGCCCCCCGGAAGGTAGCACCTCCCAGTACTAGCCCGGCGGAGCCCAGTCCCGGACATGGCTCCTCACCAAGCCCAGGCCTCCTCCGCTGAGTCAACAATGAGGATGCGGGATAGACATTGTCGATGTCGATGCAGGAACAATTGCTTTAACTAAAAAAATAAACTGGTTCTATTAATTTTTTTACTAAAAATGAACTAGTTCTATAGTAAAATTTTAATTAGATCATCAAATCTCATATACCTAAATTTTCTTACTAAAAATAGACTAGTTTTATTAATTCAACTAGTAAAACCAAGCACTTACTATAAATAAAATAAGCTAGTACTTACTAACAATAAAGTAGTTTAACTAGTTCTATTAACTTTCTAACTAATTCTATTAAACACTTACTAAAAAACAGTAAAAAAACTATATTGATTTTTTTCTATAAACTAAACACCACTGCCCTAAATTAACATCTACTTAGTTACCTAAACTACTTCCCTAACTAAAAAACATCTAATTAACAGTACCACTACTGCCCTAACCTAATTAACATCTACTTAGTAACCAAATTAGTTAACCAAACATCTAAAAACATCTAATTAACCTAGTTAGTAAACCAAATTAACCTAGCTAGTTCACTTAGTTCAACTAGTTAACCTAATGAACTAAATTCACCTAATATAAGTTAATTAACCTAGAGGGAGGAGGGAGGAGGAGTACCTCTCGATGGAGGAGGCCGGTGGGGGAGGAGGCCGACGCAGGAGGTCAGCCGACGGGGAAGGAGGCGGGTGCAGGAGGAGGCCGGCGCGGGAGGTCGGTCGGCGACGACGGCAGAGGCGCGCGAGACGGCCGTGCGCGGGGGAGGGCAGCGGCGAGAGCTCTGGCGCGGGGGACGGCGATGCGCGGTGGAGGGCGGCGGTGACGACGGCGGATGCGCGCGAGAGTGAGAGTGTGAGGGTCGGGGGAGTGAGGTCGAGCGCGCGGGCCATTGGGTGGATAAGGAGCCCGTAGTAGTAGCGCTTTTATGTAGAAAGCGCTACCGCTAGGTTCAGTAGCAGTAGCGCTTCCTACATAAAAGCGCTACTACTATGCCTGGCCTGCCGGCAACGGCCTGGCAATTGTAGTAGTAGCGTGTGATGACCCACAAGTGTAGGGGATCTATCGTAGCCTTTTCGATAATGAAGAGTGTCGAACCCAATGAGGAGCAGAAGGAAATGATAAGCAGTTTTCAGTAAGGTATTCTCTGCAAGCACTGAAATTATCGGTAACATATAGTTTTGTGATAAGGTAATTTGTAACGAGTAGCAAGTGATAAAAGTAAATAAGGTGCAGCAAGATGGGCCAATCCTTTTTGTAGCAAAGGGCAAGCCTGGACAAACTCTTATATAAAGTAAAGCGCTCCCGAGGACACATGGGAATTATCGTCAAGCTAGTTTTCATCACGTTCATATGATTCACGTTCGGTACTTTGATAATTAGATATGTGGGTGGACCGGTGCTTCGGTACTGTCCTTCCTTGTACAAGCATCCCACTTATGATTAACCCCTATTGCAAGCATCCGCAACTACAAAAGAAGTATTAAGGTAAACCTAACCATAGCATGAAACATATGGATCCAAATCAGCCCCTTATGAAGCAACGCATAAACTAGGGTTTAAGCTTCTGTCACTCTAGCAACCCATCATCTACTTATTACTTCCCAATGCCTTACCCTAGGCCCAAACAATGGTGAAGTGTCATGTAGTCGACGTTCACATGACACCACTAGAGGAAAGACAACATACATCTCATCAAAATATCGAACGAATACCAAATTCACATGACTACTTATAGTAATACTTCTCCCATGTCCTCAGGAACAAACATAACTACTCACAAATCATATTCATGTTCATAATCAGAGGGGTATTAATATGCATAAAGGAACTGAACATATGATCTTCCACCGAATAAACCAATTAGCATCAACTACAAGGAGTAATCAACACTACTAGCAACCCACAGGTACCAATCTGAGGCTTTGGGACAAAGATTGGATACAAGAGATGAACTAGGGTTTGAGATGAGATGGTGCTGGTGAAGATGTTGATGGAGATTGACCCCCTCCCGATGAGAGGATCGATGTTGATGACGTTGGTGATGATTTCCCCCTCCCGGAGGGAAGTTTCCCCAGCAGAACAGCTCCGCCGGAGCCCTAGATTGGTTCCGCCAAGGTTCCGCCTCGTGGTGGCGGAGTTTCGTGACGTAAGATAGCTTATGATTTTTTCCTCGATGAAAGACTCCATATAGCCAAAGATGGGCATCAGAGGGCCACAAGAGGGCCCCGAGGCAGGGGGGCGCGCCCAGGGGTTAGGGCATGCCCCCACCCTCGTGGACGGTGGGTGGCCCCCTCTGGTACTTCTTTCGCCCAATATTTTTTATATATTTTCAAACGTTCTCCCGTGAAGTTTCAGGACTTTTGGAGTTGTGCAGAATAGGTCTCTAATATTTGCTCCTTTTCCAGCCCAGAATTCCAGCTGCCGGCATTCCCCCTCTTCATGTAAACCTTATAAAATAAGAGAGAATGGGCATAAGTATTGTGATATAATGTGTAATAACATCCCATAATGCAATAAATATTGATATAGAAGCATGATGCAAAATGGACGTATCAACTCCCCCAAGCTTAGACCCCGCTTGTCCTCAAGCGAAAGCCGATATCGAAAAATATGTCCACATGTTTAGAGATAGAGGTGTCGATAAAATAAAATACGGACATGAGGGCATCATGATCATTATTATAACAGCATCATACATATATACTGTCATATGATCTCTTATGCTAAAGTAACAATTCAATCACAATTTCAAGTATGAATCATAAACTTCATTGAAAACTAACAAACTATAATCTTAGTCAATGAGGCAATTGCAATTTATCATAACATAGGAAAGAGTCAATAAGAGCTTTTTAGCAAGTCCACATACTCAACCATCTTTTGGTCTTTCACAATTACTAACACTCACGTGATATTTATGGTTATGAAGTTTTAGTAGGACACAAAGAAAGATAGGGGCTTATAGTTTTGCCTCCCAACCTTTTACCTCAAGGGTAATGTCAACAATAATAATTCATGAAAACTCACATCCAATTAGCTATATATATCTGGATCTTTCCAACACATTGTGCTTGCCAAAGGATAAAATGTAAAAAGGAAAGGTGAAGATCACCGTGACTCTTATATAAAGTAATAGACAAGACTAAAAGATAGGCCCTTCGCATAGGGAAGCAGAGGTTGTCATGTGCTTTTATGGTTGGATGCACAAAATCTTAATGCGAAAGAACGTCACTTTATATTGCCACTTGTGATATGGACCTTTATTATGCAGTCCATCGCTTTTATTTCTTCCACATCACAAGATCGTATAAAGCTTATTTTCTCCACACTAATAAGTCATACATATTTAGAGAGCAATTTTTATTGCTTGCAACGATGACAACTTACTTGAAGGATCTTACTCAATCCATAGGTAGATATGGTGGACTCTCATGGAAAAACTAGGTTTAAGGATATTTGGAAGCACAAGTAGCATCTCTACTTGGTGCATAGAATTTGGCTAGCATGAGAGGGAAAGGCAAGCTCAACATGTTGGATGATCCATGACAATATAATTTATCTCAGATGTAAGAAAACATAACCCATTATGTTGTCTTCCTTGTCCAACCTCAACTCCTTAGCATGTCATATTTTAATGAGTGCTCACAATCATAAAAGATGTCCAAGATAGTATATTTATATGTGAAAACCTCTCTTTCTTTATTACTTCCTATTAATTGCAACGATGACCAAAACTATGTTTGTTAACTCTCAACAACTTTTATCCATCCTACTCTTTATATGTGAAGTCATTACTCTCCATAAGATCCATATGATCTCTTTATTTCTTTTTATTATTTTCTTTTATTCCCTCAAGATCATAGCAAGATAACCAAGCCCTTGACTCAACACTAATCTTTATTATATATAGCTCACAGACTCGATTACATAGAAGGATCATAAAGCAAAACTCAAAAATAGATCATACTAAAACTTTTATTCTACTAGATCAAGATATTACCAAAAGGATCGAACTAAGAAAAACGGTAAAGATAAAAGTGATGGTGATACGATACCGGGGCACTCCTGTTGGGGAACGTAGTAATTTCAAAAAAATTCCTACCCACACGCAAGATCATGGTGATGCATAGAAATGAGAGGGGAGAGTGTCGTCCACGTACCCTCGTAGACCGCTAAGCAGAAGCGTTATGACAACGCGGTTGATGTAGTCATACGTCTTCACGATCGACCGATCCTCAGTGCCGAACCTACGGCACCTCCGCGTTCAGCACACGTTCAGCTCGTTGACGTCCCGCGAACTCACGATCCAGTAGAGCTCGGGGAAGAGTTTCATTAGAACGACGGAGTGGTGACGATGTTGATGAAGCTACCGTGGCAGGGCTTCGCCTAAGCACCGCTACAGTATGACCGGGGTGGATTATGATGGAGGGGGCACCGCACACGGCTGGGAGAGATCTTTGTGATCAACTTATGTGTCTAGAGGTGCCCCCTGCCCCTGTATATAAAGGAGCAAGGGGGAGGCCGGCCGACCCTTGTTGGTGTGTCAGGAGGAGGAATCCTCCTCCTAGTAGGAGTAGGTTTCACTCTTTCCTACTCCTACTAGGAGGGGGAAAGGAAGGGAGAGAAAGAGAAGGAAAGGGGGGCACCGCCCCCCTCTCCTAGTCCAATTCGGACCAGAGGGGAGGGGGCACGTTGCCTGCCCTAGGACGGCCCCTCTCTCTTTCCCTTATGGCCCAACAAGGCCCATTAGCCCCCCGGGGGTTCCAGTAACCCCTCCGGTACTCCGGTAAAATCCCGATTTTACCCGAAACTCTTCCAATTTCCGAATGTAGGCTTCCAATATATTAATCTTCATGTCTCGACCATTTCAAGACTCCTCGTCATGTCCGTGATCATATCCGGGACTCCGAACTACCTTCGGTACATCAAATCATATAAACTCATAAAACTGATCGTCACAGAACTTTAAGCGCGCGGACCCTACGGGTTCGAGAACTATGTAGACATGACCGAGACATGTTTCCGGTCAATAACCGATAGCGGAACCTGGATGCTCATATTGGTTCCTACATATTCTACGAAGATCTTTATCAGTCAAACCGCATAACACTATACGTTGTTCTCTTTGTCATAGGTATGTTACTTGCCCAAGATTCGATCGTTGGTATCCCAATACCTAGTTCAATCTCGTTACCGGCAAGTCTCTTTACTCGTTTAGTAATGCACTATCCCGCAACTAACTCATTAGTTGCATTGCTTGCAAGGCTTATAGTGATGTGCATTACCGAGAGGGCCCAGAGATACCTCCCCGACAATCGGAGTGACAAATCCTAATCTTGATCTATGCCAACTCAACAAGTACCATCGGAGACACCTGTAGAGCACCTTTATAATCACCCAGTTACGTTGTGATGTTTGGTAGCACACAAAGTGTTCCTCCGATATTCGGGAGTTGCATAATCTCATAGTCATAAGAACATGTATAAGTCACGAAGAAAGCAATAGCAGTAAACAAAAACAATCAAGTGCTAAGATAACGGAATGGGTCAAGTCAATCACATCATTATCCTAATGATGTGATCCCATTGATAAAATAATAACTCATGTCTATGGTTTCGAAACTTAACCATCTTTGATCAATGAGCTAGTCAAGTAGAGGCATACTAGTGACATTATGTTTGTCTATGTATTCACACATGTATCATGTTTCCGGTTAATACAATTCTAGCATGAATAACAATGTAGCGACCTGACCCGAATGGATCATGTCTACTGTGCTACGGTGTCATCCCTGGATCAGTAATGCTGACACCACACAGTACATCGAGGTTTTATAGCAGAGTTGCAATCACACACTTATTACATCGATGGCTCAAAAAGAACTTATTACACTGAATATGGCTTAAGGCCATATAATAAAAATAACAACGGAAGACTCGGAAGATAAATGGGTCCATCAACTCCAGCGGCATCACTGAGTATAGGGCCACGACCTAAACGCACCTCAATCGTCGTCTGAAAAGTCTGCAACATTAACGTTGCAGCCCGAAAACGGGCCAGCACATGGAATATGCTGGCAATGTAACACATAGAGAGTAATGGAATGAAACAGCTATACTATATGCATATATGGCTGGTGGAAAGCTCTATGGTTACAGTTTTGCATAAAGCCAATTTTTCCCTACTGCAAAGGAATAAATTTATTTAACTATCATGGTGGTTGTGAAACATTGAGAATGGTTGACAGCATTCTCAATCCCAATTAAAAATAATTAAAACCCAACAACATTAATTAGAAGTAACATGTTGAGATTCACAATGATATTCAAGTACTAGATACTCAAGTTGTCCATAACCGGGGACACGGCTAATCATGATTAGTTTGTACACTCTGCAGAGGTTTGCGCACTTTTCCCCACAAGACTCGATCGCCTCCGTTTGGTTTCTTGCACTACATGGTGTTTGAGAAGACGGATGACCGAGACACAGTCTTTCAGAAGCGCTAGCACCTTACATGTGGGGTAGACCGTACCACCTACAACCCCTACATCTGCTAGTCCACCCCGTAAGAGTTCGCACAACTTAGTCAACTATGCCAGAGCCCATAATGGCTTGTGGCTGCACACGGAAGTTTCTAGCATGAAAGATCTTATGATCCCTTTGAGCCTGGGTGGCGGTCCAAAAAAACAGGCAAGTCCTGATAGACATCAGGTGCCTCAATCCACCCAGATCTGTGTTTAAGTTGCCACCTTAGATAAACCTTTTAAAATTATCAACTCACATCTGTAATGGATATCACTCACCCAATCCACGTCTACTAGCATAGCATGGCATAATAATAAGCAAACGTAGAAGTAACTCCCAAAGGTTTCATAATAGTACAGGTAATAGGTACTACCTCATCTACTTCCCATCCCACAATTTAATTAGATCCTAATCATGCAATGTGTGAGGATTGATCTAATGCAATAAAACATGGGTTGTAGAAAAGGTATTATCAAAGTGTTACTTGCCTTGCTGATGATCCGCGAGTCCTAGGGTTTCGAAGTAACAAGCGGCGCAATCCGGGTAATCTATCGCAGACAAACAAGCACACAATAAGTACTCATCTAATGCACAGGTAAAACTCGAACAAGAGAACGAACCAGAAAGTTCAATTTAAGAACTCCGGTTGCAAAGAAAGAACGAACCGAACAAAGAAACAGAAAACAAACGGCGGAAGAAAACAACTCGGTTCTAGCAAGTTGAAACTAGGTCAAATTTTTATCAGGGCAAAAGCTTGTTCAAGTTGATTAGATGGAACGGCGGTTTCGAGACGAAACTCCAGGCGCTTGAATCACCTGATTCCGATAAACGAGCGAAAAGAAAGACTAGAAAGAAGATCGGATCTAAGTTCGCGATCGCGGAATAAATCCGACGAAAAGAAAAAGAAGAACGGTTAAACGAACGGGCGTTCGTTAACCTAGAAGAATCCGGTGATCACGTTCGTTAGGACGAACGGTCCGGCGAACGGTCCAAAGGCAACTAAATCGGAGAAGAAAACGAATCCGATCTAGGGTTTCGGAGAAGAAAAACCGAACGAAAAACCGATCTAGAAAACCGGAACAGTTTAGAGAAGAAAAGAATCGGAACGATTAGAAGAAAACGATTCGAGAAAAAGAGACGCGGGGCAACCTCGGCGAGGTCTCCGGTGAGGGGCTCCGGCGGCGTGGGCATGGGGCGGCGGCATGGGCAAGGTGCGGCGGCGGCGGTGACGCAGGGCGCGGGCGGCGGCTTAGGGCAGCGCGCGGGTGAGGGGTGGCAAGGTGCGGTGTGGAGGAGAGGGGCTTTGATTTGATGTTTAGAGGGGGGGGGTGCTTGGGTATTTATATTGGGGAGGGGAGGGGTTTACTTGGGGTAGAGGGCAAGGAATTAGACTAGGAATAGGAAAGAATAAACGGAGTAGGACTAGGAATAACGAAACAAAGGAAAAAGGGGCAAGGGCTACCCTAGAATCCTAAAAGGATTCGTAGAGCAAGAGGCGGCGGCGGCCGGCTCCCTGGCGCCCGGCGCTAGGCGCGCGGTGGCCTGGGGCACGGTGGCCTTCGGCCCGGCTGGGCCTTGGCCTGGCCGGCCTTGGTCCAGTTTTTTTTTGTTTTTTTATAAATAGTTTCCGCGCGCAGAGAAAAAAAAACAAAAAGAGATCTAAACAAACTCCGAAAAATCTAAAGTAAATTTTCCCCGACTCCTAAAAATGAGCCGAACAAAATGAACTTTTCTCCGGACCTAAAATGCAATTTTCGAAAACGCGCATTTTTCCCTATCCAAATAAAATGCAAATAAAACTCCGGCAAACAAAAATTGATCTATTTATTAAATCTTCATTTTCCTAAATTTTGGGAAAGTCATATTATTCCCTCTCTCATATTTTGACACCGGAAAATTTATTGAAGATAAAACAAATAAATCAAACGATCCTCTTTTCAAAATTTGAGAAACTCTCAAATATGAAAATAACGAAATCTCCAACTCTCTCCGGAGGTCCTTGAGTTGCGTGAAATTTCTAGGATCGGCCAAGATGCAAGAAAATATGTTATGCATGATGATCTAGTGTATAACATTCCAAATTGAAAATTTGGGATGTTACAAACCTACCCCCCTTAAGATGAATCTCGCCCTCGAGATTCGGGTTGGCTAGAAGATAGGTGAGGGTGGTATTTGAGCAAATCTTCTTCTCTCTCCCAGGTGGCTTCATCCTCTGAATGGTGGTTCCACTGAACTTTGCAAAACTTGATAACCTTGCTGCGGGTAACTCTGCTGGCATAATCGAGAATCTTGACTGGCTTCTCCTCATATGTTAAGTCGTCCTTCAACTGAATCGCTTCAAGCGGCACGGTATCTCTTAGCGGTACCTCCGCCATCTCGGCGTGACATCTCTTCAGCTGAGAAACATGGAATACATCATGAACTCCCGACAGTCCCTCTGGTAATTCCAACTTATACGCGACTTCTCCCATACGTTTCAAGATCTTAAACGGTCCAACGAAACGCGGTGCTAATTTTCCCTTAACTCCAAAGCGCTTAACTCCTCGAAGTGGGGATACTCGAAGATAAACTCTGTCTCCGGTTTCGTAAACTATCTCCTTGCGTTTAGAATCTGCGTAGCTCTTCTGCCTGGACTGGGCTACCTTGAGCCTATCGTGAATCAACTTAACTTTCCGTTCAGACTCCTTAATCAAATCTGATCCAAAGAATTGTCGGTCTCCAACTTCGTCCCATGACAACGGTGTCCTGCACCTCCTTCCGTATAAAGCTTCGAAAGGTGCCATCTTCAAACTGGTTTGATAACTGTTGTTATAAGAAAACTCCGCATACGGCAAGTTATCGTCCCAACTAGATCCATAATCTAGTGCACAAGCTCTCAACATATCTTCCAAAATCTGATTGACTCTCTCGGTCTGTCCATCTGTCTGCGGATGAAAAGCTGTGCTGAACTCTAGTCTGGTTCCCAAAGTTTCATGCAACTGATTCCAAAACTTTGAGGTAAATTGGGTTCCTCTATCTGATACGATACTCCTCGAAACTCCATGCAAACAAATGATCCTAGTCATGTATATCTTTGCCAACTTAGCACTGGTGTAAGTGGTCTTAACTGGAATAAAATGTGCTACCTTCGTCAAACGATCAACTACTACCCATATCGAGTCATACCCTGCTTTCGTCCTGGGTAGTCCTGTGATAAAATCCATGCCTATCTTATCCCACTTACATTCGGGTATCGGCAATGGTTGTAACAATCCTGCTGGCTTCTGATGCTCTGCCTTTACTCTCTGACATACGTCACAAACTGCCACATATGCTGCAATATCCTTCTTCATTCCGGTCCACCAGAATGTTTCTTTCAAATCCAAATACATCTTGGTATTCCCTGGGTGAATCGAATACGGTGAATCATGTGCCTCCTGCAAAATCAACTTCCTGATCTCCGGGTCATTGGGCACATAAACACGGTCCTCAAACCATAGGGTATCGTGCTCATCCTCACGAAATCCCTTTGCTTTTCCTTTGCTAAGTTTCTCCTTTATAGCAGCAATCTCTTTGTCAGATTTCTGAGCTTCTCTAATCTTATGCATCAATGTTGATTGAATCTCCAATGCGGCTACATAGCCTCTCGGATATGTTTGGAAATAGTTCCGAAGGTTTTCTGCTAACTCCTTTGGTATTTCTCCCGTCACTAGGGTATTGACATGGCTCTTACGGCTCAATGCGTCAGCTACTACATTAGCCTTTCCGGGATGGTAATGCAATCTCATGTCATAATCCTTGATGAGATCCAACCATCTCCTTTGTCTGAGGTTCAACTCCTTCTGCGTGAAAATGTACTTCAAACTCTTATGATCCGTGTACACCTCACAATGATTTCCAATGAGGAAATGTCTCCATGTCTTCAATGCATGCACTACGGCTGCTAACTCCAAATCATGCGTGGCATAATTCAACTCATGAGGCTTCAGTTGTCGTGAAGCATACGAAACAACTCTTCCTTCCTGCATAAGCACTGCTCCAAGTCCTTGACGTGAAGCGTCGCAATACACCTCATAATCCTTGGTCTGATCTGGCAATATCAACACTGGTGAGGTAACCAATCGTTTCTTCAACTCCTGAAAACTAGCCTCACACTCCTCAGTCCATTTGAACTTAGTATCCTTCTTCAACAATTCCGTCATAGGCTTCGCAATCTTTGAAAAATTCTCAATAAATCTCCGGTAGTATCCTGCGAGTCCAAGAAAACTCCGGATCTCTCCAACTGTTGTTGGTGCTTCCCATTCGGTTATGGTCTCAACCTTTGTGGGGTCAACTGCTATACCTTCTCCGGATATAACGTGTCCGAGGAATCCTACTTCCTTCAACCAAAACTCACATTTGCTAAATTTGGCATATAACTGATGTTCCCTTAGTTTCTCCAAAACCAAACGCAAATGTTCCTTATGTTCCTCTTCATTCTTTGAATAAATCAGGATGTCATCAATGAACACTACGACGAACTTATCCAAAAACTCCATAAATACCTTGTTCATCAGGTTCATAAAATAGGCAGGTGCGTTAGTCAATCCAAATGACATAACGGTATACTCATACAATCCGTATCTCGTGGTGAATGCTGTCTTAGGTATATCCTGCTCTCGAATCTTCAACTGATGGTACCCTGATCGCAAATCGATCTTGGAAAACACTTTAGCTCCTTGCAATCGATCAAACAGATCATTAATCATCGGCAGTGGGTACTTGTTCTTGATGGTTACTTCATTCAATCCCCGATAATCTACAACCATCCTTAATGATCCATCCTTCTTTTCCACTAGAAGTACGGGTGATCCCCAAGGTGAAGAACTTGGGCGAATGTAACCTTTATCCAATAACTCCTTAATCTGATTCTTAATTTCCACCAAATCCTTTGCTGGCATCCTATATGGTCGCTTCTATATTGGGCCTGTACCTGGCAATAACTCAATCAAAAACTCAATGTCTCTATTCGGTGGCATGCCTGGCAATTCCTTAGGAAATACATCAGGAAAATCCTTTACCACTGGTACTTCTTCTTGCACAACTCCTGTTAGGCAATTCACTTGTGTCCTTTTTGGTACATGCCGGGATACATACTTGATCCTTCTCCCTTCTGGTGTAGTAAGCAAAATTGACTTACTAGCACACTCAATATTCCCTTCATACTTTGATAACCAATCCATGCCTAATATTACATCCAATCCTTGAGATTCCAATACTATTAGGTCTGAGGGAAACACATAGTTACCAATCCTTAATGGTAACCGATCACACCATCGTGTAGCCATAAACTCTACTCCTGGTGAGCTTACTAACATGGGTGACCTAAGGGCTTGGGTTGGCAGGTTATACTTATCCACAAATCCCCTTGATATGTATGAATGCGATGCACCAGTGTCAAAAAGAACGAGTGCAGTAAATGACTTAACCAAAAACTTACCGATTACCGCATCGGGCTGATCTTCGACCTCCTCCACATTAACGTGGTTCACCTGTCCCCTATTGAAAGGGTTTGGCTTCTTCCCAGAGCTTCCATTGCCATTTCCATTCTGGCCTTCAGGACATTCATTGGCATAATGTCCGGTCTGCGAACACTTGAAACAAGTGACATTACTCAGATCTCTCTTGGTTGGGGTCGATGGGATGGTGCGGTTCTGTCCATTGCTTCCTCCATTCCCATTACCATTCTTGTGGCCATTATGGTTGTGCGTGCTACCTCCTCCATGGGTGTGCTGAAACTGAAATCCCGGTTTAGGGGTAAAACGGGGCTTCTGCTGGGCTCCAGAGTTATACTTCCCCTGTCCATACTTCCTCTTACGGTTCTCCATCTGCTGTTGCTTCCCTTCAATCATGATGGCACGATCTACCAACTCCTGGTAGTTGTTGAAACTTGCTACCATCAACTTCATGCTTACTTCATCATTCAGTCCTTCCAGAAACTTCTCCTGCTTAGCTGCATCCGTAGCAACGTCATCTGGGGCATAACGGGCTAGCTTACTAAACTCCTCCACATACTGGCCAATAGTCCTTCCTCCTTGGCGTAAGTTGCGAAACTCACGCTTCTTTATGGCCATAGCTCCTGCTGAAACATGGGCAGTGCGGAAAGCTTGCTGAAACTGATCCCATGTGACAGTGTCAACTGGGTAAGTGGCTGTGAAATTCTCCCACCATGCTGCCGCGGGTCCGTCTAGCTGGTGAGCGGCAAACTTCACTTTCTCACCATCCGTGCATCCTGCAGTGGTCAACTCCCTTCCTATCTTGCGGAGCCAATCGTCTGCTACTATCGGCTCGGTGCTACTAGAAAACACCGACGGATTCAGCCTAAGAAAATGGGCTAAGTGGTCAACAGGTGGTGGTGGTGGTGGGTTGTTGTTGTTCTGTTGGTTCTGAACTAACATTTGCATCAATTGATTCTGCTGCTGGATCAACTGAGTGAGCTCCGGTGGAAATCCATTGTCACGTCTCGGAGGCATCTAAGGGTTTAGAAAAGACGAGATATAAGAATAGAGGAGGTCTAAAGGGAAAACACTACCCATATGCACATGAGGCAAATGCACACAAAATCACTTCAATCAATCAAACAAGGGCTTACAAACGGTCTATCTATCGCAAAAGTGCTCGACTATAATGTTTTACATGGGGGAAATACTACTACTATCTGGCGGTCATCTAGAAATTTGAACCGGTGGAAGACTCCATGATATCTGCTCCAGCTTCGTCTTCAAAGTCGGGTTCACTTGGATCCGAATCGGTGTCGTCGATGATGATGTAGTTTTCTGGACATGCGACGTACTCGTCTTCCTCCTGGGATGCTAACTTCCTCTTGAGTTCTTCAATCTCCTGCTTAAGATCGTTATTGTGCCTTGCTAGAGCTACGATCTCGTCCATGTAGTCTTTGCGTGTAGACTTTAGTTCTCCTTCTAGCTCGATGATCCTTGCCTTTGCATTCTTCAACTCCATCATATCATTGCACATCTGGTTCTCGTGGCGTCGAATGTGCTGGTTTAACTCCTGGATGGATGCTGCAATGGATCTATCCTTCCTGGTGCTGACTAACTCCCATTGTTCATCTCGGCGTCCGCAAATCTGGTAGATAGTGTCCTTGAGGTCTTCTTGATAAACTTCTCCAATGCGTCCTATGGTGACATGGGATGCCATGCTCCTTCCTAGACTCCAGGTTGGTGCATTGAAAACACTATCTATGGGCTTTGTGATTGGCGTGAATGTCCTTCCCGGAACGTGAGCTTGAATCTTCCAGCGCTCCTCTTCAGGCAGAGTGGCATTGAAGGTTCCCGTGAAGCTTGGTAATCCAATGTTCAGGTACTTGGTGACTTCCTTCAGGTGAATTCCAAATGGTGTGCCTTCATCCGGTTGAGCGTACTTAATCTTCACGTTCGTCATCCTAATAGAGTAGAAAAGATGAGGAGTTAGAAAATGAGGAGAGAATAGTGATCTATGGCTTTAACTTAGTGGTCGTGTCCTACAGTCAGCGTGTGCTCTGATACCATCTCTGTAGCGACCTGACCCGAATGGATCACGTCTACTGTGCTACGGTGTCATCCCTGGATCAGTAATGCTGACACCACACAGTACATCGAGGTTTTATAGCAGAGTTGCAATCACACACTTATTACATCGATGGCTCAAAAAGAACTTATTACATTGAATATGGCTTAAGGCCATATAATAAAAATAACAGCGGAAGACTCGGAAGATAAATGGGTCCATCAACTCCAGCGGCATCACTGAGTATAGGGCCACGACCTAAACGCACCTCAATCGTCGTCTGAAAAGTCTGCAACATTAACGTTGCAGCCCGAAAACGGGCCAGCACATGGAATATGCTGGCAATGTAACACATAGAGAGTAATGGAATGAAACAGCTATACTATATGCATATATGGCTGGTGGAAAGCTCTATGGTTACAGTTTTGCATAAAGCCAATTTTTCCCTACTGCAAAGGAATAAATTTATTTAACTATCATGGTGGTTGTGAAACATTGAGAATGGTTGACAGCATTCTCAATCCCAATTAAAAATAATTAAAACCCAACAACATTAATTAGAAGTAACATGTTGAGATTCACAATGATATTCAAGTACTAGATACTCAAGTTGTCCATAACCGGGGACACGGCTAATCATGATTAGTTTGTACACTCTGCAGAGGTTTGCGCACTTTTCCCCACAAGACTCGATCGCCTCCGTTTGGTTTCTCGCACTACATGGTGTTTGAGAAGACGGATGACCGAGACACAGTCTTTCAGAAGCGCTAGCACCTTACATGTGGGGTAGACCGTACCACCTACAACCCCTACATCTGCTAGTCCACCCCGTAAGAGTTCGCACAACTTAGTCAACTATGCCAGAGCCCATAATGGCTTGTGGCTGCACACGGAAGTTTCTAGCATGAAAGATCTTATGATCCCTTTGAGCCTGGGTGGCGGTCCAAAAAAACAGGC